>NC_138373.1:154069546-154131817 GCF_054177405.1 Leptonychotes weddellii
GGGCGCCTGGGTGGCTCAGTTGGTTAAGCGACTGCCTTCGGCTCAGGTCATGATCCTGGAGTCCCTGGATCGAGTCCCGCATCGGGCTCCCTGCTCGGCAGGGAGTCTGCTTCTCCCTCTGACCCTCCCCCCTCTCATGTGCTCTCTCTCATTCTCTCTCTCTCAAATAAATAAATAAAATCTTTAAAAAAAAAAAAAGCCACGTGACGATAAAACGCTACTATCCCTGGGGGCACACTCCCCTTTTGCAGAGGAGAAACCCGAGGCTCTGAGAAAGGAAGAGGTTTGCCCAGCAGTACAGCTAGTCAGTGGCGGGGACGGGATTTTAAGTGGGGTCCCTTTGGGTCCTTAACCGCACACTCTTCACCGCTGCCCTATGCCGCGATTTAAAATCGGAGAGCAGGAAAAAGAAAACTTCTCTCAAACAAAAGAGCTGCGCCCCTTTAGAGGGAGCTAAACATTCAGAGGCCATTTCTCTAGATTTGGGTCATCTAATAGGCAGACACATCAGGCAGCCTATGGGATCTGGGGACAAAGGTCCTCACCAGAACTGACCCTGCTGCTTAAGGGGGACAGCCACTGATGTCCAGCTCAAGGAGAGTCTGTGGCTTCCAGAGCAGAAGCGAGTGGTCCCATGAGCCCTGTACAGACTGGTCCTGCCGCAGCACCAGCTGAGTGCCCACCGGGCCAGCCAGCGCCCCTCCTTCACTGCAGCGAAGACATCCCCCGCCCCCAGCATCAGGCACGCCCTCCCTCCCCGCTCTCCCCAGCTGCCCCGGCCTCCTCGCCTCCTCGCCTCCTCGCCTCCTCGCAGCCCCTCTGACCCACCTGGCCCAGGCCTTGGCCCCAGCTCTTCACTCTGCCTGGAACTCAATCCCTTCTGTGGCCCCCAGCATCAGCATCGACAGCCAAGGGTGTGAGTCCAGACATGCTGATCAAAAGTATCCATCCCCCCGTTAGGTCAATTTTAAAGGAAAGCACTTTGATTCTCCAGCTACAGAAGAAAGCAGTTCCCACGGTCCTTATTTTAGGCATGGGGTTTTGCCCTCCACTTTAATTCTGGCATCTCTCAGAGCCATGCCTTTTTTTTTTTTCTTTAAGGCCCATCTGAAGGGCTGCTGGGAAGCCACAGATGTGGGGCTGCTGGCTTTATCACAGGGCTCTGGCCATTTGCCTGAGCATGAATCCCAGGATGCCACCGAAAAACGGGGGAGTCCTTCAGGACCCGCACATCAAACACAGCGGCGCGTGGCCAAGTGGCTGATTAGGGAGAAGCATGTAGCAGGCGTTGGAAGGCAACCTTTGAACAGAGAGTGTGTATTATGAAGCTTTTAGTGCTGATGCGCTCGGAACACTGCTATCAGACCGGCTGTCACATCTTTCAACACCTCCGAATTACAAAGATGCCTAGGGAAGTGGCTTGCCTTGGGGGCCATTTCCACAGCCTGCCTGCATTCTGTTCTAAAGCCTCCCGACTCTGGACCCTGGGTGCACCGTGGCCACGTGGGGACAGTGCAGAATGTCAAATGTTTGGTCCCAGAAACGTAGACGCTTCGTGGGTATTAACTGGCATTGGTATGGTCACCTCTCCTTCAGCTGGTTTGAAAAGGCAAGTTTCTCCAACTTTGTAGCTCGTTTGAGGGTGTGGCCTACGACAGCTGGAGACTCAGTTTCTCCCTTTATATCCTCCTCTGCCCTCAAAGAAGGGTGTCGGGATGGGGTGGAGATGGCGGTAGGACCCACGAGGGAGAGTGAGGGACAAGGGAGGTCCTTGTCCCTGGATGGGTGTAGGAGAAACGGAGCGAGGGGGTGGACCCCACCAGGGCACTCCCTTGCAGTGGGTGCTCACCCAAAGTCCTGCCAGGGAGGGCCAGGCCCTGCCACTGGGCAGAGCTCACTGATGAAGCTGGAATGTGGGAAGATAAAGGGAAGTCACAGAGCCTGCAGAAACCCAGAGCAGGGGACCCAACCCAGCTGGGAGGGGGGCAGAGGATTCCAGGAGGTGTGACCCTTGGATTGGGTCTTTGTTTTTTTAAATTATAATTCTTCAGCCGCCCCCCCCCCCCGCATTATAAAAGGGAAACATGCTCACTGTAGGAGTTCTAGACACCACAGAGAAGGGTCCAGAAGAACATCGAACTTGCCCGCCATTCTGCCATGCTGACATCATGGCTGTGGACATGGTGATGAGTCTCCCACATCACGTTACCCAGCTGGACTTTGACGGAAGAGTAGGAGGCAGCCAGGTGGGGGAGGGGTGCAGAGAGGGGGGTTTAAGCGCAAAAAGCTCTTGGATGAAGCTTCTAGAAGTCTTGAAACAAGATACCCACCATCATTGGTAGTTGGGGGACTCAAAAGGTGCTGTGGAGTTGTAAGGTTTGGGGGAGCTCAGGGAGGTGGAGGGGGGGCAAATGTTGACCTAGAAACCCAGGGGGAGCTTCTGTGGGCTTCTGGATCAGGGATTGACAGGATCACATTTTGTGTTAGAAAGATAACAAGAGAGGGGTGCCTGGGTAGCTCAGGCGGTTAAGCGTCCAACTCTTGATTTCGGCTCAGGTCGTGATCTCAGGGTCGTGAGATCCGAACCCCGTGTCAGGCTCCTCTCTGGGCATGGAGCCTGCTTAAGATTCTGTCTCTCTCCCTCTCTCTCTGCCCCTCTCCACCTCGAAAGAAAGAAAGAAAGAAAGAAAGAAAGGAAGGAAGAAAGAAAGAAAAAGAAAAACAAGAGAAATACTACAGAGTCTCAGTTTTCTTCAGCTGCCTAAAACCCTCACATTAGTGATTCATTCTGAGGGCTTGGGACCCCTCCCCCTCCAGCCTCCTTTTAAAATATAAATGCTTCTGGCTGTCAACACACTAACCCCTCCTATAGAGGCCTTCACCAGATCACTTTTATCCTGACTTCTCTTAATCTCTATGTCCCCAAAGATTCGGCACCCTCTGGGCACAAAATCACTCACTGCCCTCTATCCTCCCCAGCCTCTTCCTCCCCAGCCCAATGGCCAGCCCTGTCCCTGTCCCCTCCCACGGCAAGAGGAGGTCAGCAAACATCTTGGAGGCTAAGCTGTGGCTCCCGCTGCTTCTGGCCTTGACCCTCACCTGCAGGTGCCTCCCTCTTTGACCTTTCCTCCTCCCCCGAGAGCTCCCCAGCCAGCACCTTCTCTCTCTGCCCTTTCTCTGGCTTTTCGCACAGAGCCCACCTCTTAAGGTTGGGTACCTGTTCTGGTGCTGTCGGCACCCTCAGCTGCCTCTGTCATGCCCTTCGTACCTCTGAGCTCCTGATGCTCAGAACCACAGGGGAACACCCTGGCGGGGCAGGGCTGGCCATTGGGTTTGTCGGGGGCATGGGAGAGTGGGCACCACAGAGAAGGTCGCCGAGTTTGACCTTGACCAACAGGTTGGAGTCACCAGGTGGGCAAGTGAGAGGACCCCTTCCAGGAAGAGGGAGCGATAGGAGCAAAGGCTTAGGGGCAGACAGTCATCCAGCATGGCTGGAAAGTGGGCTGTGGGAGTGGGAGGCAGGAGCCAAGAGGCAAGGGTCGCTCAGGGCCAGGGGGCGGGAGAGGGTCTTATCTAAACCCACTGCAGCGAGGGGCCAGCTGATGGCCGCGAGACAGTCTGCTGCTGTGCTCCATGGGCCCACGAGGGATCGTCCTGGTATGTAAAGGTTGTCCGGTCCAAAAGAGGGGAGTTAGTGATTCAAAGGGCATGTACCCCGGGGGGCGCTTGGGTGACCCAGTCGGTTAAGCATCCAACTCTTGATTTTGGATCAGGTCATGATGTCAGGGTGGTGAGATCGAGCCCCCGGGTCAGGCTTTCTGCTCAGCGGGGAGTCTGCTTGAGATTCTCTCTCTCTCCCTCTCTCCCTCTGCCCCTTCCCCTGCTGGAGGGCGCACACACTCTGTCTCTCTCAAATAAATACATAAATCTTCAAAGGGCAGGGATCCTTTTAAATTTTGATCTGAGTTGCCAAGTGGCCTTCAGAAATATGCCGTGGACCCTGTAGCCGGGGCTGTAGGCAATACCCCTGCTGACCGAGAGGAGCTAGCCTGCCTTGCCTGGGGTTATGCTCACATGGCGCCCCCTTCCCCTAGCCCACCGGCGGCAGGCACAGATCTGGCCCTGAGCCTCAACGGGGCTCTGGCTTCTGATCGCACTTTCTTCCCCACAGCCCATGCAGTCCTGGGGTGGGGGGAGCAGGTACACCCCAGCTTCATCACACCTCCCCTTGCAGGCACCTCGTCCCCATGGTTGAGGCCCCACGGGCCCTCCCTGAGGGGTCCAGGTGCCAGGTCCCAGGGCCACTGGTGGCCCTGGATGTGCCTTCCTGCTCCCCCGAGCAAGAGGCCTGCATTGGAGGGTGCCGAGTACCCCGACAGGGAAGTGGGGGATGAGTGGTCAGGTGACTTGGCCAAGTCTCCCACAGCTCAATCCCAGGCTGGCCAGACTGTCCTCCCCAGGGGGCCAGGAGCTCCCCCTGCCAGTTGCACACCCACTCCTTTCCCCTGCCCCTCTCCAGCTTCAGGTCACCCCCCTTCCCTTCCTCGGCTTCCAGCCCCCACCCCAGCACCCGAGGCCTATACTCCCACTGCAGCCTCTAGATCCACAACAAGGGTGAGATCTCAGGTGTCGGGGCCCATGTGGACACAGCATTCCTGGATCCACACTCTCATTCCCAAGACATGAGGGTCTCGCTGCTCCGCCCGTGCCGAGAGGAGCCCGAGGCCCAGGCCCCCCGCCATACCAGACGGACCCACCTCGTACCCCTGGACCCACGTGCCTCTCCCGGTGGCGTCACATCTCCACCCCGCCCTCTTGGAACTCCTCCTGGGGTTGTCTGTGGCTGAGGATCTGAATCCACCCCGCTCTCTTTGGTATCTGCTGGGCATCCCCTGGGTGCCAGGCTCCGTGCTAGGAGTCGAGGATTCGAACCAAGAAAGTGCACACGTTTCCCGCCCCCTGAAGCTCACAGTCCGCCCAGGCGGGCCGACAGCTTGGGAAGAAGCAGCCTCCATGGGAACATGTGCTCCCAGAGGCACTGAACAACATGGGCCTGGGGGCCACCCAGGAGTGCCCACAGCTACAGACGTCGAGTGCCCGAAATGTCGATCACAGCTAAAGAAATTGCAATACATTCCTTCAGTGGGACACTCCACAGCAGGGGCTGACAAACGTGCTCCGTAAAGGGCCAGGTAGTAAATATTTTCCGCTTTGCGGGCCATATGGTCGCCCTCGCAACTGCTCAACTCTGCCGACGGAGGCTGACAGCAGTCCTAGACGGTCTGCGAGTGAATGAGTGTGGCTGTGTTCCAATAAAACTTTATTTATGGACACTGAAATGTGTATATTGTATCATTTTCACGTGTCGTGAAATAGTCTCCTCTTGATTTTCTTCCAACCATTAAAAACATAGAAAAAAAAAACCACTCCTATCTCGCAGGCCATACCAAAAGGCAGCGGGGCTGGATTTAGCCCCCCAGGGTCGCTGTTTCTGATCCCAGCTCTTCAGCAACGAAAATACACAAACTACAGCCACGCAGGTGACTGGACAGATCTTGCAAAACGTAACTTGGCGTGAAAGAAGCAGGTCGCGAGAAGAATACACAGCATCACTCTGATTATACAAAGTTCAACGACAGGGAAGATGAATCCATATCGTTCAGGGACACATACTGAGGGATAAAACTATAAAGAGATGGCAGGAAGCAATTGCCCCGAGAGTTGGGATGGGAGAGAGGGGTGTCTAGGTGGCGGCCGGGGGGACCAGGGGCTCTGGAGCCCCACGGTGTTCTCTGGATGGTGGTCACACAGGACTTTGTTTTATATTTATTGTACTTCCCTGTATAGGTATTATAGCTCACAACTTAAAAAGAGAAAGCAATGATAATAGGGCCAACTGGAAGAGCATCTGAACCCCTACCTGACAGGCATTTATAATCCACCTGGAATAGAGCCCAGTGGGATTCGGATCCCACTGCTCCGCCGAGAGACCCTCCCCTCCAGTCAGACTGAACCTCTCTCCGTTCCCTCCCCCTGGCTCTGCCTTCTGGCCTCCCAGTCTTTATTCCCGCTGTGCTTGCCACCCACCCACCTGCTCTGCCTCCTCCCCCTCTCAGCTCCCTTGCCCCCGCCAACACTCCCCCTGCCCCACCTCCAGCAGAGAGGTGCTTCTCTCCACCTGCCTCGGAAGCTCTTTACTGGGATTAGACAAAGATGAAAAGCAGAGGCCAATCCCGACAGAGGCTTGGAGCTGCAGGAAAGAAGGCAGGAGGCTCCTGAACATCTTTTGGACGACAAAGGGAGCAGTGACACCTGAGTCCAGAGCAAAGGGGGAGGGGAGCAAACCTGCATCGGTAACTCTCTCCTTGGGTCATGTTCTGTCACGTTCTCTGGGCAAGTCTCAGCGTTTCCACCAGGCTGAGAGTCGGGGTTGTTCACCTCCAGGTCTCCCCCCACCCCGGTGCCCAGAACTGGCCCTCCTCCATGGATATTTGAGAAATAAATAGAGCCCAGAGTTCTGGAAAGGCCAAGAAGAGAAAGGGGACTGACATTTGTTGAGGACACAGAGGCTCAGAAAGGTTAAGTAATTTTTTTTAAAAGATTTTATTTATTTATTTATTTGAGAGAGAGAGGGAGAGAGAAACAGCATGAGAGGGGATAGGGTCAGAGGGAGAAGCAGGCTCCCCGCCGAGCAGGGAGCCCGATGTGGGACTCGATCCCAGGACTCCGGGATCATGACCTGAGCCGAAGGCAGTCGCTTAACCAACTGAGCCACCCAGGCGCCCAAGGTTAAGTAATTTGTCAAAGGTCACACAGCTGTCAATGGAAGAAGGTAGAACTTGAACCTGGGGCCTGCCTGGCCCCAAAGCCCTCGCAGGTGACTGAAGCCTGGTGGAAACAAGGCTCGAGCAGATGTGCAGCTTCTCCCAGGAAAGCTGAGTCTCAGGTTTGCACGACTCACCTCTGGGGGACAGCAGTTGCCCGCGAGACCACAAGTGGCTCCCAGATCCTTTGAGAAAAGTGGAATTCGCAGAGAGCTCAAAAGACTGGAGGACAGCAGGGCTGAGTCCCGGCTCACGACAGGAGGAGGAGGGCTGGGAGCAAGAGAGGTCCTGAGACACCATCCCATAACGTGCCAGACGCCCCTGGCAAGGTCAGAGAGACCCCAAGGAACCTGTGGGCTCGCTAAGATATCCACCTGGCCAACTGGATCTTGACTTTTGATTGGCTCTGCTAGACCGGCAGGTAGCTGGCGTTCTCTGAGCCCCGACCACGTGCCCCAACCACTCAGGCTCAGGGTGTGACACCAGGCAGGTACTACTATCGCACCCATTTAACAGATGAGGCAATTGAGGCACAGAGACATTAGGAACCTGCCCAGGGTCCTGGGGTGAATCGCAGAGCTCAGATAGAAAGTCAGGCTGAACGCCCTGGTGTATGGACTCAACCCTGCATCACACCGAGGCTCAGGGAAGTGGTGCGCTGTCCCTGGGCTGGACTTTGGCGACAGAGAGAGCCAGGCACCCGCAGGGCAGGAGTGACTGTGTTGTCTGCTGCTCCAGAATGTTCTCGGGGACCACGAGGGTTTTTCACCTCTTGTGAAAGAGCAGAGTTTCTCTTTTGTACAACCTTTACTGCAATACTGGGGGGAAAATCTGCTGTATGTTTACAGTTGAGACTGTTACAAAAGCACTTCCCACCGCAGCATCCCGCAAAGTGTCATCCACCGTTACCCGGCTGTGCTGGGTCCCTTCCGGGGAGGAGGGGCCACACAAAAAGAAATGATGAGAATTTGAGGGATATTAAGTTAAAAATGACCGAGTCCGACGCACTGTCACCAACAAACTGCATTTCCTCGGGACCATCTCTGCACCGGCCATGGGGGCGGGGGGTGCAGGAGGGGGCACAAGGTGTGCAAGATGAAAGGAAATGATGTCACAAGGGGCCCGGCCCAGGAAGCCTGCAGTCGGTACCACAGCCAGCTGTTGTCTCCTGGGGGGAGGGGAGTGACATTTTCTATGAGGAATATTCTTTACAAAGAAGGCGCCTGGGTGGCTCAGTCGGTTGGGCGTCTGCCTTCGGCTCAGGTCATGATCCCAGGGTCCTGGGATCGAGCCCCGCATCGGGCTCCCTGCTCAGTGGGGAGCCTGCTTCTCCCTCTGCCCCTCCCCCCGCTCATGTGCATTCGTGCACGTGCACTCTCTCTCTCTTTCTTTCTCAAAAATAAATAAAATCTTTAAAAAAAGAAAAAAGCTGAGAGGAGCCCTGGAGCCCACTGCCAAAGATCCTGGCCTGGGGTTCAGGCTGACTTGGGACTAAACCTGACCTCCACTCACCCTCTAGGGCTTGAGCTACCTGGCCTCCCTGGGCCTCAGTTTCCCTGTTCTTAAGTGGTGCTGGCAGTAATAGCACCCCAAGGGTGGCTGGAGGGGGGCTGACGGTGAGAGTACAGCCCAGAACAAGTGCTCAAAGAAGCTAATTCATGATAGTAAGAAGAGCCGTTATTGTTTATGGTATAAACGAAAGGCAGAGGATGAAGCAGAAGTGGGGGGCAGCCCCCCGGAAGCCTCAGAAAAGTCTGGGTGAATAGGAAGCAAAGCATCCAGGCTGCACACTGAGGTGGGGTGACCCTGGGAATCCCAGAGGGCCCAGGGATGCCCTGGGAGAGACTGAGCTGGAGGGACCGCCTCGTGGGCAGCCCTGGAGAGACACACTCCTGGGGGTTCCCTGGTCTGGATGAACGTGCCCCAAGGCCACACAGCATGAGGCCTGGCTTGGATCCAGGCTGCCCCGTTTCTGAGGGGACCTGGGACCAGCAACGGGGGCATGGCGTTGGCCCCCGGGGAAGGCATCAGCTCCTGTTGCAAGGTGGCCTCTGGTTGCACGCCAGGAAGTGGGGAGTGCCACCCTCTCTGCAATAGCGACGATTTTGTGTCCCAGGGCACAGTGCTCCTGGGGGCCAGCCCTCGGCCGCCCCGGTCTCCCCGGCTAACATGGGGAACGAGGCCGAGGCCGGCCCTGCCGTTTAGCAGATGCAGATTCCGGGGGGGTGAGCTCCCCACCGACCCCACACCGACCCCGCCCGCCCTTGGCGGCAGCAACGCCCACCCGCCGTGTCTGAGGGCCAGGGGTCAGGCTGGCGGAGGAAGGCTGCTAACACGGCGGTGGCGGGGGCGGGGGGGCGGGTGGCCACCCGGGCGAGGCATCAGCGAACCATCTCCCCGATCCCCGGAGGCTCTCCCTGGGAAGTCTGCAATGTTCAGACGCAACCGGCACACTTCCCGAGACAGGTGCCCAGGACTCAGCCGCACGGGTGGATGAAAGCCGCCCTGATGTGCCAGCCAGAGGGCTCGCGGGAAGAAGGAAGGCAGCGTACCTGTGAGCTGCAGCGTCCAGGGAAGCAGGAGCAAGCCCAGGAGCCAGGGGCCCGAGAACGTGTCCGCCATGGAGGCCGGCTCTCCAATGGGGCCTCCCTCACGGTCTTCCTCTTTTGTCTCAAGTTCACAGGAGGGCCTGCTGGTCACCACAGTTCCCCTTTGAGTCCCCACAAAGCTCCTCCCTGGCCACGCTTCTGCTTCCTCAGGGCCTCGCTGGGTCTGCTCCCCTTAGTAACCCTGGACTTTCTAAGCGAGGAGTGGGAACAGCCCCAAGGTGAGGAATCTGGGCCGTGCACCCCTCCTGGTGGGGCATCCCTGCCACCCCGTGTTGGGGTGCTGCTCCCCTCCTCAGTCCCCTTCGAGCTGGTGGCCCATCCGGTAGACACTGGTGACAGAGGGAACACAGGATTCCCATGAGTAACTCTGGGGTTTCGTTTAGCTGCTCACAGCTGAAACTTTTAAAACTGTGCTCACAGACTTCCCGTCAGACATCGTCCAGGGGCCCCTGGATGCATGTGCTCATCCCAGCGCAGGGTTTCCGGGGGGTGGTGGAGGTTGGGGGGATCGGCTGGGGGCAGGTGCGTGATGGAGAAGGGGCAGGCAGCTAGGCTGAGGGCAGGAGCCCGGCACCCCCTTCCCCAGCAGACTGGAGCTTTTTAACCTTGGCCTTCTGGACCCCAGCCCTGGGCTGAGCTGGATACGGTAGGGGGGTAGATGTCTGCCTTCAGGCCCGGGGAGGAGAGGGCAGGAGTCTGGGGGTGGAGGGGAGGACCCCAGCACTCGGGCAAGCGGAGGAGGCTGGGGAAGTGCGGTGAGGGTTGGCATGCATTCGCACTTCACCTCCTTTCCCCATGAGTGCCCATTAACCCTCAAGGCAAACGAGATTATCCCAATTTTACAAAAGAGAAAACTAGGCCCCCAAGAGGCAAAGCACCTTGCTCGAGATCGGGGCAGCTACATGGGGCCAGGATTCAATGCCCAGCCATGTGAAGCCTGCCCCTCTGTCCCCACTCCATGCAAACCCCCACGATGGCATGGAAGGCGTCCAGTTTCGGTCCTTCTTCCAAATGCTTTCCCCTCGGCCGCTCTGCACATGCACGATGAAAGCCAGGAGATGCCCCCCTCTCCCACCAGCAACACCAGGAGGGTGGCAAGGAGGAACAGGGCTGCCCACCAGGTGAGGAAGATGTATAGACGCCAGCCACTTCTTACTGGCTGGGGGGTGGCGGGGACCCCAGTGGTATCGACTGTTGATCCATCACGGTGATACATGATCGCGTATGTCACAGTGAGACACAGATAATCTGCTTCACGCTGTTTCCGACCTCCGGGGGGAGCAGGTTGTCTAAGCACCTCGATGCCATGGTGATAGACGTCACGTTAATGCCTCTGTGCACGGAGGGAGCGTTCTAAAGGCATCGGTCTGTGCCTCTAGGAGGCTCTTTAAGACTTGGCCCTGGGAGGCGTCTGAGCGCCAAGCCGCCTCAGAACACGGACATGGGCTCTGCCCGCTCCCGTCCACGCAGGTGCCCCCTGCCTCCTCCACACACAAAGCCCTCAGCCCCTCAACAGTGCAGCCCACGATCTGCACCCCGGAGCCCTGGGAGCTTTGCAGCTTCTGGATGTGGGTCTGGCGTATGGTCTCTGGCCTGTCTGGGGCCGCCTCTGTGGCCTTCACCTCTGACTGCCCCCGGGCTCGGCACAGTGCACGCACCTTAGTATGTGCTCAATAAATATCGGTGTATGAATGGATGGATGGATGCATGCATGCATGCATGAGCTTCAGATGGGGTAAAATGCCTTCCTCCCAGGCTTGCTGTGAAGGTGGCGCCTACCATGGAGCCTGGCACACAGCAGGATCCCAACAGGCTACCGTGGGATGGCTGCTCCTGCTGAGAGGCAGGGACAGGTCTTGGGCAGGGAGCCAGGGGGCCCGGGCTGGCCTCTCAGGCCCTCAGGAACCAGGTGTTGGAAATGAAACCACAGCACATTGTGAAACCTCATTTTCACCAACACTTTCCACCTGCTCTCACCCCCATGGGTGCCGAGCTGGCAAGCTGCTGGACTTGGATCTGATGGCTTTTCCTCCCCCGAGCTCCTGGTGGGGGCTTCGAGTAAGCGGGGATGGGAGGGGCAGGGGACGTGGGCTCTGATGGCGCCCCCAGTGGGGAGCCGCGGGGCCAGGCCTCCACAGCTGAGTTTGCGGGTGAGGTCCCTAGGGGACGGCGCCCTTTAGGACTCCTGTTCATCCAGACATCTGTCCGAGTGTCCATCCATCTGTGCCCTCACATTTTGCTGAGTGCCTAGCCCGCCCTGGGCACTGGCCTCAGTGGGAGGATGCAGAAATGAGAGACCCAAGCTTCGAGGAGCAATCATCCCAGCACAACTAAGCAATAACATAGCACTTCAGAGCAGTTAGGAAACACCAGACACTATTCGAGACGCTCCGAATCTGCAAATCAACTTACTCCTCACTGCAATCCCATAGGTAGGTACTACAACCAATTCCATTTTACCGATGACGACGCCGAGGCACAGGGAGGTTAAAATAAAATTTGCCTCGGGCACCTGGGTGGCGCAGTCAGTTAAGCTTCCGATTCTTGGTTTCGGCTCAGGTCATGATCTCAGCGTCGTGAGATCGAGCCCCATGTCGGGCTCCTCGCTGGGCGTGGAGCCTGCTTAAGATTCTCTCTCCCTCTGCCCCTCCCACTTGTTCTCTCTCTCTCAAATAAATAAATCTTTTTTAAAAATAAAAAAATAGGGCGCCTGGGTGGCTCAGTTGGTTAAGCGACTGCCTTCGGCTCAGATCATGATCCTGGAGTCCCGGGATCGAGTCCCGCATGGGGCTCCCTGCTCGGCAGGGAGCCTGCTTCTCCCTCTGACCCTCCCCCCTCTCATGTGCTCTCTGTCTCTCTCATTCTGTCTCAAATAAATAAATAAAAATCTTTAATAAAAAATAAATAAATAAATAAATAATAAAAATTAAAAAATATAATTTGCTTAAGGTCAAAAAGCTAAGGAATGTGTCCAGGGGAAGTGACTCTGGGGATAACCCCAGGCTCTGGGGTTCCATCCACTCTTCCAGGCTGCCTTATAGCAGAAGTATGTACAGAGCCAAGAGGGGGGCACAGGAAGAGGTTATTTACTCAGGGTGAAGGGAGGAGGGAGTGCCAAGGAGGGCTTCATGGAGGAGGGGGCAGCCCTGAAGGAGGAGGAAATGGGAGAGCGCAGATGTCCCCAGCAGTCCCAGAGGTGCCTTATCCACACGAAGACCACAGCTTTCCAAACTGGACCAAAATTACTGGTTTCTGTTTTCAGTTTAGTTCCCATGCACACTTATTAAGTGCCTACTGTGTACCAGGCCGTGGAAGCACAGAACATAAGTCATAGTTTTGCCCTCAAGTTGCTCCCCATCTAGAGAAGAAAACAGAACCCCCAGACAGGATTTGCAGCTACCCTGAGTGAGCAAAGGTGAGCGAGCAAGTGACCGTGAGAACCCTGGCCTGGCCGCTTTGGTGCCCATGCTCAGGAGCTGCCTGTCTTCTCTGTGTTACCTTCCTCAGCCGCAGGAGGTCATTTCTTTTCTCCCTACAGACTCCAGCACCAGAAGGAGCCCATCAGTTGGAGGCCCCCCTCAGAACAACCCTCTGCACTGGCCTGGTGCTCAAGATGGACAGCGTCCACTCCATCGAGCACCCCACCCCCACCCGGAGAGGGCTTCTGGGAAGGGCAGCCTCCCTCCCCTCCCAGCACCACCCATCTCCCTTTCTGCACCGTGTAGCCATGTAGCCGCCTTCAGGGGTGGTGGGGGGTGGGGGCGAGGTAAGGAAGGGAGGGGGCAGTCAGCCTACTCCCAGGAGTAGACCTGACCCCTAAGCCAGGGGCACGATTCAGCCTGAGAACCGGCTTTGACTCTGTTGAGGGGACCCTTCTAATCCTGAGCTGGGCTGGCCCACAGTAGACTGGGCTCCTTTCTCGGAGAAAATGAGCTCTTTGTCACTAGAGGTGTGCAAACCCACCTGGAGGCCATTCTCCCTGCAGGCTGCTCAGAGATCCCTGCCCTTCTTGTAAGGTTGACTGGGCCCATCTCCAAAGTGCCTTCCCTGTTCAAGCCAGAATTTTTGCCTGTTTATTAGGTATTTGTTTTATGCCAGACATAAAGGCTTTTCTAAAGGTTCTAAAGGTTCTAAAGGCTTTGCATGTGTTGACTACTTCAGGCCTTCCCTGTTCAAGCCAGAATTTTTGCCTGTTTATTAGGTATTTGTTTTATGCCAGACATAAAGGCTTTTCTAAAGGTTCTAAAGGTTCTAAAGGCTTTTCATGTGTTGACTACTTCAGGCCTTGAAAAAACCTCATGTAGATAGGTATTATTATGGCCCCTATTTTATAGATGAAGAAACTGAAGATCAGAGAGTGCAAGCCACTTGCCCAAGGCCACACAGCAAGTAGGCAGTGGAACAAGGACGTGAGCTCCCGTGATTGCACTTTTAATCATTATGTTCTCCTGCAAAATTCACTTGATTCTCCCAGCAGGGCTGGTATGATAACCCTCATCGTACAGATTTAGTGACAGAAAAAAATCGTGCAAATGACCTGCTCATGGTCACAGACAGGATCAGAGGCATACCTGGGAGCAGAGACCAGGGTTTTCCTGATAGACACATGCCAGAGTTAGACAAGACTCTGCTAGTTCTGTTGGGGGAAGGCAGCAAGGAGGCAGTGCCCCCTCCTCAACCCCCGCCACACAGAAAATAATCCTTAAGATTTGAGGGGAGAAAAAAACAATAAAAAACAAAGATGGCATCATTTTTCAGTATTTATCCATGATCACCATGTGCCAAGGCCTTGTTAGGCTCAACCCCTTGGTACGACTGTGTCTCTGGGAGAGAGAAGCACCGACCAGGAGGCTAATCAGTGGAGGTCCTCAGGTGGCAGGCACCGGAGCCTTGGTCTTGAACTAATGGTACCACCCCTGTCCCCACCAGCCACACGGGACAGCCCCGGGTTGTCCTGTGCCAATGGCGCCACCTGGTGGCGCACAGGGGAACGCTCACCCGAGGTGTCTTTCCCTGTCCCTTTTTCCCCCTCTAGGGGTCTTGGGCTGCCAGAGGCTGCCACCCAGCAAGCCCGGGCGGGGGCTCGAGAGGCAGCATGATGGAGTGGCGGGAGCGGGACCGGGGGTGGGGGCCGGGGGGCCTGTGGGAACGGAGTGCAGGGCACACTGGCTGTCTCTGCAGTGCCCTTCGCGGGGACAGGAGCGTCCTTTAGAGCATGCCCCCCTGGGTTCTAACAAGCTGCTTTGCTGGGAACACTTTATAAGATCCACTTGGGGGAAACTTCATCGGAGCCAGCTATTGGCCACCAGGCAAACCAGTCCCACGGTTTTGCAGTGACAACCGGAGACTTTTTGAGCAGGGCTCCCACAGTGAGTTCGGCCAATTAAGGAAACAATTAGCCTCCCCTGAGGCTAATTCATGCATTGTCACCCCACACAGTTCCGTGGTTTTATGAGCCAGAGGGCCTCAGTGTCCTGTGCACAGAGGGGTGTGTGTGGCAGCCAGTAATTATGCGAATTTCTGGCCCCGCCCCAGAGATTCAGCTCCGAGAGGCCAGGGGATCTGTATTTTAACCTCCTGTGGTTCTCACACTGGAGAAACTGCCTGAAGCACTTTCAAGGCACATTCCCAAGGCGCTGTGGGCAGGGCCGGGGAAGCTTTCCAGGAGGCCTGCTCCAAGGGGGCCAGGAGGAGCCCTTCAAAGAGATTTGATCCTCCCTCCTTCCCTCTCCTCCTTCCCCCTCCCTTGGAAGGCCAGCAGTTGTCCTGGGAATAGGGAACAAGCCCCCTCACGGTGCCTCCCCACCTTACCTCCTAAGCCAACAAGGGCAGTTTCTTCATCCACCATCTGGGGTGAAATACCTCCCTTGTATGGATTTGATGAAAAACAGTTGGGAGTGACAGAGGGGAAAACACTTCGCAAAGAATACGATGTTGGTGGAAAGTGGCTGTTCTGCCTTACACTCTTACTGAGCCTCCTTCTTGTATAGGTCTCCATGTGGGGCTTGGGGGATGGGCAGAGAGCAACAAGGGTCCAGCGACATCCAGGTACAGACATCCGGGGTGTGTGGTTAGCGATGAGGAAATCTGTGGAGGGTGACAGGTCTGGGAGGGGCAGCAGGGAGACATTTGGGAAGGGTAGGGAGTGGGAACGGGAGAAGGGCAGGAGAGGAGACCCCCAGTGGACTCCCGTCTTGGAGTTGATCCCTGTTAGGGCTCCAGAGATAGGGTCAGGGGGGCTGGGCAGGAGCAGGGGAATCTCCAGGGTCTCTCCCATCAGCTTGGCCTGATTCCTCAAGAGAATTTCTCGCCTCTCCTGCTCTTCCTCTCCTCTCTGCCCAGAAGGTTCTCTACCTCCCACTTCTCTTCAGTGTACTATGCTAGGCTACGCCATGCCTGGGGAGCCCTACATCACAGGCAGAAGGCCCTGGTTCCAGAGACAGCAAAGAATCCAGGCTATCACCTCTAATTCTTACAGGAGTCTAGAAGTGCCTCCACTGACCCACCAGAAACTTTGGATCCCTCTATCATTCATTCAACAAACCTCTCGGGGGCATTGCTCTGGGCCATCCTGTCCTGGATGCCCTCCATCTAGGGCAGAGCCTGACTCGCACACACCTGAGTCACAACCCCGTGGGAATCCAGTGTGAAGGGGACACAAGCCCAGATCAGGCTGAGCCTGCCACGGAAGGCAAGGCCACGGCATTCACAAAGCCTCAGTGAGAAGCTTCTAGGAGGAGAGAATGACCCAGCGGGAGGGATGGGAGGTGTGAGGTCCTGAGCAGCGGAGGCAGGAGAGGGGCCCAGAGGAGCCAGACCTGGAAGGCCTCCCTCCTCCCCATCCTTTGCTGAAACTACCTTTGCTCTCAGGTGACAACGGTCAAATGAATAAGACCATTTATTTTTCTGTTAAAAAATTACTGGTAGGGCCACCAGTATCGATTTCTACTGTTTTCATTTCGCATGTACAGATTTTCAGCTACATCTGAGTTGAGCCGCTTTCCGGCCGTTCGTGGAAACCCCGGCATCATTTATGATAGGGTTTCTAAGTGGAAAGATTTTTCTCGGGAAGTTGAGACACTCCCTGCATTCACTAGGGTGAAAATCCCGTTCTGTACAAAATGCCCAGCAATCCCCCAGAGATGCTGCCTGTCTTTCTAGGACCAGAAGTCTCCAGAGGATGCGCAGATCAACAGTAACCACAGGCTGTTCTGCGTCCAGATAGAAGGAGGAAGAGAAAAACATCAGCCTTGGGCTTGCGGTCCCGTGACATCTCCTGTAGGTCACAGCAGACATGGCACCCCGGGGGGTGGGGGAAGCAAAGATTTCCCTCTCCCAGAAGCCTCCTGGAGAAAGCCCCCCACCCCCGACCTAGGGCCAAAGGAAAGCATTTTCAGGCTTTTTGCATCTGACTTGGAAGAAAGTCTTCCTTAGGCAGCAGCCCTGCAAGGTGGGGAGGTCTCTGTGTCAGCACTTTCCAGAGCCGCCCAGAGGACGCGGCCATCCCTGAGCTGCCCAAGGGATGGGGCTGGGCTCCTTGCTCAATGCCGCTGACCTCAGGGGAGGCAGGAGGCCCTTTGTCACCTGGACCCACGTCAGGGTCCCCTCACTCCTCACCCACAGCTTCCTGTGACACCACCACCCACGGGGCGGGGCGTGCAGCCAACAGGCAGCAGGGCCTGGCCAGCGTCTGGAGGCGAGGGGAAAGGGGAGGGGGGGCAGCCCCAGGAGGAACTGGGAAGTCATCTTTGCCAGATGCTGGCCTTGCTCTCGGCCACCCTGCTGGGTCAGCTCTGTTGTATCCACCTCTTGCAGACGAGGAAACTGGCGCTCAGAGACAGGAAGTCACTTTCCTAAGGCCACACAGCCCATGAGGGCAGAGCTGGGGTTTGGCTCCAGTTTGCCAGCTGGGGCTGCCTTGGGACAACCTTCGGGGGTGTCTGCACTCCCTGGCTGGATTGTGAGCTCCCTGCCGGCCTCCCCCAGCACTCACCTGCTCCACCTGCGGCAGCCCTCCCTTCCCAGGGGGTGACACGTCCGCTGGGCTGGTGCTCAGGCCATGCACATATGAAATGGGCCCCACAGGGAATTCTAATCACGTTAATAATCCATCAGTGACTTTGGCCATGACTTGGGGAAAGTGCACGTCAGAGTCTGAGAACAGAATCTGGGCCTACTTAGGAAAGAACCGGCTGACATGTGGGACTCTAAAGTAATAGGAAAGTTGGCCTCACAAAGGAGTTCTTCCTTCAATCCAATTCTGCACCTGTTTGAAGGTTGCTGGGGGTCCTGAGCTCGGTGCTGAGAATATAGGGAAACTAAGACCCCTCCCCCAGCCCTTCCCTCCTGTCACAGACACCACTCTCAGGGACACAGTGCAGAAGCTGAGGGGGAGGGAGGGGACTAATGAAGAGTCTGGGGGCCTGGGCTCAGTGGGCCTCCTGGGGTCCTGGCCTGGGGCTCCTACCACCTCCCCTCCCTTTCCCTTGTACCTCTCTTGGCCCTCCCCCACCACTCCTTTCTGCTCCTGTTCCCAGTGACTGGAGACTCTCAGCTCACTGAGCAGCCCCTCCCCGGATGAACACTCTCCTCTTGGGGTTTTTCCTCCAGGTCCTTCTCCCTTTCCTTGCCACAGCCGAGGACAGGGATGTGTGGCCCCCAGCCTCCCCTTCTGCAAGCCAAGACATCCATAGTCCTGTTCATTCCCCCGAGCTGGCTTCCAGACCTTCCCCACAGAAGGCTCCTCCAGCCTGCATGCCCCTGGTGCCCAGGTGGGGTCTGGCCAGGGCAGTGGTCAGTGGGACCATGCCCCTCCCTCATTCTTGAGAAGCCTCCTCAAAGTGCCTAGCTCCTTTTGGGTCCCCCATTTTCTCCGAGTTGCTGGTTGACCCTTGCTGTACCCCCTCTAGGCCCCAGGAAGCCTTTCCTGCCCCTAGGAATGTGGGGAACCCCCGGACGTGGGTCCTCTTTCCTGGTAACCCACGGTGCTGACTAACATTGGCTTCCCACATGGCAAAGCCTTCCGCTTTCTGGAAGAGGCCCATCAGGATGGCCTGGTTGGGGAGAGACTTTTCTGGAAGATGGTCTTCCTTCCCTTCTCCCAGTCCAATGCCTTGCATCCATGTCTGAGATTGTCCACTGGTGATTTTGATTTAGAAAAAGGCTTTCTCAGGGGCGCCTGGGTGGTTCAGTCAGTTAAGTGTCTGCCTTTGGCTCAGGTCATGGTCCCAGGATCCTGGGATAGAGCCCCACATCGGGCTCCCTGCTCAGTGGGGAGTCTGCTTCTCCTTCTCTCTCTGCAACCCCCCTCGCTCATGATCTCTCTCAAATAAATAAATAAAACCTTAAAAAAATAAAAGGCTCAACATCTGCAAACTTTATAGAAACGTATGACCATGCGAACACATTGCAATTACATATTGCAAGTCAGTGGCAAAAAAAAAAAAAAAAAAAAGATTTGTTTTTTCCCGAATGGCACTGACTAAGCGGGCGCTTCCAGGCAGGTGGAGGCAAGCCACTCCCTGGCTGTTCCAGAGGCAGCAGCCAAACTCCTGCTAGTTTGTGATCTCACTCATAAGGCCCAACCTTCGAACAATGTGGATGGGTGGGGGTAGCCTCTGCCTTATGGGGAACCTGAGCCTGGATTGGGAGGCAGGGGATCTGGGTTCAAGGCCCGGGCCTGCCACTTCCTACCTGAGGGGTCTTGGGCAAGTCATGAGGGCCTTCTGAGCCTCTCCTTCCTCCTAGCTAGGCACTCCTGAGCAGTGCATATTCTCCTGCTGGGCCAGGCTGAAGAGAAGAGGAAAGGCCATCAGGGGCAGAAAAGTATGCCTGTGGGCTGTAAGAGACCACGGATGTGTAGGGGGCTATCCTCCCTAGCAGGCAGCCGGCTCCTGCCTGGAGAATACTGCCCTGTAGAGCTCTCTGTTGGGGTGGAGCCCGGGAGCTCATCTACCTCCCCAGGTATGGAGAAAGGATGATATTTCTGAATCAGGATTCTGAGCCAAATTCCAGGCTGGACTGTGGTTTACCAGCAAGCCGGGCCCCCAAAACCCCCGTCGCCCTGGCCTGAGTCTGCCTTTGTATACTCTGGGTGCTCTGCCCAGCCGGCCCATGCCAAACTAGCAGCCAGGCTCCAAGGAGAGACAGAGAGGCCCCATTTCATTCTCCCCTTCAGGCTTGACAGATGACGGGAGACTCCTCCTCCCACTGACGAGAACTCCAGCCCACACTTTGCCTCCAACTCAATCACGGAGGACTCGGCCCTTCATCCTGGCATCAAAGTCTGTTTGATCAGCTTTTCATCCATTTTCCGAAAATGTGGGATTTAGGGATGTTCTGAATCTTGCAGGACTAGAAGTGGCGGCGCCCTGACAATATATTGGGGTAGCCCCCAACCTGCCATCGGGTGGATGCCTTGCTCAGTGCCAGCCCCTTCCCCCCACCACTCTGTGGGAGCCTTTAGGAGGGAGTCGGGAGAGGCAGGGGGACCTGTCCTTACTGGGTGGAGATCTAGTGCCCCCTGGAGGTCAGAGAGGATGGGGTAGGAGGGGGGTTGGGGTGATGCAGGATAAGGGGGCCTCTCTGTCCGTCCTGGATCCAGCTGCCCTACTCAGCCTTCCTGACACTAAAGGGGACAGTGCTGGTTAAGTGTTCTGCATCCTGTGTCTTTAATAAGAAGCTTTCTTGTTTGCTGGCAAATCCCAGTTTTACCGAGCATTTTTTCAACCTTTTTCTCCCTTGAGCAAGAATCCTGTTGGGTGGCAGTTCCCTATGTTTTCAGAGAAGACAGCGGGGAATCTGAGAGACTGCCAAGTTCATGAGTCACGATCAAGGAGGGCCACGGGTCCGTTGGTCAAGTGATGGGCAAGGCCAGGGGTACCTGGTTGGGTGCAGGCCTCAGGGCCAGGGAGCCTGGGGGGTCCTGGCAGGCAAGGCTGTGGGTGGCTCTGGACCAGGGCTCAGGGCGAGGAAGGAGGCAGAACAGAGCAGGGAGGACACCAAGGGCGAAGCAAGGGTTGCTAAGAGGCAGAATGAAATCAGGGCTCAGAAAGTGCAAAACGCAAAGACCTATAAAGAAAAGCTAATCACCCCCACACTCCCACCCCCTAGTCCCTCTCCCCAAAAGTGTCTACACCCTCAAGCTCGCCTGCTGCAACTCTCCTGACTCTGCACACAAAAAAAGCCACAGTCGGGGACCTGGGCCTGTTTGCTTTTACTACAACAGGGCCATCCTTGCTCTTTTTACTGGAATGCGTCTTGCTTGGGGCTGCGCCTGGCAGGTCAGCTAACTCAGGTGGGGATGGCCAGGTAAGGCTAGGGAAGAGCCAGGATCTGCTCCACCCAGCAGCGGGGAAGGACTGGAGGGGGCAGAGGGCGGGGAACTGAAAGAAGCCAGAGGGAGGAGCTGAGGGTGGGGGCTCCGCCCAGCCCCACTAAGTGACCTTGGGAGGACCAGAGTCCCCACCAGAACATGGAGGCTGTTTCTGGGGGTGAGTGAGGATGCTGGGGAGACGAAAACTGGCAGAACCACTCCACTCATAAAAAGATGTGTTGTCAGGTACTTTTCTAATGCATAATACCTCCCTCCCTCTGTTTCTCATGGTTGGGGGCGGCAGCGGTATTAGCTAGTTGCATGCTGGGGAGATTGCTGGGAGGAGGGAGAAGCAATGGGGTTTTTGAGGAAAGGTGAATTTGTGATTCTCTGCTGCTAAGTGGCAACTCTAGCTCACCTCTCCAAACCCCTGAGCGTGACAGCCGAGGAGAGGAAGGGCTGCAGCCCACCAGTGAGCACCAAGGCTCAGCCTTGCCTCTGCCTTAAGAAAGTCTCACTGAACGGAGCTAACTTCAGCTGTGTTCCCTAGAAGACAGGTTCAAGCACTAACCCCTCCTCCTGTGAATGTGGCGTTATTTGGAAAAAGGGTCTTTGTAGATATATCTCAAGATGAAGTCATCTTCACCCGGTTTAGGGTGGGTCCTGAATCCAATGGCCGCTGTCCTTCTAAGAACAGAGGGACAGACGAGATCGGGCACATTCGGCGGGGATATATATATACAATGGAATATTACTCAGCCATCAAAAAAATGAAATCTTGCCATTTGCGACGACGTGTATGGAACTAGAGGGTATTATGCTAAGCGAAATAAGTCAATCAGAGGAAGACAATTATCATATGATCTCACTGATATGTGGAATTTAAGAAACAAAATAGAGGGGGGCGCCTGGGTGGCTCAGTCGTTAAGCGTCTGCCTTCGGCTCAGGTCATTATCCCGGGGTCCTGGGATCGAGCCCCGCATCGGGCTCCCTGCTCAGCGGACAGCCTGCTTCCCCCTCTCCCTCTGCCTGCCGCTCTGTCTACTTGTGCTCTCTATCTCTCTCTGTCAAATAAATAAATAACATCTTCAAAAAAAAAAAAGAAAGAAACAAAACAGAGGATCTTAGGGGAAGAGAGGAAAAAATAAAGCAAGATGAAACCAGAGAGGGAGACAAACCATAAGAGACTCTTCATCAGAGGAAACGAACTGAGGGTTATTGGAGGGGAGGGGGGTAGAGGGACGGGGTAACTGGGGGATGGACATTAAGGAGGGCACG
Source organism: Leptonychotes weddellii (assembly GCF_054177405.1). Classification (NCBI taxonomy): domain Eukaryota; kingdom Metazoa; phylum Chordata; class Mammalia; order Carnivora; family Phocidae; genus Leptonychotes; species Leptonychotes weddellii. The sequence continues at coordinate 154,091,572 of NC_138373.1, forward strand.
TGATGGAATGGGCACTGGGTATTATATAAGACTGATGAGTCACAGGTCTGTACCTCTGAAACCAATAATACATTATATTAACTAATTGAATTTAAATTAAAATAAAAAATATATAAAAAGGAAGAGAGGGACTCACAGAGAGGCAGGAAAGATGGCACTGTGAAGATGTGGCAGATGCGGGCGGGGGCGGGGGGGGGCGGCGGGAACGGCCTCAGGCCAAGGAACACCTGCAGGCGAGCTGGAAGAGGAGAGGAAGGATTCTTCCCCAGAACCTTCCGTGGCAGCGTGACCCTGCTGACACCTTGAGCCTGGACTCCTAGCCCCCAGAACTGTGAGAGAAAAGGGCGGCTGCTTGCAACCATCCAGCATGGGGGGCTTTGTCATGGTGGCCTCGGGAAACGAATAGGCTGAATCAAGAAACCAGGCAAGCACCAGCAGAAAAAAACTACTTCCCAGGCCACAACAGGAGCAACTCTTTTATGAGCTATGGGTTGTCGGAGGGAAATAAGTAACTTTTTATTGTGAAGCCACATATCCTTACGAAAAGCCTGGCAAACAGAAGCAAGCGCAAACCCGTTATCCCATAATACCCTCGGGACTCTGCAGGCCCCGGTTCCAATCCCTGCTCCGTTATCCTCCTTTTGACTCCACTGGGGGGTAAGTCACTTCTCTGAGCCTCAGTTTATTCATCTGTAAAGTGGGGGTAGTAATCTGCCCTCCCAAATTTGTTAGGGTTAAATGAGGAAACACACTCGAGTCCCCAGCCTGTGCCTGGCCACCCATCAAAGCTTAGTAAGATGCTCCGACTTCTAGTTCCTTCCCCTCTCCGATAAAAAACTCCAAAATGATGAAATATGATTTAAAAATCCCTAAATTTGGGTGTATCACAACTTTCTTCTTTATTTGGAAACAATGATGGTGGGTTTTTTTTCTTTTCTTAACTTTCAAAAATTTATTTTTAAATTCACAGGCAGTAAAATGCACTCTCTTTGGTGTAGTTCTCTGGGTTTTGACAAATGTGTAACCGCGACCACCAACCACCGTCAATATAAACAACGCTCCATCACCCCCGAAAATTCCCATCTTTGTCCCTTTGTGGTCAGCTCCTCCCCCCAGCCCCTGGCCACCCCTGATCTGTTTTCTTTTTGCCTTTATCCAGTGTCCACAGAAGTGGAACCACAAGGCACATGGCCTTTCGAGTTTGGATGCTCTCACCGAGCACAATGCTTCTGAGGTCCACCCAAGCTGTTGCGTGGATTCCTTCTTATCATATATGATTCTGACTGAGGAGTCGGTGAGGAGACTGTGTGGACCACTATGGTTGGCTTGTCCCTTTGCCAGGAGAAGGATGGGGGCTGTCCTCAGATTCTGGCAATGATGAACAGAGCTGCTATAAACATCCACGTCTGGGTTTCTGTGTGACCACAGGTTTTCATTTCTCTTGTGTAAACACCTGGGTCCCAACCAGGTTTTGAATGACCTCCACATTGGCCTTGCTAAAAGGTTTGGTTGGGGCGAACACCACCTCGTTGGCTCCGGGTCCCTGTCAGCAGCGCGAGGGTGACAAAGGTCAATCACTGAGGAGTGAAAGAATGTTCGTGGTCACTTCAACCTCCTCCCATTCTGTGCCTTTTCCCTCTGAATGTCAAATCGTTTTGGTTTCATTTCATTTCCACTGACGTGAAGAAGTGCCCAGGAGCAGTGAAAGGATGCAAAAGTGGATCAAAACAGCCCAGAAAAGGGTTCATGGTCCCCAAGCAGGATGGTCCAATCTCAAGTAACTGGTAATCAATCTTAAAAGCCAAAAAGTCTTTAAAAAAAAAATCATCCTATCCTGATTTTTTTTTATCATAAAACATTATATGTACTTCCATCCCGCCCTGAACATGACAGCAGAGGGACCCTCTAACGGTGAAGAGGCCGTGCCCCCAGTCAGATGAGGGCACGTCACCATGACGGCAGTGGGCCCGGGTTGGGCTGACTGCGCAGAGCTCCCGGACGACGACACTTGGTCTGCTGGACTCACTCCAAAACTGCAGCTTGGAAGCCACGGCCATCTACACAATTGCCCTGAGCCCCGATTCTGCCCAAACCCGGCGTGGCCTGGCTCAAGGTGGGGGCATCTGGTCTCCCTGACTTGTCTGTCTCCACAGCTCTGGCCATTTTTCAAACCATCCTTATTGTTAGAAGAGTCACAGAAACCGAATTAGTCTGAATTCTCCAGAGAAACAGAACCAATGGGGTGTGTGTGGTGTGTGTGTGTGTGGTGTGTGTGTGGTGTGTGTGTGTGTGTGTGTGTGTGTGTGTGTGTGTGTGTGTGTAGAGATGTATTATAAAAAATTGGCCCACATGACTACGGAAGCTGAGAAGTCCTGAGACCTGCAGCCATCAAGCTGGGGACCCAGGAGAGCTGATGGTGAAAGTTCCAGCCTGATTCTTAGTCCAAAGGCAGGAGAAAACCAATGTCCCAACTTGAAGATGGGCAGAGAGAGCAAATCCCCCCCTTCCTTTGCCTTTTTGTTCTATTCAGGCCTTTGAGAGATTGGAGGAGGCCCATCCACATCAAGGAGGGCCATCTGCTTGACTCAAGTCTACTGATTCCCATGTGAGTCTCCCCCAGAAACACCCTCCCAGACGCACCCAGAACCATGTTTGACCAAATATCTGAGCCCCCCACCCCCACCCCATGGCTAGTCAAGTTACATGTAAAATGAACTATCACAGAAACCGGGGGACCCCTACCTGCCCAGTCGGCTCATCGGTGGGGCAGCCCTCCTGAGCAGTGCGTAACCAGGTGCTGCTTCCTCAGGCCTGGCTGTTGGCAGGGTGCCCGGAGCTGCCCGCAGGACAGCAGGCCGAGGCGGGGAGGAGGGTAGCGGTCAGCCAGGGACCGGCTCTTGTCAGCAGAAACTCTGCAGACAGCCCCGTCTACTCAGGGAATACACATGAGCCTCACAGGGCTATTTATCAGGGTCCTGCGGAGGCCTTCTTGGCCAGGAAGCCCTGCCTCCTCCTAGTCTTGGTGCTCCTGGGCCTGGAAACGGAGTCTGCCATCCTTGCTCCTCAATGCTGCTTCAGGACTCTTCTCCACCCTCCCCACAAAGCAGACCTCTGAACCTCCTGTTGCCAGACCTTCTTACCGGCCACCTCTCCTTGCCTCAGTCACCCACAGATCTCCAGGCCACCTACTCTCAATCCTTGAAGATCTTCGTGCTGGGCCACCTGTCCCCTTACACCTACGTGCTTCTTGGCGGTTCCAGCATCCACGCAGATGGTCTTTTGACCTCAGTCCTTCACCTCCTCTCCTCCAATGGCTTGTTCCTCCTCATAGCTCAGCAACTGGTTCCTGAGGGCACACACTGGGCCTGGCAAGTGTGCCCAGATCCTTCAGACCCCCAATTTCCAGCCCTTTCAGGCCACCACCTCCTACTACCCATTTCTTGCTTCCAGATTCCTGCCTCCCGACAGTCCTTGACCTCCTCAGCCCCTGTGAACCATGGCCCTCTGGCGCTCTCCCCGGATCCTCACTCCTGGACCCCTCTCCCACCCTCATCCCACTGCCGGGGGCTGGGGGGGGAACCCCGCCTCTGCTTAGGTCCCGCCCTCTGCCCTACACTCCTGAAAGTGGCTGGGGACACACATTCCCGCTGACCAGTCTCATTCACAGTCAAAAGTGCTCACCTGGATGGGCCCCCAGGCCACCTTCCTGTAACCCACTGCCACCTGGCCCAGTCCCTGCCCTGCTCCTTGGAGGATATTCCCACCTGCCCCAGCATGCTTCCATTTCACTGAAGAAAAGGGGAGCCCATCAGCCAAGAGCTCCCTCAGGCTCTCCTGACTACATCCCTCTGTTTGTTCAGATGAGCCTTGGCACCATCTCTCACACCCCCAGTCACCTTTACCTGCAGAATGTCACCAGGATACAGCCCCTTGGCGCCCCTGCCTCCCGCCTCCTGCAAGGCTCCCTGTCTCTGCCTCTGTGTCCTTCCCCGGCCTGTGCTCGACATAGCAGCCAGAGGGATGGAGTTCAACACAAGCCAGGTGACGTCGTATCATATCCGCCAACACTTACGATGGCTTCTCCTCTCCTCCCCTCCCCTCCCCTCCCCTCTCTTCTCCTCTCCTCTCCTCTTCTCTCCTCTCCTCTCTTCCCTTCCCTTCTCTCTCTCTCTCTCTCTCAGGGTCAAATCTCCCTCGGGCTTTGCCAATGCCCTGCCAATGCCCCAACCAGGTTACCTTCTGCCCAGTCTCCGCCCCTTCTCTCTCGGGCTCACCTACCTGCCAGCCTCCTTCCTGGCTCACCAACCACCTGCTCCCATTTGAGCCTTGCTGTTCCTCCTCCTGGAGCCCTGCCCCACCCTCAGACCCATGAATGTCCCTCCTGTCACCGTCTGCCCAGCTCGTATAAAATGTTACTCTCCTAGGGAGGCCTTTGCTGGCCACCCCACCTAAAATGCATCCCTCCCTAAACCCAGCATCTCCCTCCCTGAACTGGGTTCCTCCTGGCACTTAGTGCCCTTTTTAAAAATTTTATTTACCGGGATACCTGGGTGGCTCAGTCAGTCAAGCATCTGCCTTCAGCTCAGGTCATGATCCCGGGGTCTTGGGATCGAGCCCTGCATCAGGCTCCCTGCTTGGCGGGGAGCCTGCTTCTCCCTCTGCCTCTGCCCCTCCCCGCTGCTCGTGTTCTCTCTCTCTCAAATAAATAAAATTTAAAAATTTTTTATTTACCTTGTTTTGGGTCCACCTCCCTGTACAGTAATGGAAGCCCCGTGAGAGCAGGGAGTTTTCGGTTATTCACTGTTGACCCCCAGTCTACAGCAGTGCCTGGCACCTCCATCTGGGTCCAGATCCGAGCCCTTCTTGCTGACTCCAGCCCGGTGCTTCAGCAGACAGCCCCGCTCCTGCACCATTTCCCTCTCGCTACAGGCTCCTTCCCAGCAGTGTGCAAACATGCAAACACACTGTCATTTCTCCCTTCTTACAAAACAACTACCACAAACCCCACAAAAGCCTCTCTTGGCCCAGCTTCACTTTCCAAGAAGTGTGCCAGTTCTCTGATCTAGAAAATTCCTTCGAAGAATGTCTGCATTGTCTGTATCACTCCCCTTCCCCCTACTCCCTCCAGATCTCTCTCTGATGGGCTGTCATTCCCTCCTCTCTCTGAAATGCCCTCAGCGAGGCCCAGTGATCTTGGTGCTGTAATCCCGCAACCCAGTCCCAGGCCACAGCCCCTTGGCACGGGATCTCCTCCCGCCCGGTTTCCCCTCTCCTGCTGGCTGCTCCTCATCACCCCAACCCCCAAATGGGGGCAAGTCCAAGGCTGACCTCAAACCTCCTCTCTGCCCACACTCACGCCCACTGGAGGGCTTGGACTCTCAGCCTTAGCCCTCTGGCCAGGATCTTGCCCTGACTCCAGACTTGAATGCCCAGCGTCCTACTCAAAACCTCCACTTGGGGTCCAGTGGGCTCCTCTGACCTTCCACTGCCAAGCCCATTGTCATGCCCCTCCCCCACCAACTCTCCTCCCCACCACCACCCCTCCCCAGCAAAGGACGAGGTCTTCCTTCCCGCCAGGCCAAACACGTTGGGGTCTCAGCCTCACACTTTCCTCCACAGCTTCTGGCCACACCACCGTCCTCACCGGGTTGGAACACACCAGACATATCCTTGCACTGGCTGTTCTCCATTTCTGGAATGCTCTCTCCCCCCCACCCCCACCTATAGGTACACAGTTTGTTCCTACAAGCCCCATCGATGCATTTCCTCCTTGGCAGGCCGTCACTGTCTCTCACACTTTATGAATGATTGACTGATTAGTTGATTGATTGACTTTCTCCCCCTACTAGAAAGTGCCAGAACGCCATCTCTTTTGTTCACCACCGGAACAGTATCTAGTACATAATAAGTTCTCACAAAGATGTACTGGATGAGAAGAAATGACTACAATTGTACTTGAGGATTTAATGTAAATGATTGAAAAGTTTAAACGCCAGGCATCTCTGCAGGGCACATGGAAAGAGCAGAGTTTTATCTTTTCAGATTAACTCAGAAATTAGTGTTCTCTAGAAAACACCATCCAGCTGCGACTCTCCGCATCCTTGGTGGGGAAGGTGGGGACCAATGGTTCTGATGGAAATCTAGAACCGGACATAAATCACAGAAAAGTCGAGACTTGAGTGGGTGCTCCACCGAGTCAGGTACTTTGAGATACGTGATCTGGGTCGAAATTCCAAGATGCTTTTATTCAAGTGGCCGGTTCACACCGCAGAACCAGTACTTAGAGCATCTGCGTGATCCTTGCTGATACTCCCCTGGAGCCAGGCTGTGGGTCAGACCCAGCTCCACCACCTCCTGGCTCTAGAACACTTTGTAAATTGCCTACACTGTCCGTGCCTCATTTTTCTCATCTGTAAAGTGGGGACAGTAATACTTCCCTCACGAGGCTGTTGTGGTTGTTAAAGAGCTAAAGCATAGGTAGGAGGCACCTTCTAAAAGGCTCTCGGCAAACCCCCCTCTTCCCCCATCACAGCCTCGTGTAATCCCTTCCCTCGTGTAGGGGCTGGATTTACTGCCTACTTCTGACCAACAGAACGTGGCAGAACTGATGGGGTGTTACTGCTGAGGTCAGGCTCTAAATGAGTGACTTGCTCACCCTCTCTCCCTCCCCTCCTCCCCCCCTCCCCCCCTCCCCCTCCCCCACTCACTTGCTTACTCTGATTTTTATTGTGAGCTGCTCTAAGGAGAGGAAGAAGCAAGAAACTGAGGACAGCCTCCAGCCACCTGCCTGCCAGGAACTGAATCCTGCCAACAACCACATGAATGAGCTCGGCCATGGGTCCTTCCCCAGCCAAGCCTAGAGATGACCATGGCCTTGGTGACATTTTGATGGCAGCCTCATGGGACACCTGGAGCCAAAAGACCCACCTAAACTGTGCCCAGACTACTGACCCACAGAAACCAGGAGATAATAAATGTCTGTTGCTTTAAGCTAAGATTTTGGGTTTTTATTTGTTACACAGCAAGAGGTAACTAATACAGCATAGAAAATGCTCAGCCTGGGGCAAGTGGCTGGCTCAGTTGGAAGAGTGTGCGACTTTTGATTTCGGGGTTGTGAGTTTGAGCCCCATGTTGGCTGTAGAGATTACATTAAAAAAAATCTTGGGGCACCTGGGTGGGTCAATCAGTTAAACATCTGACTCTTGATCTCAGCTCAGGGTTGTGAGTTCAAGCCCCATGTTGGGCTTCACACTGGGTGTGGAGCCTACTTAAAAAAAATACATAAATAAAAAATAAAAATCTTTAAAAAAAATAAAAAATAAATAAAATGCCCAGTACAATGCCTGGCTCAGGGCATACATTCAATAAATGACAAGTAATGACCATTCTGTGTATACAAGGGGAATTTAAAATACATAGAATATAAACCTAGTCACCAGGCTCTTGACATGGCCATTTAACAATGAACCCATGTCCTTTGCCACTTTATAAAGCCATAAAACAGGTGCATTGAGTCTAGAGGAGAAAAATGTATATTGTATGCCACTGTTTAAGAAGGAGAAGTGGTCCAAGTATATAAAGGTATTTGTTTATATTAAACAAAGAAAGAAAAACCTAAAAGCCAAGATCACACGGAGGGGGAGAGAGTGAACAGTGTAGAGAGAACACGGGTAGAGCTAGACTTCTCTAAAGACACCCTGTTTTGTAGTTTTGACTCTGGGACCATGTAAATGCTTTATTCAATTATAAACCAAAATTAAATTGAAATGAAAATAATCCCCTAAAAAACAGAAGCAAAATGAAACAAATAGATGTAACTGTATATAAAAGTTGGTGGCTCAACCACCCAGATGGGAACTATTTCAAGAGTAAGTAATTTTACCATACATCCCAGAATGAGATACCCTAAATATTTTTTTTTAAAGAGCAAATAAATGGGGGTGCCTGGCTGGCTCAGTTAGAAGAGCATGCAACTCTTGATCTCCGGGTTGTGAGTTCAAGCCCCACATTGGATGTAGAGATTACTAAAACTAAATAAACTTAAAAATAAATTAAATAAATAAAAATTTAAAAATAAAAAGAGCAGGGATGCCTGGGTGGTTCAGTCGGTTAAGCGTCTGCCTTCAGCTCAGGGCATGATCCCAGAGTCTTGGGATCGAGTCCCGCATTGGGCTCCCTGCTCAGCGGGGAGCCTGCTTCTCCCTCTGCCTGCCACTCCGCCTGCTTGTGCGCACTCTCTCTCTGACAAATAAATAAATAAAATCTAAAAGATAAATAAATAAAAAGAGCAAATAAATCTTAAGTTATTTTCAGTAGTTATATTGTTAGCAATAATATTGGTAGTTTTCCAAAATATATAATATAAATTAATATATGCTATAACACATATTATATAATATATATTACATATAATTATACATATGGATAAAACAAGTAATATGTTAATGTTCTCAGGAACCAAGATTTTCAGCCTAAGAGAAAAAAGAAACAGAAATCAAAGAAGATAAGTAAAAACCCTATAATCCTAAATTTAAGCTAAAAATATGAACATAAACTCATTGTGCATTTTCTATTTATTTCAAAAAATATTTTATTTCTTTTTAAAAATTAAATTTGATTAACATATAGTGTATTATTATTAGTTTCAGAGGTAGAATTTAGTGATTCATCAGTTGCATGTAACACCCAGTGCTCATTACAACAAGTGCCCTCTTTAATACCCCATCCTTCCACCCACCTCCCAAAAATATTTTTTTAACTAATGTCTACACACAACGTGGGGTTCAAACTCACAACCCCAAGATCAAGAGTTGCATGCTCTGCTGACTGAGCCAGCCAGGCGCCCCACATTTTCTCTTTAAAATGAAAAGTATTGGGGTGCCTCGGTGGCTCAGATGGTTAAGCGTCTGCCTTCGGCTCCGGTCATGATCCCGGGGTCCTGGGATCGAGCCCTGCATTGGGCTCCCTGCTGGGCGGAGAGCCTGCTTCTCCCTCTCCCTCTGCCTCTCTCCCTTCTCATGCTTTCTCTCTCTCTCTCTGTATCTCTGTGTCTCAAATGAATAAATAAAATCTTTAAAAAAATAAAAAGTATTTCCCAGCTCTATCCACTAAAGACACTTAAAAACTAATAACCAACCAGTAGCAAAGCACTTGACTCCCAGACTGTGGTCTCTAAACACATTTTTGGGGCACCTGGGTGGCTCAGTTGGTTAAGCATCTGCCTTCGGCTCAGGTCATGATTCCAGGGTCCTGGGATTGAGCCCCACATCGGGGTCCTGGCTCAGCGGGGAGTCTGCTCCTCCCTTTCCCACTCCCCCTGCTTGTGTGCTCTCTCTCTCTCCCTCTGTCAAATAAGTAAATAAAATCTTTAAAAAAAATAATAAACACCATTTTCCACTAAAAGGAGCTAGGGCTTCTTGGTTGATTCCAAGTCTGGGCAAAAAGGACAGGATGAGTCTGGAATATCTGGTCATGCAAGCAAGAAAGCTCTCATAGACTAATGTAGCTCTTCCTCTTTCCTTCCCTGCTTTAGAAAATACTCATTGGTTTTTTTCCCTTTTTTGTCCATAAAAAAGCCACTAGGCAGATGTGAACAAGTTAGTCTGTTGGGAGCAGGTAGACCCTAATGGAGTTGAGGGGGGGTGTCAAGTCCCACACTCAGGTGAATGGCAGCCCACAAAGTCTGGAGGTAAATGTCAAACAGAGGAATTGAAATAATGGAAGCCCAGTTTCTGTCTGCCAGAAAAGGGAGATACAAATATGGGAAGGGGTAAGGGGCGCCTGGGTGGCTCAGTTGGTTAAGCGACTGCCTTCGGCTCAGGTCATGATCCTGGAGTCCCTGGATCGAGTCCCACATCGGGCTTCCTGCTCAGCAGGGAGTCTGCTTCGTCCTCTGACCCTATCCCCTCTCAGGTGTTCTCTCTCTCTCATTCTCTCTGTCTCAAATAAATAAATAAAATCTTAAAAAAAAAAAAACAAAAAACAAATATGGGAAGGGGAGAAGCTAGAATAGCTTTAGTTCTCCCGGACTGGAATTGTCAGTAATGCTGAGACTCAAGTTTTTTTTAATAGATAGGAGGGGAGAGATGGAGGAACTATTGTAAGGTGCTTATACTTTCCACCAAGCAGTATATTCTCACTTAAAGGTAGACTATGATTTCTTTCTTGTTTATTTATTTTTTTAGTAATCTCTACACCAATCATGGGGCTCGAACTCATGACCCTGAGACCAAGAGTCGCACACTCCTCTGACTGAGCCACCCAGGTGCCCCAAAGTAGATTGATTAATTGAAGTTGTATTATAAACCCTAAAGCAACCATTACAATAATAAAAGTTATAATAAGCCAACAAATGAGATCTAATAGAATCATTAAAATATTCAATTAGGCCAAAAGAAGACAGAAAAGAGAAAAAGGGAAACAAAAACCAGTAAGACAAATAGAAAATTAATAGCAAAATGTTAAATTTAAACCTAACCATAGGGGTGCCTGGGTGGCTCGGTGGTTTAAGTGTCTGCCTTCGGCTCAGGTCATGATCCCAGGGTCCTGGGATCGAGCCCCATGTCAGGCTCCTTGCTCAGCGGGGGAGCCTGCTTCTCCCTATCCCTCTGCCCCCTACTCATGTTCTCTCTCTCTCACTCTCTATCTCAAATAAATAAATATTCTTTAAAATTAAAAAAAAAATGTAACCATAACAATGGCCATGTTAAATATAAATAGTTTAAATATCCAAATTTAAAGGCAGAGATTGTCAGACTGAATAAAAAAGAAAGATTCAGCTGTACGCTGTCTATAAGAAACACACTTCAGAGGTGCCTGGGTGGCTCCGTCAGTTGGGCATCTGACTCTTGATTTCCGCTCAGGTCATGATCTCAGGGTTGTGAGATCAAGCCCTGGATCGGGCTCTGGGCTGGGTGTGGAGCCTGCTTAAGATTTTCTCTCTCTCCTTCTCCCTGTGCCCCCCGACCCCACTTGCATATGCACACGCACTCCAAAAACACACACACACTTCAAATATAAAGACACAAATAGATTAAAAGTAAAAGAATGGAAAAAGATATACTGTGCTATCACTAATCAAAACAAAAAGCTGGGCTGACTGTATTAATATCAGACCAAGTAGATCTTAGAGCAAAAGATATTACCAATGATAAAAAAGGTATATAATAATGATAAAGGGGCCGATTCATCAAGAGAACATAACAATTCTAAATGGTTATGCACATAATAACAGCTTCAAAATGCTTAAAGCAAAACCTGATAGATCTACAAAGAGAAATACACAAGTTGACAATTATAGTGGAAGATTTCAGTATCCTTCTTTCAATAATTGATAAGCAAGATTTGACATTATCAACCAACTCAACCTAATTGACATTTATAAAAACTTTACCCAACAACACCACAACGTACATCCTCTCAAATTCACACAGAACATTTACCAAGATAGACAATATTCTGGGCCATTAAACAAGTTTCAGTACGAAAGGATTCAAGTCATACAGAGCATTCTCTCTAACCACAATGAATTAAATTAGAAATTGATAGCAGAAAGATGTCTGAAAATTAAATAGCACACTTCTAGATAACCCAAGGGTCAAAAAAGAAGTCAAAGCGAATTTTGAAAGTATTTTGAACTGACTAAAAAGGAAAACATGACATACCAAAATTTGTGGGAGTATTAGCTATTGATTTTTTGTGGATGCTCTTTATCAAATTATCCCTCTGATTCCCAGTTTGCTGAGAGTTTGGGGTTATTTTAAATCATGAAAGGGTGTTAGATTTTGTCAAATGCTTTTTCTGTATTAATTGATATGATCATATGCTTTTTCTTCTTTAGCCTGTTGATCTGGTGAGTTACATTAATTGATTTTTGAATATCGACACAGCCTCGCACACATAGACTGTGACCCACTTGGTTGTGGTATGTAATTCTTTTTTATGTATTGCTGAATTTGACTTGTTAGCATTTTGTTGAGGATCTCTCTAAGTTCATGAGAAATACTGGTCTGTAGTTTTTTCATGCTTTTTCTGATTTTGATATCAGGGTAATACTGGCCTTATAAAATAAGTTGAGAAGTATTCTTTCCTCTCCTATTTTCAGGAAGAAATTGTGTAATATCGGTGTCAATTTTTCATTAAATTTTGGTTTAATTCTCTTTGAACCCACCCTGGACATAGACTTTTTAAAAAAGATTTTATTTATTTATTTGAAAAAGAAAACACGAACAGGGGGAGGGGCAGAGGGAGAAGCAGACTCCACACTGAGCAGGGAGCCCGAAGTGTGGCTCAATCCAAGGTCCCTGGGACCATGACCTGAGCCAAAGGCAGACACTTAATCGAATGAGCCACCCAGGTGCCCCCATAGACATTTTTTTTAAGTTTATTATTTTTTTAGTAATCTCTACACCCAACATGGTGCTCAAACTCATGACGTCAGATCGAGTCACGTGTTCTTCCAACTAAGCCAGCCAGGCAACTCTGTAGACATTTTTTTATGGGAGACCTAAAATTATGAATTCAATTTCCATAACAGTTATAGGACTTTTCAGATTACGTATCTCATCTTGGTTGAGTTTTGGTGGCCTGTGATTTTAAGGAGTTGGTTCATTCCATTTAAATGATCAAGTTAGGAGTGTAAAGTTGTTCATAGTATTTTTTTATTACCAAGTTTTAATGGCTGTAGGATCTGTAGTGATACTCGTTTCTTTTTCTTTTCTTTTTTTTTTTTTTTTGAGAGAGAGAAAGTGAGTGAGAGAGCATGAGCGGGGTTGGGGCAGAGAGAGAGGCACACACGCTCAATCCCAGGACCCTGGGATCATGACCTGGGCCGAAAACAGACACTTAGCCAACTGAGCCACCCAGGCGCCCCGATACTCCTTGTTTCATTCCTGATATTGGTGATTTGTGCTTTCTCTCTTTTCACATTGTCAGTCATTCTGGAGGTTTATAAAATTTTATTCATTTTTTTTCAAAGAACTGATTTTTGTTTCATTGATTTGCTGTCTTGTTTTCCCATTTTCAATTTCATTGATTTCTACTCTTTATCATTCCTTCCTACTGCTTGCTTTGGATTTCTTTTATTCTTTTTTTTTAAATCTAGTTCTTTGCAGTAGGAATTTAGGTTATTGATTTGAGACTCTCCTCTTTTCAAAGGTAAGTACTTTGTGCTATATATTTCCCTCCCAGCTCTACTTTACCTGCATCCCACAAATTGCTGTATATTTTCATTTTCAGTACTATGTACGGAAGTGGTACCAAGATATGTCTGGAGGAGACAAAGACAGCTATCTACCAAACGTCCACGCTCCAACCCTCAACAGCACAGATGTGTTGCCAGGAAGTGGCTGTCTGGCCATGTTTCCAAGTTGTGCTTGCCCTTGGTGAGGAAAGATCAACGGTTCTTGCCAATGGAGTATGAGAAGCACTGCATGTTTCTTCCAAACCAATGCAGTGAAGAAATAAATATTCTTTGTCCACCCTCTCTCTTTCCGCTGATGGAGGCAAGCAGTGATGACAAAGCCTTCGGGGGTGGAGCCAAAAGATGGAAAGAATATAGATCCCTGAATTACTGTGTCTTGGAGAAAAGCCTCCCATCATATTGGTCTGTTAAATGGGTGAGACACATGCCTTTTGAATTAAGCCATTAAGAGTTTGGAATGTACGTGTTAACAGCAGCTAGTATGTCTTTGCCATTAACCTCAAAAATCAGCCAATGTACCTTGAAAGACGCCTGCGAATCATACATTATGGACACAGCATCCGTGAACATACTTGAACTTACTGATTTTATACAGAAGCCATTCTTGGGTATTAAAGGCCTTCAGTTTATTGCCTTGTTATATCTACTATACTGAGAACATTATTAAAAAAAAGAGAGAGAAGAAGAAGAAGAAGATTTTGGACATGAGGCCTGATCAGAACTCCCAGTTCAAAAGCACCGGGGAGTGATGTGGAGAAGCGCACCTCCCGAGCTCTCATCTCTGACAATGCCTACTGGACCTCTGCTATCTCCCCACTGATGTCTGCTGAAGACAAACATCTGGAGAAAGGAGAATCCCTGAACTGTCTCACCAGATTGTTTCTGTTTCCTACCTCCCCACGATGGGCACGCAGACGCCCTGGGAAGGAGCTGGTGCTCCTCGGCACTGAGCCTCGTTCTCTGGTCTTTACGCTTCATTTTTGTATATCAGAGAGGACCGGGTCCAGAACCGTATACAAAACGCAACCCCAAACTGCCTCTCTGTCCTGCCTGCGATTAAAACAACCTGCTCTCGTCTTAGATCGCTTTTGTATCACTTGCTGTATCTGTCTCATTGGCCTCCTCTTTTTTTGCCAAAGGTATTATATTTAAAACAGAAAGCTGAAGTGGTTATATTTTTTAAAGAGAAATATCTTTCCTCCCAGGCCAAACGGGGGTGCTTTCCCCCATCTTTTCTCTCTGCACTTCCTCTCACATGAAAGCTACTGAATTTGAGCTCTATTAACTCCTCTCTGGTTTATGAGCTCTGATTTATAGGACAAATTACCTGTGTAGCGCTCAGGAAGGAACTGGTCTGTCGGAGAACACTGGAGTTTGATTTCGCCGCCCTGCCCCCATGCCCGTTTATTCATTCACGGCATGGAGAGATCCAGAGGGCCAGAGCAATTTCATCAGCCCTCGGAATTCACGTACTGTGAGCCTCCTCTCCCCAGACCAAACCGTGGCCATAGACATCATGTGGCTTCCTTTGATGATAAGGTCAGAGGAAACGAGTGCACCGGGAGAAGCCTGTAGGAGAGCTAGAGCTCTGAGTTCCAGTATAAAACCTGAGCAGTGCTAGTCTTCTTGCCTGGGGGCTGGATCAGAGAGGAGGGGCAAGCAGCAAGAGCGGGGTTCACCTCCCGAGGGGACTCCCCTGGATGCCTGAACCGTTCCCTGACTCCCAGCACTGGTCTGTGCCCTCAGCCATCTGTCCCACGGGGAGTGAGGGGGGTGAGGCCTGCAGCCGGCTCCCCCCCACCCACCTGCCTCGCCAGGCTCTGGGGCTCCCCTGGTTCATTTTCCGATAGAGCTGTCAGTTTTTATTGCTGATAGGAGAAATCGTTTTCTCCTCTCTTAGCTGAATGTTAATTGGCCTTTCCCTTCTCTCATTCAGTTAGTACTCACCGTCCCCTAGTCCCCAACCCCAAGTAGAGGAGCATTCCAGAAAGACAAGGAAGGTGGTTCTTTTGAAACTGCTAAACCAGAGGTTTAGACGAAGCTGAACAGGAGTGCACAGAGGGAGTTTTACCCACGCGCTCCATAATTCCCCAGGAGCTCTGCCCATCACGGGCTACAGCTTCTACATGCTGGGGAGGCCTCGAATTACATAGGCAGATCTGTGAAGCCTGGTGGGTCTAGGCGAAGCCTCAACTGAGCATGTTTGAGGTGCCAGGCACCAAGACGGGTCCTAGAGAGGCAGACTGACTAGGTAGACCCAGGAGACAAACTGATACACTGGAGCCATCGGTTTGATGTGACCAGAGCCGTGGCAGAGGTAAGCCCAGGTACCAGAGACTCACAGAGGGTCAGAGAGCCGCCCTGGAGAAAGCCAAGCCGCAGACCCACCATACAGATTAACCAGGGTTCAGCGGGAGGGGTGTCCCACGGGGAGGGGACAGTCTATGCAAAGTCACGGGTGCATGGAACAGCGGGGCACACAAGAGGAGCGGTGGGGAGCCTGGTTTGGCCGAAGGTTAAGGTCATGTGGGGGACCAGGTCACAACAGGGCTCGGGTGCCCAAGCAGGTTTTCCCCCCCATATAATTTCATGCACTTAAAAAATAAATAGCCTTATTGAGGTTTAACTTCTATACCATTAAGTTCACCAGCTAGGGGCGCCTGCGGGGCTCAGTTGGTTAAGTATCTGCCTTCAGCTCAGGTCATAATCTCAGGGTCCTGAGATCAAGCCCCACACTGAGCCCTGCATTGGGCTCCCTACTTGGCAGGGAGCCTGCTTCTCCCTCTGCCCCTCCCCCCTGCTCATGCTCTCTCTCTCTCTCTCTTTCTCAGATAAAGTCTTTAAAAAAAAATTCCTCAGCTTACAATGTACAATTCTTTTTTTTTTTTTAGAATTTTTTTTTTTTAATTTATTCATTTGAGACAGAGAGCTACAGAGAGAGAGAGAGAAGGAGCAGTGGGGAGAGGCAGAGGGAGAGCGAGAAGCAGACTCCCCGCCAAGCGGGGAGCCCGATGCGGGGCTCGATCCCAGGACCTGGAGATCATGACCTGAGCCAAAGGCAGACGCTTAACGACTGAGCCACCCAGGCGCCCCACAATGTACAATTCAATGGTTTTTAGCATATTTACAGATTTGGGCACCTATCAGTATAATCTAATTTTACACCATTTTCATCAGCCCCAAAAGGAAACCTTCTGAGCAGGGTTTTGGACAGGGGCCTGCCCCAGCCAAATTATCCCTCCCATGAGCTTGGCAGCAGTGCAGAGAGGGGTTCGAAGGGGCAAGCCTGGCCCCCTTCGTGGAGCCTAGAACATAAGTGATGAGCACAGCAGCAACTACGCGCAAGGGTCCAAGATCTGTGGCAGCCGGGGCGGGGGGGAGGGGGGGATTCAGTCCATCTCCTGGATTCTTATTCCTTGACAGGAAGAGAACTGGGTTATGAACACTCAGGCCATTTTTGCTGGCTGGCTATTTAGTGGCAGTGATACAAATCAGTATTAGAGATAAATGTTGCCTATTTACAAAGAAAAATGGACCAAGAGGCCATATCGCAGCAAAATCCAGAATTCTGAAGTTTCTGCTACATGGGAACGGCATGGAGCACTAGCCATATGGTTCAAGCAGCAAACCCCACAGCTGGTCTGTACCAATGAAAGGGCAGGGCCTCTGTTCTCAAAGGCCCTGTAGGGTGACCAAAGCGCAGTCATCGTGAACCAGGGCGGTGACCAGGTGCCTCCGGGTAGCACAGCTGGCCCATTCAAACCCGAAGTCCTTAGTAAGGCAGGACCAGGGAGAATGGGGGCCTCCATGCTGTGGCTTTGGGGGCAGTGGGTCTGATCTGAGCATCGTGCTATGATAATTGTATCTTTTTTTTTTTTAAAGATTTATTTATTTATTTGAGAGAGAGAGTGTGTGAGTGGGGGGCAGGGTGGGGAGGGACAGAGAACATGGAGAATCTCAAGCAGACTTCCCACTGAGCATGGAGGCTGAAGTGGGGCTCGATTCCACAACCCCGAGATCAGAACCTGAGCTGAAATCAAGAGTCAGACACTCAACCGAGTGAGCCACCCAGGCACCCCAGTTATTATTATTTTTTTAATTGCAAGTAAGAAACAAAAACAAAAGCAAATGAAACCAGCTTTCACAATAAAGGGGACTCAGTTCTGAGACAATCTTGACCAGGATCATGTGAAAAAACTCTCCCTACCAAAACAGAAATGCATGATAAAATATAACCACACAAACAGATTGTAAGTGTGTGGGGTGTGATTTGACCCCACAGCTGAATCTGGGAGGGATGCCAGAGAGGGGTGGAAGGATATCAGAGCCAGTAATCCAGGGCCTTCAGCTTTGGCCTCCACGTTGAGATGAACGTAGAGATCAAAAGTAAGATCACCAGCTGACAGGACATAGGGAGTTGAAACTGTGACTCTGGGAAGCCAGGCTTCTTAGAGATCCTCTAAGGGCTGATCGCTCAGTGAAAGGGTGGGCTAGGAAAACCCCATCACCAGGCACAAGGAAGCTTGTCTACCACAGCATGGGCAAGAGCAGCGGGGTCTTCAGAAAGGATCCTCTGAAAACTGCAAACTGCCTGTCTGTGTTTTGAGCGGGGTGGAGGTCCAAATTTATATTGCATGCATGGTCTGGAATGCATATGTCAAGAGAAAAAAAATTGATCTCAAGCTGGTGATAATCCTAGACCATCTGGTAAAGCAGATGCAAAATGGCTTTAGAGAGGCACTCTTACAACTCAGGTAGTCGTCTCCAGTTCCCACAGAAGAAACAAGCCCCTCCAAAGATGAGCTCACAACATCAAATCCCAGGATGTATGAAGAAAGAGGTCATCTTGAACACACCAGCAGGTGCCACAAACAGGAGGATTAGAGCCCTAAGACTGAGAGAACAGAACAGCCCACAAAGAAGAGTATGCATGCAAAATGTTTATAATGATTGAAGGCCAAAATGAAAGAGTCAGATGCTTAAGGAGATAACAATACATAATGAAAGCAAGAACGAACAGATCTGTACATTTACAGAAGGAATGATGTGATGCCTGAGATTTGGGAAGCAGTCTGTGTACAACAGGAATAGCTGTGTGTGGACACTTGTTGAGGGTGGAGAATAATAAGTGTATCAGGGCTTTTTATTCTATTGTCTTTAATTTTATATACATTGGAAAATGTTCATAAGGAAGATAAAAAACAAACAAATACAGATCTCCAGATAGAACTTCTAGAAATGCACAATAGACATGAGCTGTAAACGTCAAGACAGATCTGATGGCACATGGTACATGGATGAAGAGAGAATTGATGAACTAGCAATATGAAAAAATATCCAGAGTGCAAAGTAGAGAGATAAATATATGAAAAACTTCAAGAGAGATTAAAAGACACAGAGGATAGACCATCCCATTAGAGAGCAATTTGGTATCATCTAGTGACATGCTAGGACCCCCCGTTTTACTTCTAGGCAAGTATCCTAAGGAACGTAGGCAGGAGCGCTAGGCCACGTGTAAGAATGTTCACAGCAGCACTATGTGTAATGGCGAAAAGATGGGGATGAACTAAGTGTCCTTCAGTGGCAGAGAAGATCCATCAGTTGCATTTTATTCATATAACCGACTACTATGGAGCAGTAAAAATAAACTGCAGCTAATGTGTCTACATGGATACATCTCAAAAATGTAAATTGCAAAGGGATACTTCAGAATGATAACTTTTATGTAAAGCTTACAAATATAAAAAACTACATATTGTTTAGGGGTACAGATTCTTCTAATAAAATGTACTGTTAGGAATAAACGGGATTGTTGCATACAATAATAAAGAACATCAAGAAGACATAAGAAGTCTGAAGTCTTACGCACCCAGCAATGTGTCAAGGATGGTCAGAATTACATGGAGAAGTTGACAAATCCATTGTGCTGGTTTAGATCATCCAAGACACATGCCCAGATGGAGTGAGATGCACAAGAGATTTATTGGGGGAAACGTCTGTGGAGGACCATGGGGAGAAGGTACAGGAGCAGGCTGGAGAGCCTCAGCCCACCCGTGCAGGTCTGACACCAGAGAGAGAAGGTGGAAGCCTCACATTGTAGTGTGACTGAGAAGAAGCTTTGGCCAGGCAGGTGGGTTACCCCCAAGCAAAGACTGGGGCAGAAATGGTCCTGCTCGGCTCTCGTACCCCGTGGTGACTAGCCACTGGCTGGGAGAAGCCCAGGGAGGCGGGAGGTGGGAATGTGGTTTGGGTGTAAGTGCCCCAGCAGGTCTGAAGGTGTCCCGGTTGGAAGCTCGAGGCTGACTATACTCCTGCAGCCGGTTCCTCTAATGGGGAATCTGAGCGGCACCCATCCATGGCTGCCACACGTACCGTCACAGTGGAGTATCATAATATACATCAGATACAGCCCTCAGCGACTGATAGATCAGGCAGGCAAAAAGAGAGATATTCTCCTACAGCTTAATGGGCAATAATCAACGTCTATATCCAGGAATTAGGGAAGAGACCTTGCAAAGCACACATGGGACTTCTATAAAAATCACACACGTAGTAGGTCCCAAAGTCATTGCCAACCCATACAAAGAACTGAGAGTTGGCCATGATAAAATAAGATTAGAAATAAATCATAAAGCTGGTTTTTGGGGGCGCCTGGGTGGTTCAGTCGGTTAAGCGTCTGTCTTGGGCTCGGGGTTGTGAGTCCTGCATCGGGCTCCCTGCTCAGCAGGGAGTCTGCTTCTCCCTCTCCCTCTGCCTACCACTCCTCCTGCTTGAGCTCTGTCAAGTAAATAAATAAAAAATAAAACCTTTTTAAGAAAAAAATGGTTTTTTTAAAGTCATAGGTTTTGGAATTTATTTGTTTGTTTAATTTTAAGCCCAATGCAGGGCCTGAACTCACAACCCTAAGATCAAGATCTGAGCTGAGATCAGGAGTCAGACACTTAACCGACTGAGCCACCCAGGCGCCCGTTTTGAAATTTAAATTCATGGATCATCCAATATAAGGGTCAAAAAATGTGATAGGGGAAATCAGAAAATATTTAGAACTGAAGGATACTTAGATCACTATGGGCTGAAAGTAGACGGACATCACTAAAAGAGCATGCAGAGGGAGACTGATAGCCTGACACACACATTAGGGAAGAAGAAACGTTCAAAATGAATGAGCTATGCGTCCAGTTCTGGAAGAAAGAGAAAAGAATAAAACAACAAAAACAAAAGCAGAAGGGAGGAAATAAGACCATGAGAAACAGAAGTTAAAGGAAACAATGAGAGGAAACACAGCTGGATCTTGGAGAAGACTGGTAAACCAGGCAGATCTCTGGCAAGAGCGGCTGAGGACATAAAGGACGTAAAGGAGAAGGCACGGGGCATGTCAGGAACGAACAAAAGAACCTAACACAGCTAGCAGATAGCTCACACGTATAGTTGGTCTTTCATACCTCATTCTCTAATGCAGTATTTATTTACAGTTTAGGCTAAAACACAAATTCTTTGTGTGTAGTAGCAGTGATGGGCTAACACTTATAGAGGACTCCCTGCGAGTCATTCTCCGCACCTGCTCTGTTCTGTCTGGCCTCCATACCTTTGGTCAGGCTGTTTCCTCAGCTTAAAACACCCTTCTCCTCTTATGTCTCCTTCGGGGTTTGGCTAAAATGCAAGTCCTCTAATTGTTCCTGCCAGTAGCATGCCCATTATCCACTCTGTCCTTCTTTACCAAGAGGAACATAATTTTGTTCAGGATAATAATATGCCCCATTTAAAATGACCACACCTACAATACTATATTCCCAGGCTCCCGTGCATCTCAGGGTGGCATGTGACACAGTTTTGGCCAATGAGATATAAGTAGACATTCGCTAGGCATATTTTTTGAAGATGTTTTATCTATCCACCCATCCATTTGTCCACCCATCTATCTATCCACTCATCCACCAATCCACCCATTGAACTATCCATCCATACATCTATATATCTATCCATCTATCTACCCATCCATCTATCCATCCACCCATCCATCCATCCACCCATCCATCTATCCATCCATACATCCATTTATCCATCCATCCTTTTTTTTTTTTTTAAAGATTTTATTTATTTATTTGACAGAGAGAGACGCAGCGAGAGAGGGAACACAAGCAGGGGGAGTGGGAGAGGGAGAAGCAGACTTCCCACGAGCAGGGAGCCCGATGCGGGGCTCGATCCCAGGACCCTGGGATCATGACCTGAGCCGAAGGCAGACGCTTAACGACTGAGCCACCCAGGCGCCCCCATCCATCCATTTCTAAGAGCCTATAAAGTGCCAGGCACAATATTTAGGTACTTGACACAGAAAATGAGTGATATTTGTCCCCTGCCTTTAAGTAACTATACTCTATTTGTGAAGACAGATAAGGAAACAGTATCTATACATTTGTGGTAAGGCTATGCTAGAGGTAAAAGAGGAATATATTTTTTAATATATTGACCTTTTTTCCTTCTCTTATTCAGCCAGAGGGATCTGTTTGCCTCAGGGAGGATTATGATTTCCATAGGAGGAATGTAACAAGTGAAAAAAAAAATGACCTTTTTTGTCTTTTGAGTATTAAGACCAACTTTGTGTGCATGAGACAATAGTCTTGAAACTGAGCTTGTTTCAGAGAAGAAAGGCACTTTCTAAATTCTAAAGGCTTCCCTTTAAGAAATGATAACCGGGTCTAGTGGACTTGGACATGAGCAGGGTACAAGGCCAGAGAATATAGATGATTTGAGGAAGTTCCCATGAGGTAGGAAGAGACAGGAGATCTGACAGGACGGCCCTGGTTCCCTCCTCCTGGTCAGAACAGCAGTGGGAAGGCCCAGTGTGAATGTGGGACCAGAACTGGGGACTGCCCACGCTGTGGTTTCAAAGGACACTGGTGGGAACCCGAGAACCAGGCAGGACAGCCTGCTCAGTGGGCCCCAGGACAGGCTGCCAGGAACTACCTCAGCCCCACGTCTTAGAGGCAGGAGCCAGGAGCCTGGGCCCCATCTGGGGAAGCAGCAGGAAAAGCAGCCCTGACAGGGAACCTGAACCTGAATGTACTTGAACTACTATCTTGATGCATTTGCGTTAACGCAGGAGTTTTTGAAGCCTGAAAAGACAGTTAGCTTTTATTGGCAAGTTCATGGTGTTTTTTTGTTTTATTTTGTTTTAAAGATTTTATTTATTTATTTGACAGAGAGAGACACAGCGAGAGAGGGAACACAAGCAGAGGGAGTGGGAGAGGGAGAAGCAGGTTTCCCCCCGAGCAGGGAGCCCGATGTGGGGCTCAATCCCAGGACCCCGGGATCATGACCTGAGCCGAAGGCAGATGCCTAACGACTGAGCCACCCAGGCACCCCAAGTTCATGGTGTTTTAATTTTTTTTCTTTTTCTGCCCTTAGTGAGAGTGGGGACTTGGGAGCAAGACAGAATCAGTTATAGACCATTTTCAGTTACATTTCTGTGTACCTCTGCTCACAGCATGAAGATATTTATCCCATGACAGTGGGGTGCACAGGGGGCTAAGGAGCAAGAGGGGCTGGGTGTCAGGGGCCAGCTTCATGGGCGTATAGCCAGGACAGCCAAGCCGGCTCAGAAGAGCCTGTATTTAGAACTTCATGCTCTGTGGTCACTATCTTGAAATTCTTTTTTTTTTTTAAGTTTTAAATTTTTAAAAAATATATTTATTTATTTGAGAGCGTGAAGGAGCACAAGCCAGGGGAGCAGCAGAGGGAGAGGGAGAAGGAGACTTCCTAACATGGGGCTTGATCCCAGGACCCTGAGATCATGACCTGAGCCGAAGGCAGACACTCAACCGGCTGAGCCACCCAGGCGCCCCACTATCTTGAACTTCTTAATAATTTTACCTTTGAACTGTGTTTTATAAGTGAAGTCTGATGGGACAATGGAAGTGTGGGGGCTTGGGGTCCTGGCTCATAGGCAGTCCCCACCTCCTATGTCCTTTCAGGACTAGATGGTTCTCAGCCACCTGCCGCCTGGCCTCCCCCTCCCCACCCCAGCCTGCTCTGCCCTCAGCCCAGTCATGCTGATGGGGGGCAGGGGCGTAGGGGAGGCTATACCCTCTGTTCCCAGCAGAGGCCTCAGGGGGGACACGGTGGCAACTGTCTTTGCCCTGGGCTGCCTGAGCCATGGTGCGCTTGACTCGATGGGCATGCACCTCTGCCCAACCCCTTATCCAGGCACCAAGTTGCATTCCCTTGGGGTTCCCGATCCACTGTGAGCTGGGGTGGCAGGCCCACGGGAAGGAGAGATTGACTTCCAGCCCCCAGCCAGGGCACTGTGGTCCCCACTACAGCAGGAGGGGGATCCTGGCAGCTCTGAGGGTCCACACTTGCCCTTTGAGTGTCTTCACGCTCGAGGTGTACCAAAAGCATTATGTCAGGCTCTGGAAGAAAGGGGAAAGCTTTATATGTGAGTGTCTTTAATGGCACTTTTTCCTACTTTCTGAACAAGCCCGCGTTTCCATTGCACATTGGGCCCCACAAATCACAACAGCCGGCCCTGGCATCAGGGAGGATCTGCCAGGAAGGGGGGCCACTGGGCCTTCAGCAGGGTTGGTGTATCACTAGCAGGCCTCCCTGATGGCCAGAACCCAAAAGGCATCGCCCTGCTTCCTAGGCCACCGTCAAAGCGGCCAATTTCAGAAACACTGAGGCCGGACTCTGGCCCTGCTCATGACATTTCCAAGGTCCACCAAATACTTCAGGCTGGCCAGGGGCATCTCACTTATTCTCAAGCACAATTTTCTCGGCTACTGCGTGATTTTTACCGTCTTCCTTCTCTTTTTCCTGGGAGGGCTGCCTTAGGAGACGTCTGCAGCCCTTGAAGTCCAAGAGAGTATTCCACCACTGGGCGCCTCCATCCTCCTCAGCACAAATAGATCACTATATTAATAGCGAAGACACCTGCTGGGCCTACTGGGTGCTGGGCACCCCACTATGCACTGACTCATTTAATCCTCTCATCACCCCAACGAAGTATGGGTTTAGCTCTGCCATTCTGCACGTGGAGGGCGTGGATGAGTAAGGGTGGTGAGGGGTTAGTTAGGATTTGAACCCCGGCCACGAAAATGGCAATTTTATTTTTATTTTTTTTTAATTTTTTTAAGATTTTATTTATTTATTTATTTGAGAGA
Source organism: Leptonychotes weddellii (assembly GCF_054177405.1). Taxonomy (NCBI): domain Eukaryota; kingdom Metazoa; phylum Chordata; class Mammalia; order Carnivora; family Phocidae; genus Leptonychotes; species Leptonychotes weddellii. The sequence goes on from NC_138373.1 coordinate 154,115,932, forward strand.
GAGAGAGAGAGCACAAGAGGGGGGAGTGGGAGAGGGAGAAGCAGACTCCCTGCTGAGCAGGGAGCCTGACGTGGGACTCGATCCCGGGGCTCCAGGATCATGACCTGAGCCGAAGGCAGTTGCCTAACCAACTGAGCCACCCAGGTGCCCGAAAATGGCAATTTTAATGATAAAACACAGGAGGTGACAGATGCCTGGAACGGCATGCTGGAAACCTGAGGGCAGGGGCTGAACCTGGAGCTTCACCTGCCCAAAAAAATTTGACTAGCCAAAGGGAAACGCTGAGTCACTAACACGACGATGACAGGGCGCCCAGCTTAGAGAGCTTCAGTGAGGTTGGGCAGCCCCCTGGGATGGAGAAGGGCAGGGAGGGCGTCTGGGACAGAGGAACACAGGGTGGGACGAGAGTGGGCGGCGTCAAATGGCTGGGGGCACAGACTGTTCGAAAGCCGGGATCAGATCGCTCACCTGGGTCCCAGGCCCTTAGGATTCCAAGTCCAGGGAGCAGCCCCATCTCTGGTGCCTACCACTGCCGGACCCCGACTCTAGGCTAACAAGGCCACTCGAAGGAAGTCGTAACACTAAATCTGGTTGGCTTAGAGGCCATGGTGAGATTTTAAATTTTTAATAAAAATCTTACGTACTTGGCCGCAGCTGATTTTTTTTTTTTTTTTAAAGATTTTATTTATTTGAGAGAGAATGAGAGCGAGCGAGCACATGAGAGGGGGGAGGGCCAGAGGGAGAAGCAGGCTCCCCACCGAGCAGGGAGCCCGACGCGGGACTCGATCCAGGGACTCCAGGATCATGACCCGAGCCGAAGGCAGCTGCCCAACCAACTGAGCCACCCAGGCGCCCGCCGCAGCTGATTTATTGGAAGGCTACCTTTATTTCTTCCGGTCACGGGGGCCCATTTCCATTTTCAAGGTTGACTAGCTCCCCCTCCCTCCCAGCAACTACCACTTCTCGGAGACTTCTCCTTCCCCATCTGACCCCAAGCCCCTCTCTGCATTTCTCCCGTGTGGCACCAGGAGCCTTTGGGCTTTCTGCCCACGTGTGGTTTGTGACTGCCACAGGCCTTTCTAGGAACAGACAAAGACCTGTGGCCTCCAGCCTGAAGCCTGCGGTGGGGAGTGCGGTCAGCCCTCGTTCACCACTCAGAGCCAGCGCCGCCCCTCCTTCCGGGCCACACATTTGCAAACAAAGCAGAGGCCACACTGGGAAGATCACGCTGCAAAGTTACCACCGTGACCTTTTGGAGTACAGTTGTTTCTGGAAAAGTGCCTGCCTTTTGCTCAGGTGCCCTTATCCTGAGATCTTTGCCAAAGAATCCTGGAATTGAAATTTGGGCATCTACAAAATAAAACTGATTTTTGAAGTAATATCTAACTCCATGCCGCCTGTGTGTACATGCATTCATGCATACATATTCCATGCACGTAGGCACATGCATTTTAAACCTCATTATTCTTCTGTTAACTGTGGAAGTAAGTGAAGACCCACCAAAGGAGAAAAGCAAAGGCCGTTCCTTCCGAACTTGCCACAGCAAAGGAGCGGGCCAGTGTCCCTTGTGCTTTGGTGAAGATTTAAAGGCAGGCAGAGTGGGGAAGGCTTACAGTGGAGGAAGGGACGGATCTGGGGGTGCCCTGATTGGAGCCTTTAGCCCGGGGAAGCTGCAGGTGGCTGACTACAAGGGGGTGTCCCTATGTGATGGGTTAGGAGTACCTACTTGGTTTTCTCTAGTTGGTCCTAAATTGGAAGCGGGGACAAAAATTAGGGAAGCTGTCAGTTATTAATCTCGATCTGGTCATTTTGGGTCAATTGTTATGGAAGTTGTTTAGCTTCACGGATTGTCACTGGAGCTAGGAATCTGGCTGCTTGCAAGTCTGATTTACGATAGCCTGGCTTCCCGGGTTGTTTATTGTGGGTCAGGGGGTTGGTGTCCCGGGCAGGTTGCCGTAGCCTGTGAGTCAAAGTTCTATTTTTATATATGCTCCAGCATTGTCCATTTTTATATTCAGCTTCTTGGGACAATTATGTAAGAATTGGTCAAGTAAGTCCATCCCTTTCTCTCTGAAGTGTAAATCCGTCCCCTCAGCAGGTTTAAAAAGGGACCTTATCAATGAGTAGCGGTTATCTGCTTAACACTGTCAGATCTCAAACAACATCATGGAGCAAATTCGCCAGAAATACGCATTACTAAAGCGTAGCCGCCTCCCACACAGAACCAAGCTTGTGTTTGGCAACAGCACGGAGACTGTACTGGAACTGGACTGGGAGAGAAGGTGGTGGCATCTCCTCCTAACGCTGAGGGCGGCTCCTTACTTCCCACCCTCCCTGCCCGGACTCCGCGCAGTGTCTCACCAGGCAGCATTCCTGAATGAATCCTGTCGGAGGACAGAGAATTAAGGAGAGAGGAAAAGCAGCTTAATAGGATTCAGAAAAACTCATGCTTTCCTCCTAAATGATTGGGACAAATAACTTGGCCAGACTGCCCTCCGGAAGTGGGGATGAAGGAGATCACTTTGGAAGACCCATCCTCAGTCTCCTGCCCATCTCCACGGTGGGAGCCGAGGCGATGCTCCTGAGGCTGGTGCCCTTTCGCCAATCAGCTCTTCGAGCTTTTCTCTGAGAGCAACTCTCCATCCTTGGTGCCTCTGCCTCCGAACCTGGGCCCTCCCAAGGCCATTACTTCACTATGGCACTGAATTTCAAACAAAGGCAAGGAAACGGGCCAAGGAGGTGAGGCAAAAAGGCCCCTGGCCTTTGGGCATTGGGTGGCATTGGGAGACCGCTTTGCCCCTGAGTCAATAATGACTTTGGGCAAACCAGTTGTTTAATGCACTTTGTTTCAGATTTCTTACTGGCACATTGACAACGAAGAAACCAGTTGCTTTCCATCTATTCTGTCACTCAGATGCCCACTCTGTGCCAGGCATCACGGGCTGGGGCTGTGCAAGACAGACAAGGTCCCCGCCCTGCAGACCTTCCAGCTACAGAGAGGGAGATGATAAGCACGTGAGCAAATCAGCAACTTGCAGTCTTGAAGCAAGGAGCCTGACACGGGGCTTGATCCCAGGACCTCGGGATCATGACCTGAGCCGAAGGCAAACACTTAAATGACTGAGTCATCTAGGTGCCCTGAGAAAATCCTTTTATAGCATAAGCCCAATCATATTATTCTGCTCAAAAGTCCCCCATGTTCTCCTGGGTGGTCTCCCAGCTCCCCCAGAGTGACAGCTCACGTTCTCACGGTGACCTGCAAGGTCCTGTCAGACCCGCCCCCAGCCTCTCAGACCTCATCCTCCTCCCTCCTCCATTCCCTGTGGTCCAGCCTGCCCAAGCCTCCCTGCCCAGGGACCCTGCCATTGCGAGGTGACCTGTGTCCAGGTGTGTGGCCATTGGGCCGGCACGATTATTAATGGTGCCACTTTCCCTCTCAGAGGCCCCGGTTTGGATGATGCATTAGATGGCCGTGCCGGCCTCCGCACTTGCTGTCTTCTCTCCTCGGCCTGGCCTGCTCTTTCCCCAGATAGCTGCTGCCTTCCCTCCCCTGCTTGGGGTCTCTGCCCACATGTCACCTTCAGCGACGCATCGTGACCATGACATTTCTGTGGCACACATCCCCTACCCCAGCACGTCTCACCGGCTACCATACCGTCTGGGGGTGGGCGGGACAGGTAAACTGGCCTTCTCAAGTTTCGAGAAGCTGTCCACATTCCTTGGCTCACGGCCCCTGCCTCCCTCTTCAAAGCCTGCAAATCTTTCTCACGGTGCCATCTCTCTGGTTCTGAATCTTCTGCTCTTCTCATCCCCATTCAAGGATCCTTGTGATGATGCTGGGCCCATCCAGAAAACCCAGGGTTATCTCAGTATTTGAAAGTCAGTTGATTAGCAAACTTTATTTCATCTGCAACCTTAATTCTCCCTTGCATGGAACAAGGTGAGGTCTTGTGAAGGAGTCACCTTCCATCTGGGGAGGCTGCACTTGGGTGGTGCCACAGACCCTGGTGGAGGAGGAAAGAGGAAGGGGATCCCTGGAGTGCCCAGAGGTGGGGAGTCTGTGAGACGCAGATGTGGGCTCCCCCAGCTCGCTCTGAAGATTCCTCTCCTTCTGGGTTAGTTTCCTTCAGCAGCTGCTGTAATCATGACCACAAACCGGGTGGCTAAAAACCATAGACATTCATTCTCCCACAGTTCTGGAGGCCAGAGTCCAAAATCAGGGTATCACGAGGGCCATCCTCTCTCTGAAGGCTCTGGGGGAGGGTCCTTCCTTGCCTCTTCTAGCTTCTGGTGGTTCCTGGCTGTTATGGACCAAATGTCTGTGCCGCCCCTGCCCCCCAATGCATTTGTTGAAACCCTAACCCCCGATGTGATGGTATTAGGAGGTGGGGCCTCTGGGCAGTAAATAGGTTTAGATGAGGACACGAGAGGGGATGGAAGCCCAGGATGAGATTAGTGCCCTTATAAGAAAAGACGTGAGCGGGCGCCTGGGTGGCTCAGTTGGTTAAGCGACTGCCTTCGGCTCAGGTCATGATCCTGGAGTCCCGGGATAGAGTCCCATATCGGGCTCCTTGCTCAGCAGGGGGTCTGCTTCTCCCTCTGACCCTCCCCCCTCTCATGTGCTCTCTCTCTCTCATTCTTTCTCTCAAATAAATAAATAAAATCTAAAAAAAAAAAAGAAAAAGAAAAGACGTGAGCTCGAGGACGCAGCAAGAACACAGCCGTCTGAAATCCACGAAGAAAGCCCTTACTACATGCCAAATCTGCCAGCACCTTTATCTTGAACTTGCCAGCCTCCAGAACGGTAAGACATAAATGTCTGCTGAAGCCCCAGGTCTGTGGTGTTTCATTACAGCCGTCCAAGCCGGCGGGACACCGGCCATCCCTGGCGCTCCTTGGCTTGTGGTGGCATCAGTCCCATCTCTGCCCCCATCTTCACTCGGACTTCTTCCCTCTGTGGCCATGTCTTTGTGTCCGAATCTCCCTCTTCTTCTTCTTTTTTTTTTTTTTAAAGATTTTATTTATTTATTTGACAGAGAGAGACACAGTGAGAGAGGAACACAAGCAGGGGGAGTGGAGGAGGGAGAAGCAGGCTTCCCGCCGAGCAGGGAGCCCGATGTGGGGCTCGATCCCAGGACGCTGGGATCATGACCTGAGCCGAAGGCAGGCGCTTAACGACTGAGCCACCAGGCGCCCCTCCCCCTCTTCTTCTAAAGACACCAGTCATTGCATTGGAAACCCTCCCAATTCCAGGGGGACCCCATTATTAACTTGCAAAGATCCTATTGCTAAATAAGATCACCTTCGCAGGTTCGGGGTAGACATGTGTACTGGAGGCCTCCTTGCTTGCCTCCCTGGGCCACCCCATCCCACTCTCCCGGAGCTGCCCTTGCCCGGAGCCACCTTCTCGGACTTTCTTGTGTGTCCGCATACAAGGTGTCCCTCCTCTGCATCCTCATCACTCTTCCTCCAGACTTCGACCACAGTCACAACTATTTTTATCAACGAGTCTTTCCACAATGCAGCTTCCCAGCAGACTGCATGCAGATACCTCCTTTCAGGGCCCCTCTCTCTGTAAAGTGCTTATCTTAGAAAATCTGGGTAGAATCTGAGTTTGATCTTTATACCAGCTAACTAGTATACACTCAGGCTCGCTCAACAGAATGGTTATAGCTGCCCTAAGCTGCTGGCTGACTTCAGGCCAGAGTACAAAGACGCACCAGGAAGGAGGAAGGCGCTGAATGCTATGTATTGTTCTCTGCCATTCCCCAGGGCACGCTGGCCCTAGAAAAGGCAGAGGCCACTGGCCGTCTTCCATTTGGAAAAGGAGGCAGTTAGGGCCTTGGGGAAAAAAAAAAAAATTAAGATTTTATTTTTAAGTAATCTCTACACCCAACAAGGGGCTTGAACCTCCAACCCCAAGATCAAGAGTCCCATGCTCACACCGACTGAGCCAGCCGGGCACCCCAAGGGGCCTTGGAAGTTTACGGGACTTCTTCAAGGCCATAACAAGTATGTGATAAAAGGAAGACTCTGGAATCATGCCTCTAGTTGTCTTTCTTTCTAATCTCTTACCCTGCCCGAGCTAGGGCGTGTGCACCCAGGTCTTGGAAGGACTTCCCACCAGCTAATCTACATTGCGCTTCTAACAGGCAAGGGTCCCACCTCCAGCTAGCTCAGGTCCTATAAAATGTGCCAATCCATGGCCTAAGGGATGTGGTTATCATTACCCCCCACCCCCACCCCCCGGGTGCTTGGCAGACAGTGAGGAAAAGAATTTACCAGACGTTTGAATCACACTGCACGCGGGCCCCTGGGTGGCTCAGTCGGTTAAGCCTGACTCAGGCTCAGGTCAGGATCCCAGGGTCTTGGATAGAGTCCCCCATGGGGCTCCCTGCTCCATGCGGAATCTGCTTCTCCCTCTGCCTCTGCCCCTCCCCCCAATCATGCTTGCTCTTGCTCTCTCAAATAGATACATAAAATCTTTCCATCAATCAATTAATCATCAATCACGTTGCACGCCTGCAAACACTACCAGCTTCGCCTGGCAGCTCAGTATCGTTCAGCTCCTGTCCTTCGGGTCTCCCAAACTGGCACATGAACTGCGTGGCACTAAGTCCCTCCACAGGCAAAGCCGGGACTTCCTCAGCAGGTGGACGCACAGCGCGTGGAGACCCGGTCATAACCCGCGCTTGGCAACGAGCACTTTTTCTTTCTACTCATTATTGCCGCGCTTTAAGAGAAGGGAGTAACACTCTCCCCTGGTTGCAGAGAGACACTTGGAAACGTGCTGCGAGAGGCCACTGTGTCACCGGGAAAGACAATGGAAGACATTTTAAATGTCTTTCCCGTGCTCCGTGCTCTGCCAATCGAAAGCATCGGAACCCTTTGGGGAATTCACTTTACGAGGAAGGAAAACGAGGCCCCGCGCCTCCCGCCCCGCCTTGGGTGCTGCATGCGCTCCCTCTGCTGGGTTCCCGGGTCCAGGTCCGAGGTCCCCAGCGCCCCAGGTCGCAGAGGCGGCCCGAACGCGGGCTCCCAGCGGTTGCGTGGTTGGGACCGCTCACAACGCGGTTGTTCTCTGCAATGGCTCTGTTTATGCCCACTGAACCCACACTCCGCAGAGGACGGACACAATTACAGAGTCCCCAGAGCGCTGTCCTTCACTCTTCTTTATTCCCCACTGGACAGGCCCTGAAGGCTCTGGGTCCCTTTGGCGCACAGCAGACCTGGTGCCGCGGGGACCCCCACTAATGCTTGAGGGACGGATCCCTACGCTGTCTCCAGCGTGACGTTCCCAAGGGAATGTCCATTTCTCGCACTTTGTAAATTCCTCTGGGGGTGTGGGGGGAGTCACCACAGATTCCAGCCAGCAGGAACTTCAGAAATGGAGAGCTTCCAATTATTTGCTCTAAACGTATTGCTAAACAAGCAAGGCCATTCTGATCATTGATCTGCAGGAATTAATGCTGGCACTAAACGCTGATGACAGTGGTGTCTGGCAACTTGACCCACTTAGGGAAAGGGCCAGGCTGAATAGATGAAAAGTCTGAATCAAACAAAGTGTAATAAAATGTAACCATTTTGGGGGCGCCTGGGTGGCAGTCGTTAAGCGTCTGCCTTCGGCTCAGGTCATGATCCCGGGGTCCTGGGATGGAGCCCTGCATCCGGCTCCCTGCTCTGCGGGGAGCCTGCTTCTCCCCCTCCCACTCTCCCTGCTTGTGTTCCCTCTCTCACTGTGTCTCTCTCTGTCAAATAAAATTTTTTTAAAAATGTAACCATTTTTTCCCTAAAGATTTACCTATTTATTTGAGAGAGAGAGAGAGAGTGCTCGAGCAGGAGTGAGGGGGCAAAGGGAGAGGGAGAGGAGAGAATCCTAAGGGGACTCACCCTGAGCAGGGAGGGGGGACAGTGAGGAGGCCAGTGCAGGACTCCATCTCACCACCTGAGATCACAACAACGGAGAGTCCGATGCTTAACCCATTGTGCCACCCAGGCGTCCCCAAATGTAACCATTTTAAATGATCTCTTTACAACTTTATTTTAAACTATTTGTGCATACTATAAAGAAAGGGTTTGTTAAGGTAAATTTGAGGCCGGTACCTATCTCTCAGAAATGAATGAGATGATGTTTTGACTCATGCTATAAATACAATTGAGGACCAAAGTAAATCATTTCAACTTCATATGGTTTCTATCACCCAGGAGGAATGAAGGTGCAGTATTTATTTTTTTCTTTTAAAGATTTTATTTATTTATTTGACAGAGAGAGACATAGTGAGAGCAGGAACACAAGCAGGGGGAGTGGGAGAGGGAGAAGCAGGTTTCCCGCGGAGCAGGGAGCCCGATGTGGGACTCGATCCCAGGACCCTGGGATCATGACCCGAGCCGAAGGCAGACGCTTAACGACTGAGCCACCCAGGCGCCCGAAGGTGCAGTATTTATTATCAAATAAGACACTCAAGTAAAGAAAGTTTTTCTTTCATTAACAAAATTTATAAAACAATATAACAAAAGATCTATGAAAACATGACCAAATGAGCAGTATTTTTTTTTTTTAATCAGTATTTGGCTATTTAGGAACCAAAGTATCCTTTCATACCCAGAATATAAGGTTCTTAATACCAGAAAAGTCATTTTAACCATGATATTTGACCATCTAAATGTTGTTTGCAGGTAGGACTTTCTGAGACTGTTTCGATCTGGACCTAACTTGTGCCATTTGGACTTCTGCAGAAAAGCTTACGAAGGCAAAAATGAATCCTGAATTAACACCAAGACTCTTACCAAAACTGACCTCCCCCTATGAGTTGCAAAATATTTATCAAACACCTTTAAGGGAGGGACGCCTAGGTGGCTCAGTCTGTTAACTGTCTGCCTTCCGCTCAGGTCATGATCCCGGGGTCCTGGGATGGAAGCCCGTGTTGGGCTCCCTACTCAGCACGGAGTCTGCTTCTCCCTCTCCTTTTGCCTCTCTTCCTGCTTGTGCTCTCTCCATCTCTCTCTCTCTCAAATGAATAAATAAAAATTAAAAAAAAAAAAAGAAAAAAGAAACACCTTTAAGGGAAAATCATTAAGTCCACTGATACGCATTACAGACAACCAAAAGGGACATGTTTGTGGTTTTTAAAGTTTATTAATTTGGGGGCACCTGGGTGGTGCAGTCAGTTGAGTGCTGGATTCTTGATTTCAGCTCAGATGGTGATCTCAGGGTGCTGAGATGGAGCCCTGTGTCAGTCTCTGCGCTCAGCAGGGAGTCTGCTAGAGAGTCTTCCTCCCTATCCCTCTGCCCTTACCCCTCCCCCAAAATAAATGAAGAAATTTTTTTTTAAAAATTAAATAAAATTTATTTATCTAATTTTTAGTAATCTCTACACCCAACACGGGGCCTGAACCCACAACCCCGAGATCAAGAGTCTCATACTTTTCTGACTGAGCCAGCCAGGTACCCAGGATTGTGGTTTTAAATTTCAAAAATACTCACATGCAAAAGAAACATTTTCCAGAATCCTTGTGCCTAATTATTGTGGGCCAAACCCTGCTTAAAATTGTTACCTTCAGAAGACATTTTGGAGAGAGATGATGGGATAATTCATATCTCAGTACCTAACTATTCCCAGGTTATGGTTTTGGTCCCTTGTATTTTCTATTTGCAGAGTTCTCCATCAGCACCCATTTTATAGACAAAAGAACTGGAGCACAGAGGCCATGCACAGAACCAGGGACAGAACTGGTCATGACCACATGAACGGTCCTCTTCTGCTGTGAAGCCACAAGCCCTCGGGGCTCCAAACACCTGCTCGTCTATCCATAGGACTAAATTAGATACACGTAGAGGTGAACGATTCAGTATCTACATTCAAGCTTGTCTTAAAAGGCTGCCTAAGGTTGCATTTAGTTTTTAAAATCTTATTTGATGTGTAATATGTAGTAAATATTGATTATTAGTCATATATCGAGGTTTTAATAAAAAATATATACAAAACTGGGACGACTGGGTGGCTCAGTTGGTTAAGCATCTACCTTCGGCTCAGGTCATAATCCCAGGGTCCTGGAATCGAGTCCCACATGGGGGGGGGGTCCTTGCTCAGCGGGGAGCCTGCTTCTCCTTCTGTCTGCCACTCCCCCTGCATGTACTCTCTCTGGCAAATGAATAAATAAAATCTTTAAAATATATAAATATATATCAAATACAGGCTTGCCCATGAACACATGACACACAAAGCATGGAGTTGATAAATGTTTCCTGTGAGTACGATCCGTATTGTAAGATCAGGTGACTATTTTGTGCTATTTCCTTGCATCTTAGGGTTTGGTACAGTATTCATGAAATACTGTACAGATTACCACGTAAGAGTGATTATCATATACTAATAGTAATAACTACATACATGGGTTTCACATTTCTACAAACCTATACTTTTAGAAAAAATATTGCTAACATAATTTTTTAAATTGGGAATGCATAATGGTATCTCACAGAGGTAATATTCCATGAAACGCAGTTTGGGAAATGGTGTTTTCATATAAATCCAATGAGTTTTAAGAGTATGAAATTTTGGGGCGCTTGGGTGGCTCAGTCGTTGGGCATCTGCCTTCAGCTCAGGTCATGGTCCCAGGGTCCCAGATGGAGCCCCACATTGGGCTCCCTGCTCAGCGGGAAGCCTGCTTCTCCCTCTCCCACTCCCCCTGCTTGTGTTCCTTCTCTCACTGTTTCTCTCTCTGTCAAATAAATAAATAAAAATCTTAAAAAAAAAAGAGTATGAAATTTTTTCCCTCTTCCTCCCAATTTTAAAAAACCAAATTAAGAATACAGCGGGCAAGGGGCGCCTGGGTGGCTCAGTCTGTTAGGCGTCTGACTCTTGGTTTGGGCTCAGGTCATGATCTCAGGGTCCTGGGATGCAGCCCTGCATCGGGTTCCTTGCTCAGCACAGAGTCTGCTTGTCCCTCTCCCTCTGCTCCTCCCCCTGCTCATGTTCTCTCTCTCCCAAATAAATAAAATCTTGAAAAAAAAAAAAAAAAAGAATACTGCAGGCATGGTCTAAGAGAAAAACCTCCAAGCTGAAGTCAGGAGACCCTGGATAAATCATTTCATTTCTCCAGGCCTTAATTTCTTGCTCCCCAGGTTCCAGGGTTTAGCTCACACCAGGATCTACAACCTTACCTTTCTGTCCAACTCCCAAGCCTTACTTGAGAAAGCCCACTCAAAATCACTTTCCCTTTCTGCTTCAGGTCAGTCTCATGCTATGGGCCGCCTCCACAGGAACAAGGCTGCTCCCACGTGGGCTCAAAGCATGTTTGCTGAATGAATCAATGACCCTCGAAAGCACACACATATGACTATGATCTGGCGGTGTGGTATTGTGAGGAAAAAGGAAGAGGCATCTACTTTAAAGCATTGCCATTAAAGAGAACGTTTGCCGGACTTCTAAAGCATTTCACCTTTCCTATCTTTTATCTGCCTGTTAATATATTTTGCGATATCCTACTTGGGGCTGACTTGCCGAGTTTGCTAAAAGCAAAGGAGAGAGGGATGGTGGGAGGTGAGAAACCTGTACAGCTCTGCGTGTCTTCCACTGACACCAAAGGTTTACCCTGAGATGGACACCGGAGCCCGATCGCAGCTTGCCACGAGCGTCCTGAAGCACACACCATCTCTGGCTGTCTGAGAAAGGCCCGTGAGGAGCTGTCTTTAATAGGAAAATGGGGTGTACCAACCACTGATCAAGTCCTACATAAAAGTTCATTCCCCGCTGTTTCTGGTCTGTGTCTAATTCTGCAGGTATGTATTAGAAAAATACACCAGCACTCACAGAGTCTCCCTCTTGCCCTTTCAAAGGCTATAAAGGAGAAAAGGAATTAATTATGCTAAAAGTGGAGTCATAAACCCTCAATGGGGATGGCAGGAGGGGCCCAGGATGATCTATTAGGATCAAACAGATGGCTTCAGCCTTTTTTCTGAAATCGTCTATGCACAGCCACCTTTAAAAATATAATAATAGTGGGGTGCCTGGTTGGCTCAGTCGTTAAGCGTCTGCCTTCGGCTCAGGTCATGATCCCAGGTTCCTGGGATGGAGCCCCTCGTCGGGCTCCCTGCTCCGCGGGAAGCCTGCTTCTCCCTCTCCCACTCCCCCTGCTTGTGTTCCCTCTCTCGCTATGTCTCTCTCTGTCAAATAAATAAATAAAATCTTTAAAAATATATATATATAATAATAGTCAAAAACAAGGGGTACTAATGCAGAGTGCCCCACCTAGCGATTGATGGCTAAGACAAAGAAGCAGGTCTCAAGTTCACTCTCTGCCTGGCCACCCCCCCACCCCCAGTCTTGGATCAGCAGGTCTCTTCCCCCACACAGATGAAAGGCAGCAGCTTGCCCTAGCTTCCTGTCCTCCTAAGGCCCAGGCTCTGGCCCCCCTCCACCCCTGCACGCATGGTGCTCACCTACACCCCCAGCTCCGTGGAGACAGCTGTTTTGAGTTGCTTCCATAACCCTTTCCAGAAGCCTCCCCAGGCAAGCAGGCAGACAATGGTTAGCCCCTTTGGAAGGAAGTCCAGAGGATGGAAATATGCAAAAGTCATTACAACCTAGCCTGATGGATAAGCATACTGACCAAAATAACTCCTATCATTGAAGATCAGAAATAAAACAAAATGCAAATATGGCCACAAACTAAGTAATTTGTTGTGTAGTTTGGACTACCTCTGAGGCTTTTTTTTTTTTTAATTTTTTTTTTTTTAAAGATTTTATTTATTTGAGAGAGAGAATGAGAGAGAGAGAGCACATGAGAGGGGGGAGGGTCAGAGGGAGAAGCAGACCCCCCACAGAGCAGGGAGCCCGATGCGGGACTCGATCCCGGGACTCCAGGATCATGACCTGAGCCGAAGGCAGTCGCTTAACCAACTGAGCCACCCAGGCGCCCTCTGAGGCTTCTTTTTAAGAGAAGTTCCAAAAGTATTTCTTCATCAATGATATGACCAATGTAAATATTTACAGATCACCGGAAAAGGTTTATAAAGGTTTATACTTTACACATTCTTCTGCCTAATTTTTAACAGACTTCCAAGAACCAAGCCTTCCGAATCAGCTACTCACTGAAGTGTAAACTCCTGGGGTTGGACACTTGGCACAGTCCTGTTCTCTGGGACGGTACGGATTAGTTGTAACGTTTCCAGAACTGAGGCTTGCGCATTCTGAGCGGGCCCTTCACACTCAGTGCTAACATGCAATATCCAATCACCTTTCCAGTTGAAACATAAAAACTTTCTATAGGACATTTTGCCTTTCTTTACTATTAGTAAAGAAAGCCCTAATGTGTATATTCACACTGACCACGTGCCACGGGATAGCCTAAATCTTTATGTGAATTCACTTGTGCGGCATGACTCATCCCCACTCTGTGATGAAGGAAGTGAGGCTCTGAGAAGACAGAGAATTCATTCAGAGCCACACCACAGGCCCCACTGGCCTAGGATCCAAACCCGGGCAGTCCAGCTTCCGATCCTGGGTTGTACCCTTGCTGCACGTCCACAAAATAGCTTTCAATAAAGTTACTGAACTGTTTCAGGGCGCCTGGGTGGCTCAGTTGGTTGAGCGACTGCCTTCGGCTCGGGTCATGGTCCTGGAGTCCCGGGATCGAGTCCCACATTGGGCTCCCTGCTCCGCGGGGGGTCTGCTTCTCCCTCTGACCCTCTCGTGCTATCTCTCATTCTCTCTCTCAAATAAATATATACAAAAAAAAAAAATGTCAAAAAAAAAAAAGTTACTGAACTGTTTCAAAGTGGGGCCCCAGGGGCAGAAAGAACCAACAGTGACATCCCCGGGTGCCAAGGTGGCAGGTGGTCAGCAGCCCTCAGTAGGCACATTTGGGTCTGTCCTGACTCAGGGCTCCTTCCCCCACTCTAGAGGAATTTCTCCTTATCCAAAGTTTTAGGATTCATTTTTTAAAGATTTTTATTTATTTATTTGACAGAGAGACAGACAGCAAGAGAGGGAACACAAGCAGGGGAAGTGGGAGAGGGAGAAGCAGACTTCCTGCCAAGCAGGGAACCCGATGCGGGGCTTGATCCCCGGACCCTGGGATCAGGACCTGAGCTGAAGGCAGACGCTTAACTGGCTGAGCCACCCAGGTGCCCCAAAGTTTTAGAATTTTTGATTCACTAATTCCAATACCCGAAATGTCTGGAATAATAAATCACTGTTTTCTTCAAGATCAAATGTCCTGAACATCCTTGCCTCCTTCTATTCCCCACCCCCACCCCAACACAAAACCATGCTGAAATTCTGAGAATAAATCCGTCTGAAACCCAAGGTTTGATCCCGGTAAGGAGCTAGTGCTGAAAGCAGGTAGGCAGAGCCCGAGATGACTGGCCCTGAGCATCACTCATTTGTTCACTCAACTTATTAACGGGCTATAGGTGCCGGGTGCTTGGAATACATTTGCAGTGAAACAAAGACCCCCTCCCCTTGCAGAGCTTTGGTTCCAGCAGAGGGAGACAAACAACAAATAATAGACATGAAAAGCAATTAAATGGGCTGTGTAGTAGGTTACAAAGAGATAACGGGCGCAAAGAAAAAAGGAAAGTTCAAGGGAGATGAGGGGTACCCAGATGTCGGAGCAATTTTGAGTCAGGTGGTCAGAGTGGACCTGGTTGAGGAGGTGGCACAGCCTGTCACTTGGATAACTTGCAAGGGTGCGCTCCCATTGCGGGGGGGGGGGGTCCTTCCTGTGCAAGGACAGAATATGCTGGGCATGTCCCCCGAGGCCGCGTGGCTGGAGACCAACAAACAAGATCAAGCTCAGCAGATGAGCCCAGAGAGGTACTGGGGCCAGGAGCTCATCCAGAGGGACCCGAGAGGTCACTGGAAGAACCCTGGCATCCTGGAGGGAAAGGAGGAGCCGCGGTGAGGTTCGGAGCAGGGTAACACTCCGGCTGCTGGGTTGACAACAGATTCCAGCAGACGGAGGAGAAGCAGGCTGACAGGTGCAGGGACTGGGGCAGTGTTCCAGAAGGGAGACGGAGGGTGGCACCAACAGTCCGGCAGCACTGAAATGGAGAGGGGCTGACGGACTGCATTTATTTTGACGCAGAGCCAATGGTGCCTCGTGGCAGCTTGGCTTTGGGGTGAAAGAGACGGAAGAAGGGATGGCCGTGGGGTTTGGGCCTGAGGAGAGCTGCGGCCAGCTGAGCAGGGTTAGGCTGAGAGGTGAGCAGCCTGTGGGTAAGATGAGGCAAGGGGATCGGGACAGCTGGAGATGCGCACATGCAAGCAGGGAGGCTGGGACGGCACCTGAGCAGAGGAGGGCGCTCGGGGAGAGGTTCCTGCAGAGATAGAAGGGGGGGGGGTGCCTCAGTGGCAAAGCCCTGAGAAAGTTCTAGAGAGAAAAAAGTAAAAGAAAAAATTAATTTCTGGCTCATGCAGAAATGTTAATTTCACCCAAAGAAAATAGAAGGCCATAAATATGTTCATTAGGGCTTTGGCGAAAATCCAGTTATCACGTACAGATCTGGTACAAGCTGTAATGGAGTGGATGATACTTTCAGCTCTTTGTTGGTCCTCTTTCCCTTGATCCTTTTTTTTAAAAAAATATATATATATATTTTTTAATTCAAGAGAACAAGAGAGCAAGGGTGAGGGGAGGTGAGAAGAGGGAAAGGGACAAGCAGACTCCAGGCTGAGTGTGGACCCTGAGGTGGGGTTCGATCCCACGTCCCTGGCATCATGACCTGAGCCAAAACCAAGAGTCCGTGGCTCAACCAATGGAGCCACCCAGGCGCCTCACCCCTTGATCCTATTCTTACCAGTATTTAAAAAGTATAAAACCTCGGGCGCCTGGGTGGCTCAGTTGGTTAAGCGACTGCCTTCGGCTCAGGTCATGATCCTGG
>NC_138373.1:154132317-154143113 GCF_054177405.1 Leptonychotes weddellii
AAAAAAAAAAAGTATAAAACCTCAGGTAGCATCTTAGATTGTCCTCGATGGTGGGATTATCTGTCCACTCTATGCAGGTTACAATTATGCTGGCCTCTCCAAGTGACCAAAAAGAGTGTACATTTTTTTTTAATAATTTTTTTAAAGATTCTATTTATTTATTTGACAGAGAGAGACACAGTGAGAGAGGGAACACAAGCAGGGGGAGCAGGAGAGGGAGAGTCAGGCCCCCCGCCGAGCAGGGAGCCCGACACGGGGCTCGATCCCAGGACCCTGGGATCATGATCTGAGCCGAAGGCAGACACTTAACGACTGAGCCACCCAGGCGCCCCAAGACTATACATTTCTAACATCGAATCAGGGAGGATGAATATTATCTATTTTAAGATAAAAATTGGGTTCTGAATGTCACTAGACATCTCATTTCAGAACTTGCATTCTTGTAGCATTTCATAGTTTACACCCACAATATGATCTGACGCTGAAAACCCCTGTGAGGTGAATAGGGAAGCACTGTTCGCCGAATGCCTGACCCACTTTCCTGGGCACGGGAGGTGAAGCCGGAGGATTCAGGGACCTGCCCGAGCGGCCTCCGTAAGGCTCCAGCCAGGCTCCCTGGCTCTGGGCCCAGTTCTCTATTTCTTGTGGTTCTTCTTGACTATGTTTCTGTCTAGCTAAACTCAGCTACCTGAGGGCAGAGTGCATCCTCTGCGTCTTGGGTACCTGCACTAGGCCTCATGTGGAAGGCGGTCGAAACATTTGCCTTTGGTGATGCCAACAGTAGGTACTCTGAAATACTAACTAGGGGGAAGAGAACACTGCTCCAGAAAGTGGATAGCCATCTCTATTATTTGGACAAAGCTATAAGCAAAGGAGGGGCCGAAGGATGGGGAGCTGGTGTGTAACTGGGGAAAGAGAATCGGTTTGGGAAGAGGAAATGTCCTGGAGAGGGATGGAGGTGGTGGTCACACAGCAATGGGAATGTACTTCGTGCCATGGAAGTGTATGCTTAAAAATGGTTAAAATGGGGGCGCCTGGGTGGCTCAGTCATTAAGCGTCTGCCTTCGGCTCAGGTCATGATCGCAGGGTCCTAGGATTGAGCCCCTCATCGGGCTCCCTGCTCCACGAGAAGCCTGCTTCTCCCTCTCCCACTCCCCCTGCTTGTGATCCCTCTCTCGCTGTGTCTCTCTCTGTCAAATAAATAAATAAAATCTTTAAAAAAAAAATGGTTAAAATGGTACATTTGGTGTTATGGATATTTTACCACTATAAAAAACAAAAACAAAAACAACCCACCACAAGCAAAGGCAATGAGGGGTAAGTAATATGTCTTAACAACTTTATGTCTTTATAGCCAGACAGGGATTTACAAAAATGTAAAACTCCACTCCACATGTTTTTTGTTTGGGAAAAATAGTTGTTCTTCATAAAAATATGCTATTTATGTTCATATTTAATGGGCTTATTGTAATTTTCAAATGCATTAATACATACTTTAAAATTTCTCAGCTTTAATATCAACAGCTGTAATCTACAGAGAGGGTCCTTGATATTTACGAGCAGAAAGGGGTCCTGATACCAAAATGCTTGGGAACACTGGCTCAGGGGAAGAGACAGACAAGCAAATGGATAAACAAGCAACCAGGGCCAGGAGCGCATGTTGAGAGAAAGGGAAGGTCTCACCAAGAAGCTGAGCCCCAGGGACAGGAAGGAGTCTGGCTGCAAAGCACACAGGTCAAGCAGGGGTTGCAGGAGAGAGGCTGACACATCCTTAGGCCCGATTAACATATACATTAATTTATTTAATCTTTACAACAAACACGTGATGTAAATACGATTCTTAAAGATTTTTATTTATTTATTGAGAGAGAGAGAGAATGATAGAGAGCATGAGTAGGGAAGAGGGTCAGAGGGAGAAGCAGGCTCCCCACTGAGCAGGGAGCCCGATGCGGGACTCGATCCCGGGACTCCAGGATCATGACCTGAGCCGAAGGCAGTCGCTTAACCAACTGAGCCACCCAGGCGCCCCGTAAATACGATTCTTGTGCCCACTTTACAGATGCGGGAACTGAGGGACAGAGTGGTAAAGGACTTGTCTGAGATCACACCCCTGGTAGCAGCGGATGCAGGATACAGCCTGGGATTTCTGGCTAAAATCAGCCTCCCCACAGCAGGTACCCAGTAACTGTTTGCTATGGGAATGAACGTGTTCATAAACACAATAGTGCAGGGGATTTTTTGTTGTTGTCTATTTGTTTATTCAACTAGTCTCTACACTCAAGGAAGGCCTTGAACTCACAAGCTCTAGATCGAGAGCTGCACACTCCTCCAACTGAGCCAGCCAGGTGCCCCGCCTTTTCTTTAAGTTTATTTAAACAGCGCGTTGTTTTTTTTTTTTTTGTAAAGATTTTATTTATTTGACAGAGAGAGAGACAGCGAGAGCAGGAACACAAGCAGGGGGAGTGGGAGAGGGAGAAGCAGGCTTCCCGTGGAGCAGGGAGCCCGATGTGGGGCTCGACCCCAGGAC
Source organism: Leptonychotes weddellii (assembly GCF_054177405.1). Lineage (NCBI taxonomy): Eukaryota > Metazoa > Chordata > Mammalia > Carnivora > Phocidae > Leptonychotes > Leptonychotes weddellii. The sequence goes on from NC_138373.1 coordinate 154,134,845, forward strand.
CCTGGGATCATGACCTGAGCCGAAGGCAGACGCTTAAGGACTGAGCTACCCAGGCGCCCCAGCGCGTTTTAAAATAATGGAATCAGAAAAATGATACACCGTCGGCATTTCTGATTGTCGTGGGGCAGTGATATACTCTCTATCTGCTGGATGTTTCCACCCAGCTCAGTCTGATCACCACAACCCATTGGGAATAACTGCAGAAAACAAATATTTATTGAGTACCCGGCGTGGTGCTAGGTGCTGAGGATGTAGTAGTGAAAGTGAAAAAGTCCACAGGCTCAGGAAGCTTCTGTTCTAGCAGGGGGACAGACTGTAAATCCAGGAACCAGGAAGAAGGGCCCTCGCATGTGGCAAGTGCTGGGAAGGGGTGTGGGGATGTAGGGGGTTCGGCCTTAGCTGGACCAGCCAGGAGCCAAAGCAGCAAGCTCCCTCAGAGTCCCGGAGGCCTTGGTGAGGAGCTGGACTCAATTCTGAGTAGCTGGGGAGCCGATTGAAGTGTAGCCTGGTCTTACCTTTTATTTATTTATTTTAAAGATTTTATTTATTTATTTGAGAGCAAGCTCACGCGCACACTCGTTCATGAGTGGGGGGAGGGGCAGAGGGAGAAGCAGACTCCCCGCTGAGCAGGGAGCCCAACACCAGGCTCAATCCTGGGACTCTGAGATCATGACCTGAGCCAAAGGCAGACGCTTCACCGACTGATCCACCCAGGCGCTCCTGGTCTTACCTTTTATAAGGATCATTCCATTTGCCCTGGGGAGAACAGGCTAGAAGTACAGAGACCAGTGAGAAGCCTCTTCTCTGGTCCAGGGGCCAGGCTGTAGCAGTGGCGGGTGGGTTAGAATGGACCAACTCTGGGATCGATTCGGAAGATCAGGCCAGTGGGATCTGCTGATGGGACTAGAACCCGCTTATACCCTGTTTTATTCCCGCCACTGCCTTATCTGCCCTGCTGATTCTTCTTCAGGACTGGAAGTCAAGCCCCACTGCTCCGCCACTCCTGTGAGCGGTCAGGGTGGCCCCTCCTGTTGTCAGCTCCCCTCTTGGGCCCTCATCAGGAAGCACTTGTGTGAGCCAAGTTCCAAGCCTGCCATCCCCTGCCAGGGGCCACTGGGGTGCCCATCGTGTGTTTACTCCTGTGGCATTGTTTAAAAGTCGAATCGAGGGGCGCCTGGGTGGCTCAGTTGGTTAAGCGTCTGCCTTCAGCTCAGGTCATGATCCCAGGGTCCTGGGATCGAGTCCCCGCATTGGGCTCCTTGCTCAGAGGGGAGTCTGCTTCTCCCTCTGCCCCCTCGCCCTGCTTGTGCTCTCTGACAAATAAATAAAAAATAAAATCTTTAAAATAAATAAATAAATAAAAGATGAATCAATGCAGACAACTCAAATTCTCAGCAGTAGGGGAAGGAGTCTATAAATTATGGTACACCTATGCTCCGAAAAACTACAAAACTGTTAAAAAGGTTGAGGTAGATCTTTATGTACTGATAGGAAAGAGGTCTGCGATATATATTTTTTCAGTGAAAGAGTAAACTGCAGGGGCACCTGGGTGGCTCAGAGAAGTGTCTGCCTTCAGTTCAGGTTGTGATCTTGGGGTCCTGGGATTGAGCCCCAGTCGGGCTCCCTACTCAGCGGGGAGCCTGCTTTTCCCTCTGCCCCTCCCCCACTCGTGCACGTGCGCTCGCTCTCTGACAAATAAAATCTTTTAAAAAAATCTTTAAAAGAGTAAGTTGCATGAAAATATGTATGCTTTTCATTTTTATTTGAAAAGACGTGATATGTATATTTGCATGGGCAGAGAACAAAGAGTCAGAAGGACACACACCAAATCCTGAATGGTAAGTCCCCCCCCCTCCCCCGAGGTATGGGAGGGCAAAAGGCAAGCGGGAGGGACCGTATCTCTATCTCTGTACTGTCGTACATTTTTACAATGATTCAGTGTCATTTTTATAATAAAAAACGCCATCTTTTCCCAAGATCCCACTGGCCCTTGCAGGCGCTGGGGAAACAGCTCTGCCCCTCCACGCGCACCCCCCCCATCTCCTGCTCTCAATCCTCACAGTGCTGTGCCCCGCTCCCTTCCTCACTCCCCGTCCTGCCACACAGTGCCCTGCAGACTGTGTCTCTGGCTCCCAGCTTTTGGCTTCCCTCCCTGGACTCCACCTGAAGAAGCCTCTCTTGTTTCTGGCAGAGCCCACAACCCTGTGTGGGGACAAGCCTTCAGCCCAGTTCCTACCCTGCCAGCCCAACCTCCCACTAAGTATTCCCACACTCCCTTCTGGAACCTGGTCTCCCTGCCCTCGCTTGCCCTCCATGTCTGTAAAATGCGGAGCAGCTTTGAATCACTTCCCTACTGGGAAACTTCTAAGGCTTGCATTGCCTAAGAATAAAATCCACTCTGGCATGGCAATGAAGGTCCTTTGCAAAACTTGGCTCAGGTTCCCTGCCCACTTCCAGCCATTCCCTTGGTCCCCGGCTCCCATGCTGGAGCCACACCAAATCCTCCCGGTTCCAAACAAGCCACAACCTCCAGGTCGGCCTTCCTTTGTGCCTTTGCTCAAGTGGCCTGGAACAGCTCAGCTCCAGACTGGTCCTCATCTCCCCACCCCCTTCAACTGACAGCCCCCCACCCCCGCCCAGCAAACAAGTACTTAACCTTCAAAGCCTGTGTGTAATTCCCCTCCTGCAGGAAGCATCCTCCGAACCTACCCAGGTCCTGCAGGAACAGTTAACCTCTGCCTGCCCCATTTCCTTGCATTTTGTGACTCCGTCTAGTATAGTCCTTTCTAGGAGTCAACACACTAAGGCCCATGGCCCACATCTCCTCTGCCACCAGCCTTTACATGGCCTGTGAGCTAAGTATGGTTTTTACATCGCTAAATGGTTGAACAAAAATTAAAAGGAGGGTATTTCATGACACTCAACAATTGTATGAAATGTATACCGAGGGATGCCTGGGTGGCTCAGTCGGTTAAGCATCTGCCTTTGGCTCAGGTCATGATCCCAGGGTCCTGGGTTCGAGTCCCACATCAGGCTCCCTGCTCAGTGGGGAGTCTGCTTCTCTCTCTCTCCCTCTGCAGCTCCCCCCGCTTGTGTGCACTCTTTCTCAAATAAATAAATAAAATCTTTAAAAAAAAAGTATACTGAATTATGTGAAAATGATACTGAAATTTCGGCGTCCATAAGGAAGACCACACGCACATATTTGGTGAGGTATATATAGTCCATGGCTGCTTTTCAGACCCACGATCGCAGCGCTGAATGACCCCAAAGCCTAAAGTATTTACTGACTTTTTACAAAGTTTGCCGACCCCTGGCCCACTCTACTTATGTATTTAGAGGTCAATTTTCAAGGAGACAGAAGCCCACAGAATAGACTGCACTTCCCTGTCATCTGTTGCACTTTTTTGGGGCAGCCAGCGTGGCGTGGGATCTCAACATTCAGGGAACGCCACGCTGTTCAGTCATGGCAATGTTTTCTTGAAAGGGAAAATGCGCCGGGTTCCTGATTTGTGGAGGGAACACAGCCATAAAAGAAAGGCCAATGTCAGACATCACTGGGGTCGGGAGGTTTGCGTTTTGTTTTTTTCATGAAGAGAGTAAAACATGTTACAGTCTCAATTCCGCTCACGATTCCTCTGGACTGAGGACGAAAATGAAGACCTAAGTCAACACTTAAAAGGAAAACTGCTTCTCATGAAAATTTCCCAGGCCCCCAGATCCATGGATCTTATTATCCTCACACAGGTTCCTGTGGTGGGAGGCTGTAATTATGTAAGACGTTGCTTAAGAGACGCAGGGGCTATTTCCTCTCTTGTCCTATCTAAAGAGGTGTTTAGTTGCCAAAGTCCCCCATAATTTGCTTCCACCCTACCCCTCCAACCCCAAACAGGGATTTCCCCCCATAGGCAAGTGTGGCTCCTCACTCTCCCGGGGAACCTGTCTCCTGCCAAGGTCACCTACTGATGCAGTTTTGGAATGTTGGATCCCAGGACGCTGGGATGAAGACCTGAGCTGAAGGCAGATGCTTAACGACTGAGCCACCAGGCGCCCGGAGGACTTCCATATATTAAAGGCTCAGGATCTTGGAGGAAGGTTATAATCTGCCTATCTCAAGTACTTGTCAATGGGCTGCAGGTTAAAAGGACATTTAATTTTATCTACATTTCCTTCTGCCTTTGTTCCCCACGTTACTATCAAGCTCCAAGCATCCTTGAAGACCTACCTCAAAACCACTCCTCCTGGGGGGGGGCCCCCCCCTGCCTGGGTGGCTCAGCGGGGAGTCTGCTTGAGTTTTTCTCCCTTGGCCTCTCCTCCCCTCCCACAGGTGCACGATCTCTCTCTAAAATAAATAGATAAATCTTAAAACAAACACTCCTCCTTCCTTGAAGATTCGGACTCCTCCAGATTTCCAGGACAAGTATTAGCACCAAAAGCCATGCTTTCTGGCACTGGGCGGGGTTCTGCAATCTAGTAGCCACAATGGAAGGGTGTATTTTGCAGAAAGACTCCATCTTACCCTGTTTGTGTGTCCCACACAGGCCTAGACCCTCAGCAAATGCTTAACAGTTTACGAGCCGAGGAGTCAAAAAGATGAGTAGCCGAGAGTAGACAAGAACGCCAAATCTGTAATACGTGGAGAACTAAACTTGGTAATGAAGATACACCTGTGTGCTAATGGCAAGTCAGGGGGATTCGGAACAGGTGCCTTTGAAATAATCACCAGTGAATGCTGGGGAGGCTTTCAAGATACAGGAACACGAGGAGCGGAAAGGTATTCCAGACTGAAGGTAAAAAAACACAACACTGCAATCCTCAACCCTTCCTGACCCTCCTCCAGGCTGGGGTGTGAGAGGTAAGAAAGAATCCAATTAAACTGGTTAACAATTATTAAGGGCTGGACATGGATCAACTAAATTTTTACAACAACCCTATGACATTATTCCCCCTTTTACAGACGTGGACATGGAGGCACAGAGAGGGTGTAGGCAGAAAGAGTTAGGGGTCCCCAGAAAAAGAAAGTCAAGACACAGCTTTTCGAACATAAGAAAAGTCATTGTAGGCCCCTGGCCATCCTGTGAAAGAATGTAAGAACAAACAGCCACTCTCAGACCAGGAGATACCCTAATCATATTCAAAAAGTGAAGACTGGGGGCCCCTGGGTGGCTCAGTGGGTAAAGCGTCTGCCTTCGGCTCAGGACATGATCCCAGAGTCCTGGGATCGGGTCCCACGTTGGGCTCCCTGCTCAGTGGGGAGTCTGCTTCTCCCTCTGCCCCTCCCCCTGCTCTCTCGCACGCACTCTCTCTCTCTCTCTCTCTCGTTCTCCCTCAAATAAATAAAATCCTTAAAAAAAAAAAAAGTGAAGACTGGGGCACCTGAAGTGTGCGACTCTTGATCTTGGGGTCATGTGTTCAAGCCAATGCTGGGTGTTGGTATTACCTTTTTCCGGGGCAGGGGGAATTACTTAAAAAAAAAAAAAAAAAAAGTGAAGACTGACCTACCACTCTCGAGCAATCTTTGCAGGATTTAAACCCCTCTGAGCACCCAGATACCAGACTGACCAAAGCCAGCGAATTAATGATGCCCACTCTTGCCGGCCCTCGGCACTTTGATCTGCACTGTCACGTTAGATGACTTTTGCCCCAATTCAGTGCTGTCTTCCCTACTGCACGAGCCCCTTCATGAATACGGGCGCACCCTTAGCTTCAAACGTCCCCAGTTTCATTGTTCGGGGAGACAATGCTTTGGGAAATATCCCCAGTGTTCTCCTTCCTTGTTGCAAGTAAAACCCTCCCTTTTCCAATTCTCTGGCTGGGTTGTGTCTTTTTTTTTTCCTTTAAGATTATTTTTTTTTTTTTTTTAAAGATTTTTATTTATTTATTTAACAGAGAGAGAGAGAGAGAGCACAAGCAGGCAGAGCGGCAGACAGAGGGAGAAGGAGAAGCAGGCTCTCCGCCGAGCAGGGAGCCGGATGCAGGGCTCGATCCCAGACCCTGGGATCATGACCTGAGCCGAAGGCAGCCACTTAACCGACTGAGCCACCCAGGCGCCCCAAGATTATTTATTTTAAAGATGTTATTTATTTCTTTGAGAGAGCAGACACACGTGCGTGTTAGCGGGGGAGGGGCAGAGGGAGCGCGCCTTCAAGCGGACTTTCCGCAGAAGCTCGGAGCCAGACTTGGGGCTCGATCTCACAACCCATGAGAGATCCTGACCTGAGCCGAAACCGATAGATGGACACTTCACCGACTAAGGCACCCAGGTGCTCCCGGGTTGTGTTGTTTTTGGCTGATGCCCAGAAGAGGAGAACCCAGTTTCAGGTAACAAGGGTAAGGGTAACTTGTCAAAACCGCACAGGGTATCTATCAGTGGCAGGACCTGGATTTAAGCCCAAGCAGCTGAGCACAGAGGCTTAGGTAAAAACTGACTCACCACACATACGAGGTTAGTCCTAGGGCAGGGATAACAGTTCAGGAGCCTTAGAAAGAACTCAAGCTCAAATTGATTATTCTACCATTTCTTTACATGCTGCATTAATCGTTTTTTGAAAAATCAATTTCCATTTAATATTTGTTTTCTTGAAAACAGCTTGGGTTTATAAAAGCTTCAACACACCATCCCCAAACGTCCATCAACAGGGGGCCACTGGCCATGAAAAGGACCGAGACGGCCCTGCTGGTTGCCAGAGAATGTGACAAAGACTCTGTCCTTGACTAAACCCTGGTCCTCGACCGTGGCCTACAATACTGCAATTTTCAGTGTAGTCCCTTTCACCCACCCCACAAGAGACTTGAACAAACAGAGGCATGGTTTCCAGCTGCCCACCACTGTCCCTAGGAATGAGGACCTCAGCCCCCCCCTTAAAATGCCTGCTTGACAAAGCTCAGGCCACCCATTCCAGCCAACACGTAAAGCTAGGCCTCCGAACCCCCTGAGAGCAGTTACTTGAGAAAGTTTACGATTTCAGTCCTTCCTCTGTCCCTCTCAGCCGGACATGTATCCCCCACACCCAGGAGTGTCATTCTCAAAGGCCATCCCTTTGAAATGTAATCATCCAGGAGGGACAGGCCCCCTGTCTCCCCATCTCTGTGGGAGGATGGGAGCCTAACTTGGATAATCACCAGTCAGCTGGCCCAATGGCATCAACACTGACCAATCCTCGTACTCACTGTGTAGTTTTCATGTGTCTCTCTCCCTCTCCCTACTCCCTCATTCGCCCTTTATTTATTTATTTTTATTTATTTATTTTGATAGAGAGAGCACAAGTAGGCAGTGCGGTAGGCAGAGGGAGAGGAGAAGCCGGCTCCCTGCTGAACAGAGAGCCCGATGTGGGGCTCGATCCCAGGACCCTGGGATCATGACCTGAGCCGAAGGCAGACGCTTAACCAACTGAGCCACCCAGGAGCCCCCCCTCATTCTCCCTTTAGTACACCCTGTCACCCTTGCACAAGTTGGAATGCGGGTTGGCTTTTCCCTCCACACGCAGTCTGGCTTTATCTTTGATAAGCGATCACCAAGATACGCTGTCGACTGAAAAGTGCAAGGTGTGGGACGGTGGCCAGTGGCCAGGGACAGTGTGGGAGAGGCCACACCCCCCCAAGTGCCCCTTCATGCTTGTCAGTTTTAAAGCATCATGCTCAGCCATGGTTTTCAAAGTCAAGGCACAAATACTACAATAATTTTAGGTAATATTTATTGACTGCTGGGCACAACCAGATTAATTCATTCCCATCCTCGTGGCTCCTATAAAGTGCTACTTTTATCAAACCCATTTTACAGATAAGAATCTAAGGCACAGAGGGGTGCCTGGGGGGCATAGTCAGTTGAGCCTCCAACTCTTGGTTTCGGTTCATGTCATGATCTCAGGGTCCTGGGATTGAGCTGCACTCAGTGGGGAGTCTGCTTGAGATTCTCTCTCCGTCTCCCTCTGCCTCTTCTTCCACTCACAGACGGGCATACCCACCCCCCGAAATAAGTAAATCTTAAAAAAAAAAAAAGAATCTAAGGCACAGAAGGGTGGAATACCTTGCTCAAGATCACAGAGCTAGCGGGGCACCTGCGTGGCTTTGCTCAGGTCAGGATCTTGGGGTCCTGGGATCAAGCTCTGGGGTCAGAGTCGGGCTCCCTACTCAGCAGGGAGCCTGCTTCTCCCTCTCCCACTGCCCCTCCCCCTGCTTCTGCTCTCTCCCTCTCAAATAAATAAAATCTTAAAAAAAAAAAAAAAATCACAGAGCTAGTGAGTGGCTGAGCCAGACCCAAAGCTCACAT
>NC_138373.1:154143213-154178837 GCF_054177405.1 Leptonychotes weddellii
GGAGTAGACAGCCAAACTGCACAAAAGTTTCTCCCTCACAGCCTTCCTGTTGGAAGATTTCAATTTCTCTACCAAAAGAAAGTGAAGCAAAACCTCAAATTCATAGAAACTGGATACATTTGGCATTTAAGTAAACACGCTTCCTTTGTCATAACTAGGTTTATCTTTACTTATGAAATGCGTTAATTTTTTTAAGATTTTATTTATTATTTATTATTTATTTATTTGAGAGAGAGAAAGCACAAGCAGGGGGAGTGGTAGGCAGAGGGAGAGGGAGAAGCAGACTCCCCACTGAGCAGGGAGCCCGATGCGGGGCTCGATCCCAGGACCCTGGGATCATGACCTGAGCCGAAGGTAGCCACTTAACGACTGAGCCACCCAGGTGCCCCTCAAGAATATTTTTTTTTTTTTTAAGATTTTTATTTATTTATTTGACAGAGAGAGAGAGACAGGGAGAGAGGGAACACAAGCAGGGGGAGCGGGAGAGGGAGAAGCAGGCTTCCTGACGAGCAGGGAGCCCGATGCGGGGCTCGATCCCAGGACGCTGGGATGATGACCTGAGCTGAAGGCAGACGCTTAATGACTGAGCCACCCAGGCGCCCCAAGAATATTTCTTAATAAGTTGTCTCTCTCATGGGTATTTTTATTTCAACTGTTTATTTCAGAGGTCAAGCTAATAACAGTGATAATTAATAATAAGCTGCCACATAGTGAGCACATCCGATAGCAAAACTGTGCTAAATACTGTATATATATTAGAAAAGTATTGCATATTAAAATAAATCAATACAAATTAAATAAGTATTTTATTTAATCCCACAATAGGTTTTAGGTATTTATTATTATTATCTTTTTAAAGTTGGCTCCATGGGCGCCTGGGTGGCTCAGTTGGTTAAGCGACTGCCTTCGGCTCAGGTCATGATCCTGGAGTCCCAGGATCGAGTCCCGCATCGGGCTCCCTGCTAGGCGGGGAGTCTGTTTCTCCCTCTGACCCTCCCCCCTCTCGTGCTCTCTCTTCCATTCTCTCTCTCAAATAAATAAATAAAATCTTTAAAAAAAAATTTAAAGTTGGCTCCGCACCCAGCGTGGGGCTTGAACTCCCGACCCTGAGATCAAGAGTCACATGCTCTACCGACCAAGTCAGCCAAGCGCCCTGGTATTTAGCTTCATTTAGAAAATACCTATGCATTCTAAATCAATTACACCAAAATATAAATGTTCAAATGAAATGTATACAGCTTCACAAAAACTTGACATTCTTAAAATACATCACACCAAGAAGCTCAAAAGGCAGTTAAAAATGCATTTTGAACACTGTAGGTCAGTTTTCATCTACATAGTGAAACAGAAGTGTTTTGACCGTGTATATAAGTAGTGCTGCCAATAGGCTTAAGTGGCATTAAGAAGTTTTCCATCTGTAATCTTTCTCGTTGAATAATTTTTTTTAAAGATTTTATTTATCCATTTGAGAGAGAGAGAGAGACCGCAAGTGGCGGGGTGGGGGGGTGGGAGGAGTGGAGCAGCGGGAGAAGGACAAGCATACTCTACCCTGAGGGCTACGCGGGGCTCCATCCTAGGACCCTGAGATCATGACCTGAGCTGAAGTCAGATGCTTAACTGACTGAGCCACCCAGGCGCCTCATTGAATAATTTTTTAAAAACGTATCTGTATCTATCATTTATTCAAAGCTGGATGCTGAGCCAGCCACCCTATTGGCATTATCGCATTGATTTAACAATTCAATGCATACAAAGTTCTAAGAACCGTGCTGGACATAGCAAGTGCTCGGGAAATGATGGCTATTACGCTCTCAATCTTCACATACCTACTAATTCCTAATGAGGGAAGGATTATTATGCGTCACCACAAAGGACTGCATAGTGCTCTATCCAAAGTGACCCAGCTGGTCAATGGCAGAGCCCAGCAGAGGTCAGGTTTATCTCTTCTTACACTTGGTGGCTCATCAAAAAATATATGCATTAAATTTAAGTCCAGTTCAGGGACGCCTGGGTGGCTCAGTTGGTTAAGCATCTGCCTTCGGCTCAGGTCATGATCCCAGTGTCCTGGGATCGAGTCCCACATCGGGCTCCTTGCTCAGCAGGAAACCGGCTTCTCCCTCTGCCTGCCACTCCCCCCTGCTTGTGCGTGCTCTTTCTCTGGCAAATAAATATATAATAAAAAAATCTTTTAAAAAAACTAAATAAATTTAAGTCCAGTTCAGACACATGACATCATGTAGATTCCATGTGGTCCGGAGAACTCATTCCCTCTGGGAATTGGAGGTGATGGGGGGAGAGGGGACACTGGGTCGCAGACTGCCAGAAAACCCACGAAAACCGGCCCTACCTTGCACACAGCCGCCAAGAGGGCTCGTGCCTCCAGGTTTGCTCAGAGCCAGTCTGCACCAGGCAGAGTACCGAGGCTGGAGAACCAGTCAGCCGTTGTTGACCGCCCTGGAGAGCTAACATAACAGACAGGTGGCAACACAGACAAAGACAAAGTAACTGCAAACCAGGATAAGGGAAGCAAACCGACAGGGTGCTGAGCCAGGGACTAGGGTTACAACTTCAGAAGTGCAGAAAGCAGTTTCTTCCAGTTTTCCTATTTTCCTAGTAAATGTTATATAATCAAATCCTATAGACAAGAGACGCTATATACTCTCCTTCTTTTCTTTCTACCTGGCACTTTCCATAATGATAAGCCGGACGGATGAGGCCAAGGAAATAGGAATCTATTTCTATCTAGCCCTTATCGATCAACCAGCAAGTATGTTCTAAATGATACAGGTAAGGTGGGTCTTACCACTAAATGGGTCCCTTTCTGCCTTCCATTACTTTGATGAAGTTTATCAACTATTTATCCCACTTGGACATAGTTCTAGAATAACTAGATCCCAAGACCGGCAGGGGCTGCAGTAAGGTGGGGGGCTGGCAGGAGGTGCTGTAGGTCTGCCTGGGGCGGGGGTCAACCCCGGCGCCCTGGGTCCCCCCTCCCGAGCTCTGCGCTGTGCCGCGCGCTTGAGGTTCAAGCCGCGCCCCATCCAGCGGCCCCTTGCACCCTCGTCCTTCCCCCTTTGGTTCGCGTTCACCCTAAACCCCGCAGCGCCCGCCTCCGTCCTTATACCTACGAACCGCCTGCCCGGCCCGAGCCGCTCAACTGGGCTGAATTCAGGGTCTGCAGCGGCGGGTCTTCCTCTGCCTACCTCCCACCCATCAAGGGCAACAAGCCGCCAGCAGATGCCGCCCCGCGGTCCTCATTTCAGGAAGTTCTCTTTCGCCAAAAAAAGAGTCGCACACACACAAACAAGTTGCACAAGCCTCGACCAGGATGGAGATGCGCCCCGCACCCGAAGGAGTTCTACGGGGAGGAAGACGGCGGGAGGGGGCGCGCAGTGAGGAGACACACACACACACACACACACACACACACACACACACACACACACACACACACGGCGCAGCGAGGACACACACACCCCCCTCTCCTCCGCGGCGGTCCCCCACCCCCACCGGCTCCTTGGGCCCCCGCCGCGCCGCCCCGGAGCGCGTGCCCACCGTGTGCTCTCGCCACACCTCTTCCCCCCCCACCCAGCCCCGCAACGACCCCCCGGGCGAGCGTCTGCCCGCGCGCTCTCGTCCCGCCCCGCCGCCCCCAACGACCCCCCCCTCGGGGCGCGTGCCCGCCCGCGCGCTCAGCCGTGGTAACCTCCCGCACCCCGCCTTCCCCGCGCCACTCGCGCTCTTGAAAGCAAATCAGCGCCACAAAACCATCCAAAGGGCCCGGAGGCGGGTGGTGGTGGTGGGTGGTGGTGGGTGGTGGTGGGTGGTGGTGGGTGGTGGTGGTGGGTGGCGGGGAAAATCAAATCGAATTGAATCGAATCGGACATCTGCCCGTGGGAAGCGTTTCCCCACCCGCCCACCCCCCGGGGCTGCGGGATGGGTTAAAATACTCACCTCCGCTTCCTCAGTTACAAACCGAGGGCCTTGATGGACATTTTTTTCTGGGGCCCATCTGAGGGTCTCTGAGCGTCTACGCCGCCTTGAGCCCGGAGACTCCTGCAGACTACGTGCGGACTGAGCGGCCGTTTCAGCAGAGGAGATCCGGAGCCGAGGAACAGGAGGGCAGTGGGAGGGCCGTGGTTAAAAAGCAGCTGGTGGTAGTTAATGCTCGTGTGTGGCGCTGACCGGTTGGACCGGTTTCAGGGCGTGTGGCCGCAGGCCCAGGAGAAAACCAAGCCTGCACTGGGAGTTGAATGAATGGGCTTGTTGAATGAATGAAGCACGGCGGGGGCACCTCACCTCTGGGTTCTAGGACAGTGAGGGCAGACCTGACCGCTGTGTTTGGGAGAGTCCAAAAAAGGACAGCGTGGCAGGGCCAAACTTTACCTCCCTCACCAGGTTCCCTGCCACCTCACCTGCTATGGGAGGCGCATGTGATCACCACCCTGACCTCAGCCAAACTGTTTCCCTTAGTAAATGTTAAGTTTAGTGAGGCCCATCGCTAGGGCCATCCAGGGAGCTGGGGATAATTGCTGTCATCCTTATAGTGAGGTGGGAAACAAAGGCAGAAGAAAAATTAAATTACTTTACTCCCTACAGCCCACTGACAAATCCTTGAAACAGGCAGAGTGACATTTCTCTAGGAACTCAGCTGCCTCGATGTTAGTATTTGGCTAACTAGGGGCTCCTGGGTGGCTCCGTCAGTTGAACATCTGCCTTCAATTCAGATCATGATCCCAGGGTCCTAGGATGGAGCCCTGCATCCGACTATCTCTGCTCAGTGGAGAGCCTGCTTCTCTCTTTCCCTCTGCTGCTCCCCCTGCTTGTGTGTGTGCGCTCTTTCTCTCCCTCTGTCAAATAAATAAAAAATCTTAAAAAAAAAAATTTGGCTAACTAGCCATCGGGGAAATACAAATCAAAACCACAATGAGATACCACCCTACACCAGTTGGAATGGCCAAAATAAACGAGACAGGAAACAACAAGTGTTGGTGAGGTTGTGGAGAAAGGGGAACCCTCCTACACTGTTGGTGGGAATGCAAGTTGGTGCAGCCACTCTGGAAAACAGTATGGTGGTTCCTCAAGACATTAAAAATAGAGCTACTCTATGACCCAGCGATTGTACTACTAGGTATTTACCCCAAAAATATAGATGTAGTGAAAAGAAGGGGCACATACACCCCAATATTCATAGCAGCAATGTCCACAATAGCCAAACTGTGAAGTAGTCGAGATGCCCTACAACAGACGAGTGGATAAAGATGTGGTACATATATACAATGGAACATTACTCAGCCACCAGAAAGGATGAATACCCACCATTTGCGTCGACATGGATGGAACTGGAGGGGATTATGCTAAGTAAAGTAAGTCAATCAGAGAAAGACAATTATCATACGGTTTCACTCATATGTGGAACATAAGGAATAGCTCGGAGGACCACAGGGGAAGGGAGGGAAAACTGAATGGGAAGAAATCAGAGAGGGAGACAAACCATGAGAGACTCTGGAGTCCGGAAAACAAACTGAGGGTTACAGAAGGGAGGAGGTTGGGGGATGGGGTAACCAGGTGATGGGTATTAAGGAGGGCACGTATTGCGATGAGCACTGGCCGTTATATGCAACTAATGAATCATTGAACACTATGACAAAAACTTATGATTACTAGATGCTGGCTAACTGAACATAATAATAATAATAAAAAAAACCTGGCTAAGGGCAAAAGGCAATCTTAGCCCGGCCCCCAGGATCCCGTGAGTCTACTTTAACATATAAAAATTCCTTTGGAGGGCGCCTGGGTGGCTCAGTCGGTTAAGCGTCTGCCTTCAGCTCAGGTCATGATCCCAGCGTCCTGGGATGGAGCCCCCTGCATCAGGCGCCCTGCTCAGCGGGGAGCCTGCTTCTCCCTCTCCCTCTGCAGCTCCCCCTGCTTGTGCTCTCTAGCGCTCTCTGTCAAATAAATAAATAAAATATTTAAAAAATAATAAAAATATAATAATTCCTTTGGAAACTTTATCTCTAAACTCCCCAAGATAGCGGCGCCTGAGTGGGGCTCAGTCGTTAAGAAGCATCTGCCTTGGGCTCAGGTCATGATCCTAGGGTCCTGGGATCGAGCCCCGCACCAGGCTCTCTGCTCAGCGGGAAGCCTGCTTCTCCCTCTTCCTGCTGCTCCCCCTGCTTGTGTTCCCTCTCTCGCTGTCTCCCTCTCTCTCTGTCAAATAAATAAATAAAATCTTAAAAAAAAAACAAAACCCAAGATATATGTTGGCAATCATCCCCCAAGCACATAGCCCACTGATGTACATCTGAAGGGTCTCCTGACTAAGGCTTTTTTAGACAATAATAAATGACCTTTTCCTAAAAATAGCTAGCCCCCTCAAGGTCCTGGAAACCTTGTTTCCAAAATTCCTTAGAGACTTACGCTATCCCTAACCCCCCCCCAACTTGGAAGTATATAATGGGTCACTCCTCATGACCCCAGTGCAGCTTTTCCTGCCCACGGGTCCTGTCCTGGTGCTTTAATAAAACCACCTTTTTGCACCAAAGACCTCTCAAGACTTCTTTCTTGACCATTTGCTCCAAACCCCACCCCTTCAAACCACATCCACAGCGACCATGAGTTGTCATGCCACGAGCCCCTTTCCACTGTATGCCTCTTGTCTTTGGTTGGCCTCCCTGGTAAACGGAATCCGTGTGTCTGAGATGTGCATCCAGCAAGCCCAGGGGGCAGTGCTCCCAGGAGGCAGGGCAGCGGCAAGTCAGAGAAGCTGGACTGGGCAGAAATGGAGCTACTGTGCAGTTGGGGGCCTTACCCAATTCCATCGGGAGCTCAGGAGCTGAGATGGTCCTTTAGAGTTGGTCCTGAATGGAGATAAGGGTGCTGGCCCTTTGTAACCCTGCATGGACCAGTCACTGGCCATGAACTGCCCTGGGGAGGGCATACTCCAGGGCATGGTGGCTCCCTTCGGTGAAGGGCAAGTCCCAGGGAAGAACTCAGCTAACTGAGCTGTCACAGCCAACATGGGACCCTGGCAGCTGGAGGATGGTGCCTCTGCCACAGGGGATTCTGGGTGGCACACCATAGCACCCACTACACTTGAGAGCAGCCTGATGGACTCTCCTCTGCTCTCTAAACACCTTTTCTTCCCCCTACTACTTAGGCTTCAGGGGTGCATGATGGTCATACCACAGCTCCTAGTTTTTTTAAAAAAATAATGTTCCATTCTAAAGAGGAGCCCAGAGTAAGGTTGAAATGTCAAATGCAATTCCAAATTTCTGGATAGAGACCTCGGCCCCACTTGGGTCAGGTTGCCCACCCCGGTAATTGATTCTGGCCTAGGGACGGAGTCCAAAATAGAAATATGGCTGCCCAGGGCCTATCCCTGTTACTGCGTGGTTGGGAGAGGGGACAGAGCCCCCCCAAAGGAGAATTACTGTGTTAGGCCCCTATGCCTAAAAGTGGCAGCTCCTGCGATGAGTAGGAGCTTCTACGCTGACGTAATAAATAGGCCAGGGCTTGGGAGGGCCAAAGTGTGACGTTCTCGGAGAATTTGCACATTTATTTATTCAACAAATATTGACTGAGCACCTGCTAGATACAACTGTGAAGAAAACACAGCCCCTGCCCTGGGCTGACATTCTAAGGGAAGAAGACAGATACTGAACAAGCATGCAGGTTTATGAAGTAGTAAGTCCCACAGAGACACGCAAAGCCAGGAAGAGATCACTGGTCATGGCAGGTGAGGGTGGGGGTGCTCTTCAAACAGGGGTCAGGGAAGCTGTAACTTTTGAGCAAAGACCTGAGGGAAGGGAAGAGAATCCACCTGGTGTGCCTGAGGTAGAGCGAGCAGAGAGGCTCGCCAGACTGGGGGTGGGGCTGGAGAGGAGGAATGATGTCACCAAGGGGCAGGGCCAGATCCCACATGACCTTGAGAGCTGTGGAGAGGACTTGGGCTTTCTGTGGGATTAGAGGGTAGGCTGTGAAGTGGGAAACAAAGGCAAAAGAAAAAAATTAAATTTCCTTACTGCCTGCAGCCCACTGACAAGTCCTTGAAACAGGCAGAGTGACCTTCCTCTGGGAGCTCAGCTACCTCGATGTTAATACTTTGCTAAGGGCAAAAGGCAACTCGACCTTAACTCAACCTCCAACCTCTGGGATCCTGTAAGTCTACTTTAAACATGTAAAATTTCCTTTGGAAACTTCTTTTATCTCTAGCGCCCCCCCCCCCCCCGCAAGATACCTGTTGGCAATCATCCCCCAAGCATATGACCCACCGATATACAACTGAAGGGTCTCCTGACTAGGGTTTTACTAGACAGTAGTAAATGACATTTTCCTAACAACAGTTAGCCCCTCAAGGTCTTGGAAACCTTGCTTCCAAATTCCTTAGGGACTTAGGCCACTCCTCATGACCCCAGTGCAGCCCTTTCTGCCCACAGGTCCTATCTGTGCGCTTTAATAAAACCACCTCTCTGCACCGAAGATGGCTCAAGAATTCTTTCTTGGCCATCGGCTCCAAACCCCAACATCTTTCCTACATCACGCCATACCAGGAGTTGTTGCAGAAGAGCCTGGAGAAATATGCTGGACCCTGGTGAGGGAGCAGAAGGCAAGCTGAGGACAGAGCAGAAGGTGACACCCACAAACCCTCCGCCCCCGCTCCCAGGTGGGATCTGTGTGACATTCCTCAGGCACTCCAGGCTGCCTTAAAACTAAGGGAAGGAAAAAAACCCCAAACACCAAAAGGTTCACTAACAGAGATCACAATCCAGCAAGACTTGAGTCTCCCTCTGTTTACAAATGTCTTAGTGAATGACAAGAAAAAAAGCATTCTTATCAATAACCTAACTTCCAGAAGGAAACTCCCAACTATCTTAATGTCCCTTTTCCCATACCTCCCCCAACTCCCAAGTACAAAAGCAGCCACTGCTCAAAACCCCAGGGCAGCAGCTCTTTCTGCCCACGGGTCCCACCCCTGAGCTTTAATAAAATCGCCTTTTTGCACCAGAGATGTCTCAAGAATTCTTTCTTGACCTTCCACTCCGGACCTCACCTACATTGAAAAAAATCAGATCAGGTCCCACCTGTGAAGTTTCTCCCGTGCCAACCTGGGCAGTCGAGACTTTCTGTGGGCTGGGGAATGATGTGGCAAGATAATTGTTTTACAGAAATCCCTCTGATGTAAAGTAATGGTCCCCAGACTTAGGATTGCAGAGACCAATAAAATAGCAACAACGAGAACACAAAAAACTCTTTAAATGCTAAACATGCATACATCCTATGGCTTATCAATTCCATCCCTTGGTATTTACCCTACAGAAATCCATATATATATTCACCAAAAGACATGATGAGAATGCTCTTAGCAGTAAAATATGGAAGCTCCAGACTGAAAACCACTTATGTTCATCAATAGCAGAATGAATAAGTACATTCTACAACATTTGTATTGTGACATGTCAGACAACAATGAGCAGGAGAGATCACAGAACCTCACCAACATAATGAAGAACAAAAGAAGTCAGACACGACAGAGTCCTTGCTCTATGACTCCATTTATAACCCAATCTCTGCTGTTAGATTCGGATTAGCGATAACTCTGAAGGGGAGGGAGATGGCTAAAAACACCAGAGGCTTCATGGGGTGCTGGGACTTTTTCAGTTCCTGATCCATGTATTGTGTAAGGATGTGTTGAGTTTGTGAATATCCATCAAGCTGTATATTGAAGAGTACGTGCACTTTTCTGTATTATGTTCTAATTCAAAACAATTAACTTAAAAATACCTTTGCAGGGGCTCCTGGGTAGCACAGTTGGTTGAGCACCTGACTCTTGGTTTCAGCTCAGATCATGATCTCAGGGTCGTGAGATCGACAACTGCATCGACTCCATGTTCAGCACAGAGTTGACTTGGGACTCTCTCTCCCCCTCCCTGTGTCCCGCCCCACCCTCTCTAAAATAAATAAATCTTTTTTTTTTTTTTTAATTTGACAGAGAGAGACACAGCGAGAGAGGGAACACAAGCAGGGGGAGTGGGAGAGGGAGAAGCAGGCTTCCCGCTGAGCAGGGAGCCCGATGCGGGGCTCGATCCCAGGACGCTGGGATCATGACCCGAGCCGAAGGCAGACGCTTAACGACTGAGCCACCCAGGCGCCCCTAAATAAATCAAGCTTAAAAAAAGAAAAAAGCATCTGACTCTTGATCTCAGTTCACGTCTTGATCTCGGGGTCATGAGTTCAAGCCCCACGTTGGTCTCCACACTGGGCATGGAGCCTACTGAAAACAAAACAAAGCAAGACAAACCCTTGCACCTAGACCTACAATTGACAGTTTGTTATTTTTTTTTAAAGATTTTATTTATTTATTTGCGAGAGAGAATGAGAGACAGAGAGCACGAGAGGGAGGAGGGTCAGAGGGAGAAGCAGACCCCCCACTGAGCAGGGAGCCCGATGCGGGACTCGATCCCGGGACTCCAGGATCATGACCTGAGCCGAAGGCAGCCGCTCAACCAACTGAGCCACCCAGGCGCCCCTGGGGAAAAAATCTTTATGACATTGGATTTGACGATTGCATGGACATGACACCAGATGCATAGGCAACAAGAGAAAAAATAAAATCAAACTTCCTTACAATTGAGAACTTTTGGGCATCAGACGATATTTATCAAGAAAGAGAGCTTGTTAAAGACAACCTACTGACTATCTACTGCATTAACCTGCGGTTAGTATCCAGAACATAAAGAACTCCTAAAACTCAACAACAAAACACTAAACAACCCAATTCAAATATGGACAAAGGACTCAGACATTTCTCCAAAGAATATCTACAAATGGCCAATACGCCCATGAAAAGGTGCTCAAAGACGTCAGTCATTAGGGAAATACAAATCAAAACCACAATGAGATGCCATTTCACAGGTACTAGGATGGCTACAACCAAAAATACAGAAAATAACAAGTATTGTCAAGGATGTAGAGAAATTGGAACTCTTGTGCCTTGCTGGTGAAATGTGAAATGGTGTAGCCACTGTGGGAAAGAGTTTGACCCTTTCTCAAAATGTTAAACATGTAACTACCTTGTGCCCCAGCAATTCCACTCCTAGGTGTATATCCAAAAGAATTGAAAGTGAGAACTTGGGGCGCCTGGGTGGCTCAGTCGTTAAGCGTCTGCCTTCGGCTCAGGTCATCATCCCAGGGTCCTGGGATCGAGTCCTGCATCGGGCTCCCTGCTCCGCGGGAAGCCTGCTTCTCCCTCTCCCTCTGCTCCCACTGGTTCTCTCTCTCTCTCATGCTCACTCTCCCTCTCTTTCTCAAATAAATAAATACAATCTTTAAAAAGAAAAAAAAAAGGGGCGCCTGGGTGGCTCAGTTGGTAAAGCGACTGCCTTCGGCTCAGGTCATGATCCTGGAGTCCCAGGATCGAGTCCCGCATCGGGCTCCCTGCTCGGCGGGGAACCTGCTTCTCCCTCTGACCCTCCCCCATCTCGTGCTCTCTCTCTCTCTGTCTCATTCTCTCTCTCAAATAAATAAATAAAATCTTTAAAAAAAAAAAAGAAAAAAAAAGGGGCACCTGGGTGGCTCAGTCGTTAAGCATCTGCCTTCGGCTCAGGTCATGATCCCGGGGTCCTGGGATCAAGCTCCGCATCGGGCTCCCTGCTCAGCAGGAAGCCTGCTTCTCCCTCTCCCACTCCCCCTGCTTGTGTTCCCTCTCTCGTTGTGTCTCTCTCTGTCAAATAAATAAAATCTTTAAAAAAAAAAAAAAAAAGAAAGTGAGAACTTGAACAGATGACCCCATATACCCATGTTCACAGAAGCATTATTCACAATAGCCACAGGGTGAAAACAACCCAAGTGTCCATGAACAAATGAATGGATCAACAAAATGTGTATACGTATATATATATGCAATGGAATATCATTCAGACATAAAAAGGAATGACATTTTCATATATGCTACAACATGAATGGACCTTGAAAACATGCTTAGTGAAATAAGCCAGCCACAGAAGGTCAACCATTATATGATTCCACTTATAAGAGGTCCCTAGAATAGACAAATTCATAGACACAGAAAGTAGATTTGAGGTTACCAGGGTCTGGGGGGGAAAAGGATTGGGGAGTTATTAATTAATGGGTAGAGTTTCTGTTGGGGATGATGAAAAAGTTTTGTATGTAGATAGTGATGATGGTCGTACAGCATTCTGAATGTGTTTAATGCTACTCAATTGCACATTTACAAATGGTTAAAATGACAAATGTGCTATGTATATTTTAACACACACACACACACACACAAAGCAGGCAAAAAAAGAGGCTGGAACTCGGAGAGAAATCAATGCTGGAGATGGTAATGTGAAGTTGAGCACTGCTCCCCTGGAGCTAGAGTCTAAGTTCACCCAGGCAGATCATGCAGCAAGAAAGCAAGACAAAAGACGGAAACTCCAGCAAATATTTACTTGTAAGGACTGCAGAGGAGCAGGAAGAAGGAAGAGGAGGAGAGGAGCTAGCAACAGATTTAAAAGGAACAGTTGGGGAGGCAAGGGTAGGAAGAAGGGGACGGGAGCCAGGAGAGGTATCATGGGACCACTGAGGAGGGTCAACAGGTGATGATGATGCCCAGGGCCACTATGACTTCAAGTTCGTTAAGGAAGAGGCGATGAACGAAGCCTTGCACGAGGTCCTTGGTCACTTTAATGTGAGTCATTTCATCTTATTTTTTTAAGATTTTCCTTATTTATTTGAGAGAGAGAGAGGGAGTGGGAGCACGAGGCGGGGAGGGGCAGAGGGAGAAGCAGGTTCCTCACTGAGCAGGATGCCCGATGTGGGACTCAATCCCAGGACCCTGGGATCATCACCTGAGCCAAAGGCAGATGCTTCACCGACTGAGCCACCCAGGTGCCCCCAGCATGAGTCATTTCAGTGGAAGAGGTGGAAGCAGCTCAATGGCCTGAGCAATGAATGGACGATGAGAAAGCAGAAATATCAATCAAGTTTGCATAACTGTAAAAAATATATGCAGATCAAAGAAAAGAGAAAAAACAAATAATGGCTTGAGAGGAAGGTGGGCCAGAGGAGTTGGGTTTGTTTGTTGAAGATCTAGGTACTCCGAAGATGGAAAGAAGAAAGAAATGATGGCCAGAGTCTCAGAAGAGGCAAGAAATCAAGGCATGTCAAGAACTGAAAGGACGGGTCAACACTGGAGAGATAAAGAATGCCCCTTTTTCTAAGGGCGGACATGGATGCCGTTACAGGGGAAGGGGTCAGGCTTTCAGAGCCAAAACTAAGACTCGTGGTCTAAAAAATGCAAGTATACTTTCAGGAACAAAGCCAACAATGGTCCCCAGTGCTTCTCAAACTTCAACATGCATGCAAATCACTTCAACATCTTGCTGTTAAAAGGCAGATTCTGATTGTGTGGGTCTGAGATTCTGCATTTCCAGCAAGCTTCCCGGTGAGACAGATACTCTTGATCTGTGTGCCACGGATTGGAGTCCAGTCCGGTAGCCTCTAGCCACGTGTGGCTATCAAGCTTTCAAATGTGGCAAGTCTGAATTGAGATGTCTTAAGTACAGTATGTATAAAAAACTCACCAGGGGACACCTACATAGCTCAGTTGGTTAAGCGTCTGCCTTTGGCTCTGGTCATGATCCCAGAGTCCTGGGATCAAATCCCAAACTGCGCTCCCTGCTCAGTGGGAAGTCTGCTTCTCCCTGTCCCTCTGTCCCTCCCCCCAACCCGCTCATGCTCTTGCTCACTCACTCAGTCTCTCTCAAGTGAATAAATTAAAAATATTTTTTAAAAAGATTTTATTTATTTATTTGACAGAGAGAGAGAGACAGACAGAGAGCAAGCACAAGTAGGGGGCGCAGTAGAGGGAGAGGGAGAGGGAGAAGCAGGCTCCCCACTGAGCAGGGAGCCCACTGTGGGGCTCAATCCCAGGACCTTGGGATCATGACCTGAGCCAAAGGCAGATGCTTAACAACTAAGCCACCCAGGCACCCCTAAATTAAAAATCTTAAAAAAAAATAGCAAGTCCCCATATACCCATGTTATGTGTTGAAATGTATCCCCCCCCAAAAAAATATGGCGGAGTCCTAGCCCTAAGTACCTGTGGACATGACCTTATTTGGAAAGAGGGTCTTTGTAAAGGTAATGAAATTAAAATGAGGTCATTAATCCAAGAAGACAGGTGTCCTTATAAAAGGGGGAAATTTGGACAGACACACACCAAGAACAAACAATGTGAACACCCAGGAAACACCATGTGAAGGTGAAGGCAGAGATTGGAGTGATATATCTACAACTCAATGAATGCCAAAGATCGCTAGCAAGCCATCAGAAGCTGGGATAGAGGCATGGACAGATTCTCCCCGACAGACTTCAGAAAGAACCAACCCTGCCCACATCCTGATCTTGGACCTCCACCATCTAGAACTGACCTGCAAGAAATTTCTGTTGTTTTGGTCCCCATTTGTGGTACTTTGTTCCAGACAAACTAATACAACCCATCGCCAAATTTCATCTCCACCCATACCCACTTCTCAGATGATTTTAAAAGCAAAATAAGGAGGAGACATTCCAAATAGGAGGCCATCCCAGGCCAGGGCGTCTGCTGGGATGAGGATGGGTGCCACAGTGGGTCCCAGGATCCCCTGGGAGGATCATGCAGAAGAACTGGAAGTGTTCAGTTGTCTTAATGATGGGGAGTCAGGTTTGGACAAGACTTTCCTTCATGGAGTGTGGTCCTCTCCACATCAGGGGCCAGGCTGAGCCTTATAACTTCCCCTGAGCCTTCACACTCACTCCAGACAGTGGCCAGATCCATGATTACACACAATTACAGCATGAGCACACAAATTAAACAAAGGTGCCTCCCTCTTACTCCTCCATTCCAATCTTGAAATAAGCCCTAATCAGTTTAAATTGGGATCAAATCAACAGAGTTTGAGTTTGAGAAGGATGTGGCCTCACTTAAATTTTTTCCTGACCCTTATCTTTCCTCTCCTACTTTTTAAAAAATATTATTTATTTATTTGACAGAGAGCGAGCTCGCGAGAGAGCACAAGCAGGGGGAGCGGCAGAGGGAGAGAGAGAAACAGGCTCCCCACTGAGCCTAAGAGCACTAAACATTGTCTTTTTATTATATGTCATATACAGAAGAGTATAGAAAATATCTACGATGTTTTATTTTATTTTTTAAAGATTATTTATTTATTTATTTATTTTTAAAGATTTTTTATTTATTTATCTGAGAGAGAGAATGGGAGACAGAGAGCATGAGAGGGGGAGGATCAGAGGGAGAAGCAGACTCCCCGCCGAGCAAGGAGCCCGACGCGGGACTCGATCCAGCACTCCAGGATCATGACCTGAGCCGAAGGCAGTTGCTTAACCAACTGAGCCACCCAGGCGCCCCTATTTATTTATTTATTTGAGAGAGAGCACGAGAGCATGGTGAGTGGCAGAGGGAGAAGCAGACTCCCCACTCGGCAGGGAGCTTGATGCGGGGCTTGATCCCTGGGACTCCGGGATCATGACCTGAGCCGAAGGCAGACGCTTAACTGACTGAGCCACCCAGGCACCCCTAAATAAATAAATTCTTAAAAAAAAAAGATTCTCTCTTCCTCTCCCTCTGCCCCTCACCCCCCCACACACATACACCTCATGCGCTCTCTCTAAAAAAAAGAAAAGAAAAAGAGACTGTGGCAAGTATAGCAGCTGGAGGAGGAGAATTCCAAAAGAGAGATCCAGACAGGAGGAGCCCCCAAATCTGTGTACATATTTTGTCCTAATCTCTGACCATTGAACTACATAGGCATGGGGCAGACTCCAAGCAGCCCAGCTAAGGCTCAAAGAAACCGAACTGAAATTTGAGCTGCTTCTCACTGCAAAGAAGACAAACTTCGCAAGAGTTCAGCCAAGTTAACTGTCTGCCAAAACAGACAAATCAATACTCCCTGGAACATAAACAGAATCCAAACTCCATATAATGGATCATTTACAATAACCAGAACACAATCCAAATTACTCCGCATAGAAAGGAAACAAGAAAATAGGCCTGAGAGGAAAAAAAAAATCAATGGAAACAGATCCCCAAAGAACCCAAATGTTGTAATGAGTGAAGATATCTAAAGTAGCTTTAGTGATCACAACTCCAGCAGCACCAGGCTCTCCCCGTGTCGCCCGTTTTGGACCTCCATCCCCATCTAAGCTCGAAATGGACCCCAACTGCTCGTGCTCCAACCCGTGGCTCTTGCACCTGCACCAGCTCCTGCAAAGGCCAAGAGATGCAGCCCAGGGCACCCCTGGCGCCGTCCCCCCCGGGGAAGCAGGAGTAGGCCTGCTTCTTGCTGGAGAACCGGCACTCTGCATTTGCTCCTCCCCCGGCCTCCCTGCGGACCTTCCTGGCAACCAGGGGCTACGGCGCATCCAAGCCTGGCAGGTGGTTGCACATTTTGTTTTTTTTGTTTTGGGGTTTTTTTTTTTTTTAAAGATTTTATTTATTTATTCATGAGAGACAGAGAGAGAGAGAGGCAGAGGGAGAAGCAGGCTCTCAGTGAGCAGGGAGCCTGATGCGGGACTCGATCCCAGCACTCTGGGATCATGACCTGAGCTGAAGGCAGACGCTTAACCATCTGAGCCACCCAGGTGCCCGTTTTGTTTTTTTTTAAAGGTTTTATTTATTTATTTGAGAGAGAAAGAAGCGAGAGAGAGAGAAGGAGAAGCAGACTCCTGCTAAGCAGGGAGCATGAAGCAGGACTCCATCCCAGGACCCTGGGAACATGACCTGAGCCAAAGGCAGACGCTTAACTGACTGAGTCACCCAGGGGCCCCGGTGGTTGCATCACTTTGAATATCACTCCAGAAGGGTACGCTTGGGAGAAGAGTAAGCTCCACTGGGTCAAGATCTGTTGGTTGGGGTGAACTCTATTTTGTGACTTTTTTTTTTATAAATATTTTATTTATTTGATAGAGAGAGAGAGACAGTGAGAGAGGGAACACAAGCAGGGGGAGTGGGAGAGGGAGAAGCAGGCTTCCCGCTGAGCAGGGAGCCCGACGCGGGGCTCGATCCCAGGACCTTGGGAATATGACCCGAGCCGAAGGCAGACACTTAACAACTGAGCCACCCAGGCGCCCCTCTATTCTGTGACTTTTAAGGTCTAAGTGAAATCAAATGAAAACCCACTGTCTCTGGACAAAAGAATGAAAGGAGAAGCTGTGGGTATTCGCAGGAAGGGCTTGCTATTTACTTTTAGTTGTTGGTCTGGCTTTTTTTGTTTAAAAGAAATAGTCATCTCCCTCTCCGTTATCAGTCACCTTCAGGATCTAAGGGAACAGATCAGGCCCTGTCCCCGGGCACGAAGGAGAGGGGAGGAGGGGACACGGTGATCTGGCAAAGAGTAGTTAGGCCACTGTGGTCCAGCTCACCAGCCCCTCCATCATCGCAGGCTGGGCCATCCCTGGTCACTGCTTCAGTTAGCTCTGGCTGCAACCTGTCTCCTAACTCACCTGCAGCATTCCCCAGATCTGTGCCCAAACCAAAGACGGTCTGCTCAGTCTTGAAGTCTCAGGAGTGCACTCCCGCTCACTTGCCCACTGTGCAGGGTGTTTGCTCAGAGCCCAGTCTGGTCTGGGGGTGTGAGGGGGACTGTCCTGAGGCGGGGCCAATGCAGGTCACCCTTTGTCAGGGCCCCTGTGACCAGGTGTGCCTGTGTGTAGAGTAGTGACCTCTGTGTGATTGCCGCAGGGAAGATCAGAGCTGCAACTGGGCTGTAGGGGGAGTGGGTGGCGGTAGGAGGGGATGTGGGGCAGGGCAAGGGATTTCTCTTGTCTTCCTGGGGTGATGAATGTCCAGCCCAGGGGGTCACTGGAATGGAACGGAAGTCCCTGGAACGGCAGGGAAAGGCCTCGGTGGAATGAGAAAGGAGGTGGGGGTGACCGAGGTGAGCCTGAGGGACGGGGAGGAGGGTGCAGACGCCGGCCGATTGGGCTGGGGGAAGCTGAGGTCTGATGCGCTAGAGTCCCACCTAGAGGTCGGACTGGAGCCTGGTGCCAGGTCTAAATGCTGCATCGTCCATGAAGAAGAGGTGGAAGTGGGTCCCCAAAGCAGAGGAGGAAAGAGCCCCTTGGAAGGGGTCACGTGCCCTTGCTTCTGTCACCCCACAATCGGTCACCCCCTGCCTAACTTGTCAAGGAAGCCAAAGCATTTCTGCAACTAAAGGACACCACTGTGCATGTACCATCATAGAAATGGTCTCCTCACCTCTAGCTCAAAGCCCCCCCAGGCCCCCACAACTCAGATAAGTTCCCCATTCCTTACTCCCACACTCAGCCCCCATGCTCCCCCTTCCCCACAGTTTCCAGCCACCAACAACTTTCCCTGCATTGTGGCACACCCCTGCTGCCCCCCCTTCAGGGCCTGGGTCTCCTGTCACCCCCGAGGGAGAATTCACGGCGCAGCTCTCTCTCCAGCCCCCCACCTGCTGGATTCTGCTTCCCCATTTAGGGGCTTTGCTGGACTGTGACCTCTGAGGGGTCACTCCTAGGCCTTCTAATTAGCAAATGGTGGTGAATGAAGAGGAAGCACTTTGCCTTATTTGTCCTAGACCTGCCACTTACTCGGAGGATGCGCTTTAGTGCCTTTATTATAGGATTTAGTACCCCAAACATTCCCTTCGTGACTCCGGGTTCTTGATCCTTTCCAGGCTCAATGTTATTGTCCATAAGCCTTCCTCACCTGGGGGTTCCCCATGTCCCCACTTTACACATTCATTCACTTGTGCAACCAATATTAAGGCTGGTTCGTGGCAAGCACTACTGATGATCCGGGACACAGCCAGAACGTGGTGGACACAGCCGGGCCTTCCAGGCAAACATTTTTTTTTATTTTTATTTATTTATTTTTATTTTATTTTTTTTAAAGATTTTTATTTATTTATTTGAGAGAGAGAGAGAATGAGAGAGAGAGAGAGCACATGAGACGGGGGAGGGTCAGAGGGAGAAGCAGACTCCCCGCCGAGCAGGGAGCCCGATGTGGGACTCGATCCCGCGACTCCAGGATCATGACCTGAGCCGAAGGCAGTCGCTCAACCAACTGAGCCACCCAGGCGCCCTCCAGGCAAACATTTAACCTCCAAAGAGTCACCCCACCTTTAGGCCAATGGTGCGGGCCCGTGAGGACCCAAGTGGTGGCGCGCTGGCTGTGGGGGCTCCCTGGGCCTTGGCCAGCTCCTGGTCCAACGTGGGAACGAGGTCTGCCATGGAGACTGCCCAGCGCCTGGGTCCCGTCCCCCACGTGTCAAGCAGAGACTTCACTCCCCTGGATACCGTCCCAGGTGTGGTCCAAAATTTTGGAGGTGGTTTGGCCACCGCCCAGTGCTCCCCAGCCGTCGGGTGGGTGTCTCCGGGAGCTCAGGGCCCCTCCCGGACAGGGCTGAGAGCCAGGTCACACGCCCTTGGTCAGGAAGTCTCAGGCGGGCGGGCGTGGGGACAGGCGGACGGGCGGGGCCGGGGCCGCGGACGGGCGGGGCCGGGGCAGAGGGGCGGGGCCGGGCCGCAGGGGCCTGCGGGCGGGGGCGGAGCCCGAAGCTCCGGCATTTATTTCACGGGCCGCGACCTTACGGCGGTGACGACCGCCGCGCGACAGCAGGACGGCCGCAATGGGTGAAGACGCTGCGCCGTAGGACCCTTAGACCGGAGTGGGATGGGGGACGCCACGCGCGCCCTTCCGGCTGCCCACCCACCTCCTTGCCCCCGACCCGGAGCGGAAGTGGGGGCGGGTCACGGGGACCCGCGGAAGGGTGGGGGCCCCAGGAGAGGGCTGCACGTGGCTTCTCGGGGTTCCGGCAGCTCCAAGTTAGAGGTGCAGGCGCGGGGGTCTGGGGCGCACAGGTCTCCAGCCGGGCCGGGTGGGCCAGAAGGGCGAACAGGTGGTGCTGGACCAGGGAGAAGGCAGCCCTGACCAGAGTAGGCCAGAGACAGACGGCGTGGTGCTGGGCGGTCAGGACCGGGGTCCTGGGATTGTGCCGCCTGCGTCAAATCCTCGCTCCACTTCATTCTCCCTGGGGACCTTTGGGCACAGGCTGCGCCTCCCCATGCCTCGGTTTACTGGTCTGCGAAGGGAGAGTGATGATGAGAGGAGAGAGCCAGGCCCCAGAGAGGGACCACCCCATCTGCCCCTCGGAGAGTTTAGAATATGTTGGTTATTGCTATTACTCTGTTTTCTTCCCGTTTTACAGAAAAGGAAACGGGCTCAGGAGGTTTTAGTAAGCGTTCCAAGGTCACACAGCTGGCATGTGGCAGAGCCCAGGTCTAGCCAGTTCCACAAAGTCCTGCCATGAAACCCTCCCCTGGTTTTCTTCACTCAGTGGACCCAGTTTATCTTTCCTTCCTCTGGGTATCCCCAAACCCACGTCAGGCTCTCTCCCTGTAATCACCTGGGGGCAGTGCGGGAATCTGAGCCCCCTGGGCTTCGCTGTTGCCCTGAACACATTGGGCACAGATGAGGGGCTCAGAAAGTGCCTGCTTCATGATTGAACGGGTGGCTGTCTTCCAGGTCTGTTCGCAGAGCTGAAGCTGGCTGTGCCCTGGGGCCACATTGCTGCCAAAGCCTGGGGCTCCCCGCACGCCCCCCCGGTTCTTTGCCTGCACGGCTGGCTGGACAATGCCAACTCCTTTGACAGACTCATCCCTCTTCTTCCGAAAGGTGGGGCTGAAGGGAAGCCAAGGGGCAACGTGACATAGACTGCAGGAGAATGAGGGGTGGGGGAGACAGCTGACCTAGACGCCTTCTCCCCCTGTCTCTTGTCTCAGACTTTCATTATGTTGCCATGGATTTCGGGGGACATGGGCTCTCGTCCCATTACAGCCCCGGTCTCCCGTATTACCAGGAAAACTTTGTGAGTGACGTCCGGAGAGTTGTAGCAGGTAAGAGGCAGTGTGTGTGTGTGGAGGGGTGCAGTGGGACATCCCCTCTCATCATTGGAGTGGGGTGTGGTAGCCAGCAAACAATACTGGCCTGGGAATGACCTGGGTCACCCAGGAATTCATGGGTGACTTTGGGAAAGTTGGCAAGAAGAGCTCATCCTTCTGGGGGTTCCACCCCTTGTAAGGAAGCTGGAACCCCTCTAAGCTAGTTTCCTGAGGGGGGCACCCCAGAGGCTGGGGAAGGATGTCCTGAGCACGGGGACTGCAGGACAGAGGGTGAGGGGAGCCTGGGCCCATCCAGACCTGGCTCCGTGTGTTTTCAGCCTTGAAGTGGAAGCGTTTCTCCATCATGGGCCATAGTTTTGGTGAGTACAGTTTACACTTCGGCAGGCAGGGGGCTGACTGGGCTGAGGGGCTGTGAGGGAGGGAGAGGAAGTGGCACACAGGTCCCCTGCACTTCTGGGCAATGCAAGGAGAGATGAGGGGGTCTGTGGGCACTGGGCCCTTTGGCCTGAGGCACCTCCCCCACGGGACATAGGGCCCCAGAGGTGGCTGTCTTCCAATTTGACAAGAGAAATGTGACCTTTCAAGTGGCTAGGTCTGATGAAGTGGTCATATGGCCCCCAGGGAGGGAACCCCAAGTTTGTCAGGGCATAAAGAACCCTGCCTCCTGGTGGGAGAGAGCCAGGCTAGCCTGGGGTGGGGCAGCCCCTGGGAGGAAGTTTTAGTAGGATTTTGAGAGCTGGGGAATACCAGCCCACGACTCTTTTGTCCCCCAGGTGGTGTGGTGGGCGGAATGGTGAGTAGATGCTTTGCAGTGACCACCTCTGGCCATGTTAGGTGTTCCTGTAGGTGGGGCAGGAGGTGGGGGGGGTGGGGAGCAGGGAGAGAAGAAGTTTCCAGGAAAGGGAGTGCCTCCTCATATCACAAATTAGAACCCAGTATTTGTTGGCCTAGATGGCAGTAATAATCATTATTGCGGGGAGGTTGGTGAAACTGGAGATTCCTGATGGAGTTCAGAGTTTCCACATTCCCCATCCCCAGAGAACCCTGGAATCCAGCCAGCCACCAGCGTGTAAACCTTGGTCTGGGTGTGAACCTCCAGGGGCTGGGGCGGGGGAGAGGAGGCTACCCTGGGAGGGAATGAAGATCCTTGTTCTGGCCCCTTGGAAACACCAGTGTCCCCAGGGAAAAGCTTCAGTCCCTTTGCCTTCTTCCTCTCCTACTCATTCTTCCCTTTTTTGGGTCACATCATAGTTTTCCAGTATCTTTCCCGAGATGGTGGATAAACTTATCTTGCTGGACACATTGCCATTTGCCCTGGATGCTAAAGTAAGAGTGAGGGCTTTCATGCATGCTATCATGGGGGGAGACCCAGGTCCTGGGTAGTGTCCTCAGCCCTGCCTCTTTTGGCAGGGAGGTGGGAGGAGGTGGCAGAGGGTAGACAAGGGGGGATCAGGGGACTCCCAGAGAGGACAGGGTTATGCAACTTGTACCCCTAGGAGTGGGCAGAGAAAACAGGTGCAGAAGCCTTTGTCATCCTTGGAAACCCTGTATGTGGCCTGGGATCTACAGAATGCCAAGTCTTTCGTGAAGTGGCAGTGGGTGGGAGAGGGTAGGAACAGTGGATTGAGGAAGCTCTGGAAGCACACAGCGTGATGAGGCCCCCCCCCCACAGTCATGTTCACGTGTATGCCTTTGTGCTGTGCACACATTGCGCAACTGCACACAGCAGCCCTCAGTGCAGACCAATGGGAACGTGCCGATCCCTTCCGCCACCACCACCAGTGACAGCAAACAGTGGTGTCCCTGCATCTGAGTCCTGGCTTCTGCCACAGATCTGCTGGGTGACCCTGGGCAAGACCCTGGGCAAGACACTTGGCCTATCTGGGCCTCAGTTTCCTCACCTGTAAAATGAGGTTGGACTAGGTGACCTTGGAGTTGCTTGCCGGCTGTCACACTCTGTCACTCTGTCCCCAGGAGCTCAGCCTCTCAGTTGTGACACAGCTGAGTTTCTTATCTGTAAAAGGGCCACAAATGCCAAAAGGGCACGAACCATGCTGTCTTTTTCTCACCACATGCCCAATCCCAGCACATAGTAGGTGCTCAGTAAGTGTTGGCTTCATGAATGGAGAGCTCGTGGGTGACTGTGAGGATCCGGTGAGACTCTGGGCTTCTCTCCCTTCTTTATCTGTTTCACCCACTGAGTTACCCGACGCGGTGCCCCAAGATCTCCCTCCCGAGCAGCTGGGTATTTGGTCCTCCCTGTCCCCCGTTGTTGGATGGGAGTGTCCCTTTCCAGGTGGGGGCCTGTGGACAGGGCTCGGCTGTTGTCAGAGTGAGCTGGGCCGGAAATAGGTACACTCGAAGGGAGGCCAGAAGCCCCCGAGCTGCACCCCCTCTGCAGTCTCCTCTCCACCATCTGGAGTGATAGCATTCATTAAACCAGCTGAAATTGCCAACCCTGGATGGTCTGTGACTTACGGACCTAGTACTGAACCTTTGCAACACACTGGCCATTGGCAGATTTCCTTTCCCCTCCATCATCCATCCTGACCCCTCCAGCTGGCCAGACCACAGGCGGGGCGGCCTGGGCTGTCACTGAGGCAGACAACGTGTGCTCTGATCACAGCTAACTAGAAGGGGCTGATCCTGTGCCACCCTTCACTGGGTCAGAATGAATCCCAGCTGAGGGGCTGCTGAGGCCCGGGTCGGGGGGAGCTGAGCCCCTCTGTCTGCAGCCCAGAGTCCCACCCACCC
The DNA here is from genome assembly GCF_054177405.1 of Leptonychotes weddellii. Lineage (NCBI taxonomy): Eukaryota > Metazoa > Chordata > Mammalia > Carnivora > Phocidae > Leptonychotes > Leptonychotes weddellii. Next base: position 154,166,893 of record NC_138373.1, read on the forward strand.
AGCAGAACCCACACATCCCCAGGGAGTAGAGGACGTGCTGACCTACAGGCGGGGAGCCATAGAGCACATGCTGCAGGTGGAGGCCTCCCAGAAACCCCGGCAGGTGGTCAGCCCAGAGGAGATGCTGCAGAGGTGAGTGCCTCTGTCGGCTGAGATGGGGCTGGTGGGGAGGGGAATGGTGGGAGGGGGTCAGGGGTGGGAGGCCCAGAGGAGGAATGGGATACAAGGGAGGACATCTCCGGGGCGCAGAGGAAGCGTCGGTCTCCTGCGCACAAGTCACACGAGCCTGTTTCTCTCCGTGCTCACCCTAGGTATCAGGCTTCCTGGCTCTCCAGACACCCCAGCTGGGACTTGCCTGCCTCGGGTCCTCCCCCCTCTATAGCCATGCCCTTCATTTCCCAAGAGCGCTTTCCACCCGCTCTCTACCCCTCTTCCTCCCCCTGTAATTGTGCACACATGCACGTGCGTGCACACACACACAGTCTTTCCTTCCACACCTCTCTGTGGCTCCTTCCACCTAGACCTCTCTGCAGGCACCTTGCTAACTTGCCCACTCCTCCTTCCTCCTTCAGCTGACTCACTCCCCCTAGGAGCCTGCCCTGCCCGCCGCCCCCCCCCACCCCGTGAGCCGTTCCTCCCAGCCCTGTAGGAAATCGAAGGTCTGTGGGTGGTGACCGGACGCTGGTTGCCTTTATATCTCCAGCACCTGGAAGTGCCCCCGGTAGTCAGGGACATATACGTATTTGTTATCTAAAGGAGTGAAAATACACACACACACACACACACACGTACACTGCTGATGTGAACATCCCATTGACACGTGCTTGTGTCCTTTGTGGGGGCGGCCCTCTGTTCTTTCCATGTGGCCTTCCCTGCCCCACAACATCCAGCGTCCGTCTGTCCTCCCCAGGTTCCTGAAGAACAACAGTCACGTGAGTGAGGAGTGCGCGCGACTCCTCCTTCAGAGGGGGACCACTGAGGTGGCTACAGGTAGGGACTCGCTGTCTCAGGCTGTTGCTGATCGGCACTGTTCTTGCTGAGGAGAGGTAACCGCTAAGTCTCACGGCTGCTTGCTCTGGACCAGGCAGGGCACCGAGTGCTCAGCAAACAGTGTCTCATGTCATCCCCGCCACCCCCCCCCCCGCCCCGGCTGCCCTATACTCACCCCGTGCAGAGCAGGAGAAACTGAGGCTCCGATAGGCCAAGTGATAGAGACCTGCGTGCCAGGTCACACAGCTGCTGCGCATCCCAGACAGGCCTGTGGGGAGCACTCAGGTGTCTCGGGGCTGAATGTTGGGGAATGTCACAGCCGTGCTCTGCTGACCCTGTGTGTGGGCGCCGGCGTCCCCGGCTAGGGTCTGAGGACGTGCTGCGGGGCAGGGTGACTTGAAAGGGGTTTTTCAAAATGGAGAAGTAGAGGGGCACCCCGGTGGCTCAGTCGGTTGGGTGTCTGCCTTCGGCTCAGGTCATGATCCCGGGGTCCTGGGATCGAGTCCCACATCGGGCTCCCCCCACTCGGCAGGGAGTCTGCTCGCCCCTCTCCCTCTGCTGCTCCCCCTGCTTATGCTCTCTCTCTCTCTGTCAAATAAATAAATAAAATCTTTTAAAAAAAAACCAAAATGGAGAAGTAGAGTAGGTGGCCCCTTGGTTTCAGGGCAGCCTCGGGCCTGTGTTTTCTGCACTTTGTTTCCCGAAGTACCCATTCAGGGAAACTTTACCAAGGTCCCGCTCAGTGCCAGCCCCTCTCCTGGCGGGCCCGTACCTCGGACTGACACCACTCCAGAGGGCACCCTTCACAAATGCCCTCCCTGGAACTGACTGCCCCAGGGGTTGAGCCAGGCGAAGCCAATTCAGGCATGTCCATTCTAGGAGGAGCAACAGATGATAGACCTATGACCAGACAAACAAGAGACATGTTATTGTAAGTGCGATAAAAGAAATGTACAGGGTATTCTGGAAGAAACCCCAGAGAGGGGCTCCCGGAGGTGGCTCCCAGGAGGTGGAGTAGAAGCCCAAGGGAGACAAGTGTGGTAAGATGGACCAGGCACTACACTGGGCCCAAAGACCTGGGCTGATTCCTGACTGTGCTAGCTCAGAGATCTGAAGTCCCTCCTCCCCATTTAGACACCTCCCCCCTATTTTTCTCAGGTCATAAATAACGTCTTAGGATCTTTGTGCTCATGGTCTGAGAGGATCAAGCAAGGAGGTGAATGCGGCTTCAGTTTATAAAGTACCAAAGGAGGCAGCGGTCAAAACCTCAAGGGCTTGCCAGATTTGAGCAAGTGGTGGAATTAATTGGGCTGCTGGGAGTCAGGCAGCAGGGAGCCGACGGGACTGCGGTACCCGAGATAGGACAGCCCAGCCAGTGGTTATCGCTGGGAACTCTGGGCCTCGTATGGCCCAAATTTCCAGTTGCTCACAAGAAGCCAGAGATCTACTGTGTGGTATTGTTTTTTCCAGAAGTTGCCAACACACCGTGAGGTCAGATGGAATATGCTTAAGGGATGTTTTGGCCTCAGGCTGCCAATCTGTGACTTGTTGTGAGGGACTGTCTGTTATCATCTCTGAACCTTGGCAAATCCACCACGGAGAGGGGAGGTCGAGGCAGAGGGCCATGGGCCTAGGCTTCCCAATGTGCCCACACAGATGGCCCGCCCAGAGGGGTCCCGGCGCAGAAGTAGGCTAATCCGGAATAAGACACGTTCCCAGCCAGGCGGGGGAAGCCGATTAGGCCAGGCCTGGGTCACGTGAAGGGGTGAGCACGGACACTGAACCAGTTGTCAAGGAGGGTGAGGAGAGAAGGGAGGGGAGTGGACAGGCAGCTGGGTCACCATGTCAGGCCCAGCCCCCATGCAGCGGTCATGGCCCTTTGGGGCCGGAGCTTAGCCTAAAACAAGACCAAGCAGGTTCCCAGCCCCCACCGGGTGGTGTGACACTAGGAGAGCCGGTGTTCCAGGCTGCTCGTGGGTCCTTGTCCTCAGGCCCCAGAGCCCCTGACAGTCCCCATTCCACTCTGGAGCAGAGAGCAGGGACAGCACCATCAGTCCAGCCTGATCCTAGAACCGAACCCAAGTTCATCTGCCCGACACACAGCAGAACCAATCACTCAGACATCGAGTGTGCAACAGGTGGTGAAGGCGAAGGTCGTGAAGGTGGCTGGCCCCCGAGTGAGGCCCGGCAGAGTGCAGTCCTGGAACCACCTGGACGGGGGACGGGAGGCCAGGTGGGGCTGGAGTCAGGAGTTGGGTTTGGAGGTGAGACCGGAACGAAAGCAGGGCCCCTGGGCATGGAAAACGCCTTGGTGTCTGTAAGGGGGAAGGTGTTGCTCTGCTCTCCAGCCGAGCAGACACTGAGTGGTGGCCGTTTCCCACAATGGCCGGTCCTCCCCCAGCAGCTGGGCGTCCCACAGTTCGCCTGACTCCGTTCTGACACCATCTACCCACAGGCTTAGGGCCCAGTCCCACGAAGCTGTCCCCACTTCAGATGCCCCACCGAAGATGAAATTGTCATCTGTGTTTTCGACCCAGTGGCTATAAATCCGGGGTTCCCTCAGACCACTCCGCAGGCTCAATAACTTGCTAGAACGCCTTTTAGAACTCAGGAAAACAGTTTCCTTCCTAGATTACCAGTTTGTTAGAAAGGATACAACTGAGGGACAGTCAGATGGAAGAGATGCATAAGGCAACGTATGGGAGGGAGGGGTGCGGAGCTTCCGTGCCCTCCCTGGGTGCCCCACCCTCCCAGCACCCCTGTGTTCATCAGCCGGGAAGCTCCCCAAACCTCCTAGTTCAGGGATTTTTCAGGGTGGCTTCACCATGCGGACACGATTGATCATAACTCAATCTCCAACCCCTCTCCCCTTCCCAGAGGATGGGGAGGTAAAGCTGAAAGTTCCAGGCTTCTAGCCACAGCTCATTCTTTTGGGGACCCCCCCATCCTGCAGTTATCTGGTGGCCCACCAAGAGTCACCTCATTGGGACAAAAGACGCTCCTATCACCTAGGAAATTCCAAGGGATTGAGGAGCTCTGTGTCAGCACCTGGGCTCAAAGACCAACTGTTAGAACAAAAGATGCTCCTAGCACCTTTATTACTTAGGAGATTACACAGGCTTTAGGAGCTCTGGCCAGTGTGAAATAAAATACGTATTTCTTATATCACAATATCAGTCTCTAGTTGTTGGCTGTGGCAGGAGATGGGGGGTGTCTAGGGTTCTGATACCATCTCCTGCCTTCAAAGGTATTTTTCTTAAGAATCATAAGTTTCATGCAACTTTTCAGGGATTCTGAAAGTCTTGGAGAAGGTGGCGCTCACAAGTCGCAGGCCAGGCCAGCCCGAGGGGTCCCAGCCGTGCTGGTGCAGAGTCTCTCCTCCTTCCAGGGCTGACCCTGGCCTCTTCCCTCTCAGTTCCTTCCGGGTGAAACAGGTTGTTGATGGAATTGAGAGAAGTCAGTGCACAGTCCCTCGGAGCAACTACTGGCCCTTGGTGTGGGATCTGCATCTAAACCCCTTCCAGAAATGCGAGGGCCACTTGCTCTCAGATCTGATCACGGGATTCCTTGAAGGGATATCTGTGCTGGCCTGCTGGTCTGAGAAGCACATTTCCTGCCCTCACAAAGCTCACTGTCACGGGGAGGCTGACCGAAAAGCAGCCGGGCTGTGGGCCTGCCGGGCCGGTCAGGATGTGAATGGTGGAAGCGAGCCTTGGAAGAGAGGAGGATGTGGCCAAAGGGGACAGAAGCCAGAGCCCAGGGCAGAGAAAACAGAACAGCTCGATAGGGATCCCCAGGTACCTGGGGGTCACCCCACCCCTACAATAACCCCCTTTTAAAGTTTTTTCACATCCTCTGAGTAGCTGGAGCCCAGGGCTGGAGGAAGGAGGAGGGCAGAGAACCCAGGGCGGGGGCCAGTCATCTGTGCAGGGAGGTCATGGCCCGAGCTGAAGATGACCCAGAGGCCTCAACCGTCATAGTTTCCTTAGGCCGAGATGACCTACTAGTGCAGCGACCAGAAAATCTTCCGATTACATGGTGTTCCTAAGAATTTAGAATCACAAATACCCGACTAAGAACCTCTATCAACAATTAATCATCTATATTTATCATCTAAAAGTTCCACAGTCTCTAATTAGAAGGGAAAACCTAGTAATTCTGGCAAATAGCTCTTTTTTTTTTTTTAAGATTTTATTTGTTTATTTGACAGAGGGAGAGACAGCGAGAGAGGGAACACAAGCAGGGGGAGTGGGAGAGGGAGAAGCAGGCTTCCCGCTGAGCAGGCAGCCTGATGCGGGGCTCGATCTCAGGACCCCAGGATCATGACCCGAGCCAAAGGCAGACGTTTAACGACTGAGCCACCCAGGCGCCCTGTGGCAAATAGCTCTCCTTAATGTTCCCGTATCTGTTTCTCTGAAAGCCATTTTGTATTCAAACATCAGTTTTCCATCAGGGAGACCTAACACCCCTCCCCTGGTGGGCACCCCCACCCCAGCCCGGCCCAAATACCCCATCCATCTCCCCCTCTCCCCCGGAGCTGATGGCGTTTACAAGGGGCTGGGTAGAGATGCTGACCTAGTTGCCATTTGGGTTTTATTTTTGAATTTAATACTACTGTTTTTATTTATTTATTTTTATTTTTAAAGATTTTATTTATTTGAGAAAGAGAATGAGATAGAGCATGAGATGGGGGAGCGTCAGAGGGAGAAGCAGACTTCCTGCTGAGCAGGGAGCCCGATGCGGGACTCGATTCCGGGACTCCAGGATCATGACCCGAGCCGAAGGCAGTCGCTTAACCAACTGAGCCACCCAGGCGCCCTCTACTGTTTTGTTTTTTTTTTAAGATTTTATTTATTCATTTGACAGAGACACAGCGAGAGAGGGAACACAAGCAGGGGGAGTGGGAGAGGGAGAAGCAGGCTTCCCACGGAGCAGGGAGCCCGATGTGGGACTCGATCCTGGGACTCCAGGATCACGACCTGAGCCGAAGGCAGTCGCTTAATCGACTGAGTCACCCAGGCGCCCCTCAGTGTGGCTTTCATTTGCATTTTCTTTTTATGGTAACGATGAGTATCTCTCATATTTAGTTTTCTGGAAACCGTACCTCTGCCTATCCTCCGGCGCATCGTTCTGGAGGTCTTTCCTCAATTTCTCGGAACTCTTCATATGTTGGGGAGGTTGAGTTGCAAAGACGTCTTCCCAGATTGTCTTTTTTGACTTTGCTTAGAGGGTTTTTTTTTCTTGAAATGCAGACCTTTCTTCATGTAATTAATAGAGGTCTCTTTTCCAGCCTCTGCGTTTTGAGTTGTAGCTAAAAGCTTATGTTTGATTCGAATACTGTTTGGGGTTGAGAATTTTCACTTAAGTATTTGCTATTTGCTATTTAGCTTGTGTGCAGGTGGAGGTTTGGATCTGATTTGATCTTTTTCCAGACGGCTCCTCCATTGCTTGACATTTTGTAAAAGTGTCTTTGCCCTCGGTGACCTAAGAGGCGGCCATACCATGCCCTGACTGCCCGTCAGCATCAGGGTCTGTCTTTGGACCTTCGATCTTTCCGTGGGTCTGGCCGTCTGTCCCTGACCAGCACGACACGGCTCGGCTTATTGTGTTTTCATATCTGTAGGACAGTCTCCTTTTATGGCTTTTTTTTTTTTTTTAAGATTTTATTTATTTTTTAGAGAGCGAGCGAGAGAGAAACAGCATGAGAGGGGAGAGGGTCAGAGGGAGAAGCAGGCTCCCCGCCGAGCCAGCAGCCCGATGTGGGACTCGATCCCAGGACCCTGGGATCATGACCTGAGCCGAAGGCAGATGCTTAACCATCTGAGCCACCCAGGCGCCCCCTTTTATGGCTCTTTTTCAGAGCTTTCCTGCTATTCTTGCTAAAAATGTTGTTGGCATATCACATATGTACATTTAACTAGTACTAGTAATACTAGTGATACCAGACCTACTCCTGTACCCCTCCCCGCACCGGCCAAACACTAGGACAGCACCCATTCCTTTGAACCCTGTGTGTCCCCTTCTCTGCGACCCGGAGGCAAACATCTCCTTATCCCTCAAGCAACTTTTTGAGCATCTACTGTGTGGCAGCCCCGTTCTCGGGCCTGGGGAACCCAGCCAGGGCTGAGACACCAAGCTGTTGTCCTCTGGGAAGCTGCATTCTAGCGGAGGAGAGGTGCATGCGGGTGGAATGCTTTAGGAAGTGCTGAGTGATGAAGAGAGCCCTCCGGGGGGGCGGGAGAGGTCCCCGTGAGAAGGCTGTGAGTCTACTTATGAATTTGGTTGTGACTTGAAATGGGAGGCTGAGAGCCTGGCTGGGAAGGCAATGTGGCGCAGAGACTCGTGGGAAGGAGGAGGCCGCCCTGCTTCTCTTTGGTGTCACATTTGTGGGATTTACCCAGTGGCTCCAATCCACGGTTTCCCAAGTAGAGAGGGTCCCCTAACAACCCCCGCACCCCAAGAGCTCACTTCTCAGGTGGCCTCCCGGATCTGTGATTCTGTCTCTGAAGGGGGCATTGCCCAAGCATGGAATTGCTGGGAATCTGTCCTCGCCAGGTGAGGTCCAGCTTGTCCACCATCAGGACCGTGGCAGAGAACCACGGTTCAGCCCACGGGTGGGACCACGGGCCTCCCGACCCCGCCAACCTTCTTTTCTTTTCAACACATGATGGCATGGATTCTTCTTAGCTGTTGGGTGCTTCCTGGGGTCTGAAGATCACGTGACCACGCTAAGGTTCTCAGAGATGACGGCCACTGTGCCAGATAGGGTAACCGTCCACCACCGTCCTTCTGCGCTGTTCCGTGGGGTGGCTGAGGAGGCACCCATGGGGGCCATGCCAGTCCATGGCCGGGTGGCAGCAGCCAAGCTCTGAAGACACCAGTCCAGGCTGAAGAAGGGCGCCCTGGCCAGAAGGGCCCTGGGTCCCCAGGGAAGCCCTGTGGGGTCCCTCACCCTGACAGGCAGCACTGAGGCCCCGTCTTTGTGCTTCCATTCCAGGTCTAATAATGAATAGAGACCGGAGGATGGCTTTGGTGAGTGCTGCTCTCTTTTTCTTTTGTTATTATGGTACATTATACATAGCATAATAGTTATGCTGTGCTATGTATTTTAAAATCACTCCTGAGTGTCCAGTTCAGTGACAGTCCATTCGCAATGTTGTACAACCATCATTTCATCTACATTTTTCATCATCCCCCATAACAACCCGGTACCCACTGAACACCAGGTCCCCATCCACTCACAGCCCCTGGTGGCTGCCATTCTATCTTCTGTCTATGAACTTGGCTGCTCCGGGGACCTCATGTCAGTGGAATCAGGCCGCATTCAAGGCTCATCCAGGTCCCAGCAGGGTGCCCGAACTTCCCCTCCTTTTCTGACTGAACAACATTCCGTTTATGTGGATCTGTCCATTCATCCATTGAGAGACACTTGGGTTGTTTCCGCCTTTTGGTTATTATGAATCCTGCGGCTGTGAACATGGGTGATGACTGTCAGTTCGAGTCCTTGCTCTCGGTTTTTCTGGATATACACCTAGGAGCAGAATTGCTGGGTCGCACAACAGTCCTGTGTTGAACCTTTTGGGAAACTGCCAGGCTGTTGGCCCAGCGGCAGCATCGTCCCTCCCAGCAGCGCACGAGGGTTCCAATTTCTGCACCTCCTCACCCACACTTGTGCTTTTCTATTAAATTTTAGCGATCCTCGTGGGCGTGGGGTGGTGTACAGCCTCTTTTGAATCATGGGTGTCCTTAGGGCAAGGGCTGAGGGCAAGAGTGAGGACCCCCCGCCCCACAGATTCATGAGGTCCAGATGTCTCCCCAGCAGGCCTGGCAGGAGTGGGGGCTGCCCTGCGCCTGGGGGGGACCGCCAGCAGGGGGTGCTCACAGCACGACGGCCGCTCCTCGTTCTCCCGTGTGCCGCACACGTGTGTGCTCGGGTAATCCTCACTGCAGGCCTGGAGGAGGGAACTGTTGTCACCCACATTTCACAGGCGGGGAAACTAAGTCAGCCGCACGACTTGCCCAGAGTCAAGCAGCACCATCGGTGGGGGCTTCTCACCCACGAACAACTGAAAAAACCAACCATTACTGGGGCGCCTGGGTGGCTCAGTCGGTTAAGCGACTGCCTTCAGCTCAGGTCATGATCCTGGAGTCCCTGGATCGAGCCCCGCATCGGGCTCCCTGCTCGGCGGGGAGTCTGCTTCTCCCTCTCCCACTCCCCCTGCTTGTGTTCCCTCTCTCGCTGTGTCTCTCTCTGTCAAATAAATAAATAAAAAATCTTTAAAAAAAAAAAAAAAAAGAAAGAAAATTAAAAAAACAAAAAAAACAAAAAAAACAAAAAAAACCCAACCATTACTGACACACAGGTGCCCACAGAGCAAAAGGGGAACACCAAGGCCCACTGTCGAGGGCAGACTTGCAGCTCCATCTGTGTGTTTTCACAACTATGTAAGAAGACACCGACTCATTTTAGGGCTCTTCGGTTTTGTCGTTTGTTTAGGTTGTCACAGAAATGGCTGCAAGTGCTTAACTTTTTTTTTTTTTTAAGATTTTATTTATCTATTCATGAGAGACAGAGAGAGAGAGAGAGAGAGGCAGAGGGAGAAGCAGGCTCTCAAGGAGCAGGGAGCCCGATGCGGGACTCAATCCCAGGACCCCGAGATCATGACCTGAGCCGAAGGCAGACGCTTAACCATCTGAGCCACCCAGGTGCCCTGCAAGTGCTTAACTTAATGGATTAACTGCATGGGGGTGCTGCATGGGAGTGCAAGGAAGGCCTGCTGGCGGCTGGGGGCGGGTGTGGTCAGAGGAGTTGGTTAATGAACAGCTAGGAGATACCAGCCCCTATGCCCATCTTTGTGGGGTTGCCGTGACGACTAGCAAGGTCCCTGTGTCAAGTGCCCCAGCACAGTGCTATCACGTTAGGGGCTCTCAGATGGTGCTCTTAATGAGATTGTTCAAGCGGGTAAAATGCTTTGCCCATGTGAGATGCTGTCATTAGAGGTGGGAAGCTCTGGCCTCAGGGAGACCCTTGAGAGCTGTTGCCCAGGCCCAGGTGGGGACATGAGGCCTGGACCAGGGCATCAGCCAAAGGGACGGGAGTGTTTGAGTTTTGATTTTGATCCAACTGGGATCTGTTCTCAAGTGTGAGGTAGGGATCCATTTTCACTTTCTTCCCAGATGAATAGCCAGTTTGGTCCACTGCCAGTTATTGGGGTGGGGGGGATCCTCCTAACCACCAAGGCTCACTCACCGTGGTCTGTCTTCTGTGTGCTGGTCCTCAGGCTGGTAGCTTACCAGCCAGATCCTAACCAGTGGAGGCCCTTGTTGGAAAGCTTCTCTCCAGAGAGAGTGATCCCAGCTGGAACCCTGGCCTGAGCCAGGTCACCCTCCAGGCAGCAGTGCAGGGCCCCAACCCTCCACTGCCCCCGAGTGCAGGTTGGGTTGGTTACTTTGGGGGGCATTTGGAAATACCCCTTCCCTTTCCAAGGTCCATGCCCTGTGCAGCACACGGCTGTTCTGCAGCAGGCTGCCCACTGATTTGGAGCTTATGTTTGGGACATAAACTGAATTATGAAAGATACAAATTCTAAAATGGGTCTGTCTCTGCACTCTCCTTTTGTTCCAGTGATCTTGTCACCATCCGGGCCCTACCACTCTGTTTCAATTCCTACTGCCTTCTGATTAGTTCTGATGGTTAGTAGAATCAGTGTTCTCTCCTTGTTCTTCTTTTACACATGTTCCTTGGCTTTTCTTGCATATTTTCACTTACAAATGAAGTTTCGAATGATCAACTTAGGTTAAAAATTACATTGGGATGGGGTGCCTCGGCTGGCTCAGTTGGTAGAGCATGTGACTCCTGATCTTGGGGTCGTTGAGTTTAAACCCCACGTGGGACATAGAGCTTACTTAAAAAAAGAATTCTATTGAGATGACATTGAATTTATAGAATACTTTGGGAATTTAGTGACTGTTAACATTATGAATGGGTACCACCTGATTTACAATAGAGGTGTGCCAGGCAATGGGTTATCCATATGGAAAAGTATGATCCTAGACCCTTGCCTCACACGATACACAAAAATTAATTCAAGATGGGTCATAGATCAAAATATGAAAGGTAAAACAGGAAAGGTTCTAAATAGCTTTATGACGTTGAAGTAGACAATATATTTTAAATAGAACACACATGTGAATCAATGAAAATATTGATAAATAGGGCTTTATTAAAATTTAGAATTTCTGTTCATCAAAAGACAAATTAAGAGAGTGAAGAGTCAAGCCACAGACTAAAAGAACATATTTAAATGCATAGGCCTGCTAAAGGACTCATATCCAGGATATATAAAGAGCTCCTACAAATCAATAAGAAAAAGTCTAACAACCTCATTTTTAAAAGCAGGCAAAAGATTTTAACAGGCCCTTCATGAAAGAGGCTATCCAAATGGCCAATCAACACATGAAAGGTGCTCATGATCATTAGTAATTAGGGCAATCAATGAAATATACCTCTACACCTCCACCAGAGGTGGAGAAATTGCTGTCAAAATGGAAAAGCCTGACAACACCAAGTCTAAATGGGGACGAAGACCAGAACTCTTCTACACTGTAGGAGGAAGTATAAATTGATACAACCATTTTGGGAAATTGCTTGGCAGGAACTGCTAAAGCAAAACATAGTCAAATCCTGTGAGCCCATAATTCCACTCCTAGGTGTATACCTAGCAAAAATGTGTGCCGTGTGCACAAAAGACGTGTGCAAGGACGTTCCTAGCAGCTTGGTTCATAATAGTCCCAAACTGGAACTCACCCACATGTTTTTCAACAATAGAATGCACACATTGTTCTATATTCATACACTGGAGCACCACACAGGGATGAAAAAACAAACGTAACTTACAGACCAAAAGAAACCAGAAACAGAGAGCACTCTGTATGATTCCATGTACCTGAAGTTC
>NC_138373.1:154179337-154208912 GCF_054177405.1 Leptonychotes weddellii
AATAAAATCTTTTTTTTTTTTTTAAGATTTTATTTATTTATTTGACAGAGAGAGACACAGTGAGAGAGGGAACACAAGCAGGGCGAGTGGGAGAGGGAGAAGCAGGCGCCCCGTGGAGCAGGGAGCCCGATGCGGGGCTCGATCCCAGGACCCGGGGATCATGACCTGAGCTGAAGGCAGACGCTTAACGACTGAGCCACCCAGGCGCCCCAATAAATAAAATCTTTAAAAAAGAATTCTTTTAAACTCAATTAAGAAGTAGGCAAATAGTCCGAACAGACATTTCTCCAAGATATGCAAATGGTTCACGAATACACACAAGAAAAGACACTCAACATCATTCAACAGGGAAATGCAAATCGAAACTCCACGGACTGTTACACCAGCGTCGGCATCTCTACCACAGGTCCCTGGTCCACAAGGGCACTCAGTAAACACGGGAAGAACTCATCAGTGGACAAAGGGGCCTGGCAGACAGAGTTTCTCTCCACAGGCCATCCTGAGATGAAGAATGTGACTGTGAGCTCAGTAAAAGCAGCAGCCTGCTCCCTAGGAGCAGCGCTCACCCAGGTGCGAACCGTTAGACAAGGCTTCAGGCCTTTGAGGAATCTGTGTCCTAGCAGTAATCAGACCAACATCTGGAAGGAAGCGGCTAGTACTTTTGGTTTCCCTGGCAAGACCTCTTAAGAGAACCATCCATGGAGAAACGATGTTTCTCTGCTCACTCGACTGAAGTCCCACGGCTGGGTGAAAACCCAGGGCCCTGCACAACAGGCAGCTCAGGGGACCGCACATGCCCGTCTGTCCTTGGCGCATGGGAAACCTTCCATCCAGAGGGCTGAAGGTGCCAGGAGTCCTCCCACCCATCTCAGAGGAAGGCTCGCTCTGAAGGCCTGCTGCCCGAGAGTGAGCAGCAGGAAGGGGAGGTGGCTTTCTCCCTGACTTACCGTCCAAACACCTGTTGTTATACTTCTTATATGCAGTAATGGCATCGTCCTTCTTCACAAAGACCACCTCTGCTACCCCAGGATGGACCAGCCGAGCCCTTTTGAGGGCTCCACACACACAGAAAAGCTCCTGCAAACAACAGGAGGGGTTGGGGTTGTAGAAGAATTTGGGGCTGTTATCCTGCCTGCCTGCCATTCACACACTCCGGAGGGCTCTGGGTAGACTGGCAGCTGCACTCCAGTTGAATATGCCCAGCGCCCAGGATTTTGGGAGGTGCCGTTTTAGGTGGTGTCCCTGGGACATCCACAGGCCTCTCGATGTGGGACCAGATGAGGGGACGAGCCAAGCTGGCAGCAAGAAATGGGTCTGGGCTTCTAAGCCCTGGAGTCCGTGTGTCCTTCAGCAAGGCACCCCCAAAGACTTCCTGCTTCTGCACCCACTTTCTCAACAAGGTAACAGTTACAGAATTTCTCTAAGGGCCCAGTCATGAAAAGGAATGTGTAGGCTCATCAAAGGCAGTGGTAAATATGTCACCAGGGAATCTGGCAAGTTATTTAACTTCTCTGACAATGAGTCTTCTCTTCTGAAAAAAAGAAAAGGAATGGTCTCGCCTTCCTCCTAGGGTCGCTGAAAGCTCAACTGGGGGCATTTTTTAGGGCAATGCTCTGTAGGCGTGTGTTACCACCATCATCATGTCCCCTGGCGCCCCCACCTCCTTTTACAGGGCAGGAGGGGAGGCCAGAGAAGGAAGACAATGTGGAGATGGACCACGGAGGCCGGCCAGCACCCACGCCATGTCCTCACCTGCGACTCCCTCCACAAGGCTCTCATGAGGACAGAAGAGGTTTCTGCAGAGGTCACTGAAATGTTTTTCATGATAAAGTGGAAACTGTTAAATACCAAAACCAAGATACAGAACTGAATACTAAGTGTGATCCCAATTGTACTGCTGCTGTTCTCTCAACATTACCCATGTGGGGAAAGGGAGGGTGGCTACTGCCGGCGTTCAAGCTCATGGTGATCACCACAGGGGGGCCGTTCCCACTACTCTGTATTTTCAAAGATCCTGCCTACAAAGTACCTGCCACATACTAAGTGCCCAATAAACTGTAGCTATTACTACTTTTATAATCAGGAAAAGAAATCTATTTTAATTCTCTATTAACTTGTCAGGTATCAGACAAAGTAGGCTGCAACGCCCATTGTGTGTACCATGCGCTGGGGAGCCTGCTTACTTCTCAGAGCTATCACACAGCACTCGTGTTTCACACTCAAAACCACTGTCAAACGTGGTGGCCTTTATGGGCTGTTACAGAACTTGAAACTCAGCTGCAAAGAGACGCTGGAGTCCAGGTGCATTCCTTCTATGATCTGACAGTTCAGAGTTAAAAGGGCACCTGGATTTTTAAATTAATAGTGGTTTTTTTGGTGCCTAAATGAAAATAAGGTGGAAGAGAAGTCCTGGCTGCATCTGGCTCTGTCCTTACCAGGTTTAGGTTTTGCCCATGACTAAGGGCGGGACAGGACAGACCAGGGCAATCCAGGGGGGCCAACCACCAGATAACACTGATCTATCTCATTCCTTTTACTCTGGAATCATCATGAAAACCCCTAGAGGAGGCAGAAGTTCCAAAGACTCACAGGAAAATAGGAACCCCTGAGTTGTGAACCATGGGACTAGAGGATCCCATTCAAGACCCATCCAGCACGATGCCCTGGCCCTGGTTTAGTCGCTATGAAGAACAGAGTTAGCACAGCCAGCCCAACCGCTATCTTTTGAAAGACCTGCTTCCAAGGCCGGATCTTGGCTGGTGTCAGGCAACCTGGAACTGGGGAGGGCTCCCACCACCCTAGTTGATAAAAGTGGCTCACTGAGCCTAATCTATGCAAATAACGTGGTTTATGCTGAATACCTGCTTTCCCCCTAGGAGTCTGGAACGCTGGTATGCAGGGGCAGAGGGAGCCTACACGACTAGTTCCTAGTAAAGGCCCTGGGCACTGAGTCTGTACCGAGTTCCCTGCTTTCACGTATCACAGCTCGTTGCTGGGGGAATAAAGTGCATTCTGTGTGACTCCACTTGGGGAGGAATCCAGAAATTTGCACCTGTATTCCCCCAGCCTCTGCCCCACGAGCCCTTCTCTTTGCGGATTTTGCTCTATATCCTGTAATAAATCTCAGCCCCGACAGGACTCTCTGAGGAGTCCCGTGAGCCTCAGGGAATCAGTGTACCTGGGGGTGGTCTTGGGGCCCCTTGACACAGACGTGGTTTGAGAGCTAGAATCCTGGCAGGACACAGTACTCACCACAATGTCTTCCTCAGTGACTCGAGGGTGCAGATTGTTCACGGTCATCTTGGTGCCTTCCAAAGGGCTGAGGACAGGCTGCCAGACAAGACAGTTCCCAGAATCAGACAACAGCTGTGCACTCAGCAGCAGCATGCGAGTGACCAGGAAGGCCCAGAGGAAAGCCCCCTAGGGAGCCTGTCACAGTCATGCCCCACCACAACGCTCAGGGCCCGAAACTCTCTCACCACCTCCGAGATACGCCCGACACTCGCAGGCCTCTGAGCCTCTGCATGGAATGCCAATCACGTGCCAAGACCCACCCAGCTCAGGTGACACCTTCTCCTTAAAGCCTTCCCGACTTGCCCAGTAAATCAAATGCTCTTTCCTCAGTGGTCCCAGCAGCTCTCCTCGGGGCAGACCTCTGTTCTATTCACCAGAGTTGCTCAGTCTGCAGCTCCGTTTCTTCTACTCACCCGCAAGCTTGTCGCTGAGGCTTGGTTTGCTCATTTGTAAAATGGAGGTGGCAATGCCCACCTCACGGAGGTGCTGTGAGGACTCAACAGCGTACACACAACACACAGCCCACCCAGCACAGGCTGACTCTCAACAAGGAGGGGTGCAGTCGCTTCCCCTCCTTCACCTTAGCCTCACCTCAGCAGGTGGGAGCTCTTTCGGGGGCTCCTCCTTGTTCACTAGTGTCCGAGACATGCTGGTCAAGGCTTTTGTTCGAACAGAGGAGGGGAGGGCAGGAGCCGTGTATGCATCATTCTGAACCACTTTGGTGAGAGGGAGGGCCTTAGACATGGAGAACTTGGAACTGCTCAGTCCGGCCTAAACAAAGAGGCAGATAGGAATCTGAGAAGCAAGAGAAGAAGGCAAGAGAGAAGCCCTATGGGGCCGACAACCCCCACCCCCAAGGCCTCCCAGCTCCCCAACTCCATTAGAGATCTGGAGCCAAAAAGGCTGCCTGTGACTTCCCCCAAGGAAGGGGCTGGAGGGGAGAAACGCAGTCTGCCCACGTGCTCACAGAAGCCACGCTCCAGTGCAGGAAACCCCTGGGGAGAAACTTCCATGCAGGCCTGACCTGGAGCCACAGGCCTACCCAGACCACTGAAATTTTTTGAAAACCTACAATTTGGGGCTAAGCAGAAGGCCAAAAGCTTAGAGTCAAGTTCATTCCCAGATATGTTTCTATCACAATGGGCTGATCATCAGCTCTGAGCTGGCCTGGCAGAGGAACCCACCCTTCAGAAGGTCTAGACTCCCAGCTTCTTGGTTCCCGTTTCTGCCACACGGAGGCACCATGCGTAGCCCTGGCCTGCCTGGCTCCCAGACCGCGAGGGACATGTTGGCAGAGTCGCCGTGCAAGCCAGCAGAAACCGTTCCCTCCCTCCCCTGCCCTCCCTAACCGGGGATGGGGTCCTTTGGAAATATAAACAAGGAAACTCCTTGGTATGAATGTATCTGAAGAAAAACACGTATGAGGCAGAAACGGCGGGTGACCTTGCTGACTGAAGACCGTGCCCCCAAGGTACTGACTCAGGAAGAAGGGAGGGCTGCAGCCGCCAGAGGGGCAGAGTATGGGGCAGGGTTGGTGCACCAGCTTCTCCGAAGCAAATGAAACATCTTCCTGGGCCCCACATTTCTTAAACTGCTTTTTGATTACTGACGGCCAGTACAGTATGGTACACGCGGCCTGGGAGCCAGACTGTGTAAACGTGACTCTTAGATCCGCTACTTATAAGCTGGGTGATACTGAACATATTTTAACCTCTCTGGGCTGATCCCTCACCTGTAAAATAGGACTAATAACAGCACCCACCTTACTGGGTAGGAGAGTAGGGCAGTCTTAAATTAGGTAACACAAATACCGCATTCTTTCAAGTAGAGTGAGCCAGGAACTGAGCCAGCTGACCGCTCCCCTGGCAGCAGACCTTAGCAGTTCAACCATGCAAAGGCCCAGCCCCTTCCAAACCATTCCGCTTTAAGAACTTCAGCGGTAACCAGGAAACTGGGCCATTCACTCAATGCGGTGACAAAAACAGAGTCTTTGGGCCTCTGAAGGCCAAACAAAGGCACTTGGCTCAGTGCCCCCTGGCTGCCCTCCCTGTCACGGGCTATACCCGCTGCTGCTGGCCACCCTGACGGTCCCAGATACTGCTCTCGTTCCTTCTCTGAGTGGGATCTGCCCAGCAGCCTAGTCTAGTCTAGCAAGCTTGCCCGGCATGCAGGCTGCACCCGGTGGAGTGCACACGAAAGGTGCAGCTTACTCCTGCTAACACACCGACTGAGGGGATCCGGTGTCAAGAACGGGCCAGAGCTGCTGACCATGGAGGGAAGAGGACATGCAGAACGTCCTGCCACAAAGGAAAGAAAAGGCGATTCCCTCCTCTGGGACCTCACATTTCCCCTGCAGGGTCTCAAACAGCAAGCGGAAGCTGCAGCCCTGCACCTTACTAGCTGTGGGGCCTCAAGCACAGCACTGGACCCCCTGGTCTCAGCATGTATAAGCCAGGGGTTGCATTAGCAGTTCTGAAATTCTTATGACCCACATGAAGAAAGATTTCTGAATTGAAAGGCCGTACTCTCCACCACCTCGCCCATCCACCGGACCAGATACACATGGTGAGTGGAAGGAAAACATAAAATGTCTTACCACGTGGTGAAGAAAGCCACCCGAGGCTGCAAATTTCATCTGTTTACTAGGAATGGGAGCTACAGAGTCATCATCATCTTCCAAATCATATAAATTCTGAAAAGAAAAAAAAAAGCTAACGTGGCCTGCAGGCCCTCAGAAGACATTTGGAGCAAGAACAGCAAGACACATGGAGCCAGTAGCTGGAGGGAGACGCGGGTGGGGGGCAGGGGAGGACCGGGGGAGACCGGCCTGGGAGTCAAATCCTCACAGGCCGGCTCTCCACCCACAAGGGCCCAACAAAAGTGCTGCAACCTCCACGTACACGAGAACTACCTTTCCACAAGCAGGCAACACCTAGAAACACCTTAAAACATGTGTTTATAATCTTGGTTTAGAAAGTTCATCCTTGGCAGTCTGGCCTACAGAAATAAATCCAAACCCCAGAAAGAGCTTTAGCCACAAAGATGTTCACAGAAGGATTTCTAACAGTGAAAATTAGAGGAAAATGGCTTAAATAAACTGGAACATCAACTCAATGGATTATACAGTTATTAAAAATGTTTAGAGTAAATGTGAATCACAGAAGTGCTTAAGTTATAAAGTGAAAACAAAAGGACACAAAATTGGATAATAATATAATAGGGTGCCTGGGTGGCTCAGTTGGTTAAGCGACTGCCTTTGGCTCAGGTCATGATCCCGGAGTCCCGGGATCGAGTCCCACATCGGGCTCCCTGCTCGGCGGGCAGTCTGCTTCTCCCTCTAACCCTACCTCCTCTTGCGCTGTCTCGCTCCCTCTCTCTCTCAAATAAATAAATAAAATCTTTAAAAAAAAAAAAAAAATATAATAATACGCACACAACTACGACTAGGCATTAACTCAATAATAATGACACTTAAAAACACAAAAAACCAAGAAGGAGCCAGGGCAGAATTTCAACAGCAGCTGGCTTTGGAGAGCAGGAGCACAAGAACTCTTTTTTCCTTCTTTTTCTTTCTCTGTTTTGCAAGTGTTCTATATTAAGCACACACTACTTTATTTTTATTTATTTTTAAAGATTTTATTTATTAATTTGAGACACAGAGATAGAGAGAGAGCATGAGCAGGGGGAGAGGCAGAGTTGAGAAGCAGGCTCCCCGCTTAGCCAGGAGCCCGATGTGGGGCTCGATCCCAGGATCCTGGGATCATGACCTGAGCCAAAGCCAGACGCTTAACCATCTGAGCCACCCAGGCGCCCCAAGCACACACTACTTTAATAACAAAAAATAGAAGACTTTCAATTTGCCTCTCTGCCCCTTGCATACCCAACCCCCCACTGTAAGTTTATTTTTATTTTTTTTTTTAAACTCAAACTGCAGGGGCTCCTGGGTGGCTCAGTTGGTTGAGCGTCCGACTCTTGGTTTCAGCTCAGGTCATGATCTCAAGGTTGTGGGCTCTGGCAGGGAATCTGCTTGGGTTCTCACTCTCCCTCTGCCCCTTCCCCCGTTCGCACGCACTCTCTAAAATAAATCTTTGAAAAAATAAAAATAAAAGTAAATAGATGCCTGGGTGGTGCAGTCAGTTAAGCGTCTGCCTTGGGCTCAGGTCATGACCCCAGGGTCCTGGGATCGAGTCCCACATCGGGCTCCTTGCTCAGTGAGGAGCCTGCTTCTCCCTCTGCCACACCCCCTGCTCATGCTCTCTCTCTGACAAATAATAAAAATTTTTAAATAAAAAAAAAATAAGTAAAACTAAAAGTAAATAAAAGTAAATAAAACTCATAAACTGCAAAAACCCAAATGTAATCCCTCCAATTCCTCACACTGGGAACCTTGGGCCAGGCCTCATTAATCCACCTAGCGGAGCTCCTCAAAGCACACGCCCGTGTACACATACACACCGTACGCACACTCACGCCCACATACTCACGTTCTCACTCTCTCACCTGTTTGGCCGGGTGGTTATTGACAACATTGATCCTCATTCCAGCAGGATGGGTGTGCAGCGGTGCCATGACCTTCTGCTGGGGGACCTAGAAACACACAGAGATCGTGATTCATCTCCGGGGGTCCACACATGTTCTCCACGAGAAAGGAATCACTGAACCTGAAATATGGTGGCCCTCAGCTGTGGCCTGTGGTAACCTCCAGAGTGCCTCGTGCCCAAAGCAGGAGCGACAGGAAGCCTCGGCATCCTGCTCAGTGAACCTGGCTCAGTAAATGTTCGCCACCGCTGCTGTTCCTGTTCCCGAAGTCGCCGTGACCGCTGAATGCTGTCTGCATCCCCTCTGGTGGCTGTGCAAGCGCCCAGTGCCCTGGATGAGGGGCCGGGTCTGACTAGGCTCCTGCCCCGGGCCTCCCACGGACGACTGTGTTAACTCTGGGCACAGTAATTCACAGCCCTGAGACCCAGAGTCTTTTATAAAACTGGGGTAATGGTCCCAGAGTTGTGGTGAGAGATACATTAGGTCCTATGTGTGAAGTGCCTGCCACACAGCACACGCCCCACGAGTATCTTGTCTTTTCCCCTCTCTTCCCTGCATCGCTAGCTCACTGGAGAAAGTCACTTTTTCTGGAGCCCCCTTTCTTCTCCATAAAACTAGATTAAAACCTTGCCTCCCTCATACAGTTACTGTACAAACACTTGGGAGAACTGTCATTTTGCCCCAACACTCTGGGCCCCCACTCCCTGCCTGAATCCACAGTTGTTCCTGGCTCCCCAGGAACATATGGCAAGAGTCACACCTACCTGGATGGTTTTGGTGAGCTTCAGGGCAGGGGTCACTGTCCCGATGGGTGGGCTCAGGAAGGTGGCTGGGGAATTCCGCTTCAAGCTGATCTTCTCGCGGGCATCGGCCACCTGGCGGGGCTTCGGGGGCGCCGTGCTCTGCTGCTTGCGCGAGTTCAGCATCTCTCTGGCATCCTGCACTTTCCCTTTGATCCGGAACCGAGCATCTTTTTGCAAAAGCTTTTCCCGGGCATCCTTAACTCCCAGCTTGAGCCGGGCGTCCGAGAGGCCAATCTTCTGCCGGGCATCAAATCTCTGCTGGAAAGTGGCAGTGCGGGCTGGCTGGCTGAGGAGGCTCTGCTGGATCCCGACACGAGATCGAACACCTCCGACTCCTGGTCTGGCGTTGAGACTGCAAGTAAAAACGGCAATATTAAGCGGATCTGGGTTATCAATAGTACCCCATGGAAGTAGAGCCGTCGTAATACTGGGAACAGGGGGGAGTTCCTGGAGAAACCAGAAATCTGCTCGCTGTCTGAGGAAACAATTAAACCTATATTGAAACTTCTTTCCTAGTTTATGGCTTTTAACTTTGCCTTGCAAAGAAAATTAGGAAGAAGGGCCTGGTGGTTTCTGTCACTTAGGTAAGACTGTTTTGCTCCCTAGACCAGGTGTTCTGAGACACCATTAGGGACAATAACCTACAAATGATGCTAGTCAAAAAAAAAAGCATATCCCCAAATATCCTAATCCCACACACCTGAAGAGCAACTTCAGTTTCCAAAGTTCTTCCACAGCCGTGCTCTCAGTCATCCCCCAGCACTCTGTGAGGTGGGCCAAACAGGCCTGGAGAAGAAATGATTAACGAAAGTGCCCAGCATGCCCCTGGCAGCCCAGGCCTCCGGTGCCGGCAGATGCCCCCCTGGGCTGGGAGTGGAAGCTAGTCCGCTAACAGACCAAAGACACAAGGACTTGGTAGGAAAGAAAAAGTCACTGAGTGGTTTCCAAACACCAAACGTGTGGGTATTTCCCTCACATCAACTGTTCTTGAACTCTCTGGACACCACCTGGGTGTCCTACAATTCAATCTGACACTACCTACCCAGAGTCAGCACAAGAGACTCCCCTCACTTCAGATGCCAGTCCCAAGTCCTGGGCTTCCCACACTTCTGACAGACTAGCTAAAATTGAGGGGACCCACACCCCCTCAAGTTCGAGAATGAATTTGCTAGAATGGCTCACAGAACACAGCAAAAATAGTTTACTTACTAGTATCAGTTTATTATAAAGGATACAATTCAGAAAACAGTCAAATGGAAGAGAGGCATAAGGTACAGGGGAAGGGGTGTGGAGTTTCCATATCCTCTCTGGGTGCACCACCCTCCCAGCACGTAGCTGTGTTCACCAACCCAGAAGCTCCCCCAAATTCCATTGTATAGGGGGTTTTATGGAGGTCCCATTATGTAAGCAAGGTTGACTGAATCACTGGCCATTGATGACTGACTCAATCTCCAGCCCCTCTCCCCTCCCTGGAGGTTGGGGGTTAGGGAGTGGGGTAGGGCTCCAAGTTCCAACTAATCATGCCAAGGTCTTTCTGGCAACCACCCCCATCCTGAAACTATCCAGGGGCCCATCAGGCATCACCTCATTAGAACATAAGATGCTCCTATGTAACTCAGGAAACTCCCACGAGTTTTAGGAACAGTGTGCCAGGAACCAGGGATAAAACCAAGTATGTATTTATCACACTCACCACCACCAAGAATGTCAAATTCAGAAACTGTTAAGATTGGAAATGAACTAAACTCCATTAAACAGGCCCCATTTGCTTGTGGGGTTCCTTTGTTGGCCCTTCAGTGGCTTGTGAGGAAAGCGAAGACCATTCCAAGTACAATCCTGGAAGTCCTTCCTGGTGTCCGCAGGCTGCTCCCTCGCTCCACCTGCGCACCATACCACGAGGCCGCTCTACCCCGGCCTCTCGCAGCAGGTGCCCTGCCTGGGGACTCCGGCTCCCAAGGCAACATCTCCTCTTGGGGAAACCCTCCCTCACTGATTCTTCCAGGACAACCCTCCTTTGTGCCTGTCTACATCTGCTTGTTTTCTCTTCCCCATTGGACTGGGAAGAGGCAGAATGGGCCCAGTGCTTTGTAAGTGGTGTTGAACCCTGACTGAGCATTAGAAACTCCTGTGGAACTGCTTAAAAACACAGCTGTCCAGACCCCACCCCACAGCTACTAAATCTAAAATCTGGGTGAAGGCCTGGGCATCTGCACTTTTGACTCCACAAGCGATCCTGGATGACGGCAGTGTTCAGAATCTCTGACCTGGTGTTAGAAGGCAAAACTCTACCGAACAAGTTCCTATACGGTTTCCCACATCTGTGTCCAGGCCTCCCTAGAGGCCTCCTGCACACTGGGCAAGTCAGCGGGTGCTCCTACTGCCTCACCCTTCCCCAACTGATTGGAGGGAGACTATCCACCAGCTCCTGTGCGAACAGCAGGAGCACAGCCAAGGTACCAGTAAAGGCAAATCTGGACCTTCATCTTGTTATCCTTTGACCAGTGGAAACACCTGCTGTCCCCAGTATGCTAGAGGACTGCCTAAGGCAGCGATGCACGTACCAATTTTCTTTGAAAAATGGCAAATTACTTTAGGATTTAATTACTTTCCAATGGGTCTACACAAGAACTGGGTGGAAGAGAGAGGGAAAGGGTTATTTGCAGAATTGGTCAGTTAAGTTTAAGGTGGGGGTGGGGGTGGGGTGCCCTACTTGTTGGTCCCTGTCCTATTTTCTCCTGTAAAGGAATGGGTTTAAAAACAAAACAAAAGGCAAGGCCAAAAGGAATGGGGTGTTTAGGGAGTTCAGGAAGCACAATTAGGGAGACGGCAACAAGTGCATGTGGCAGAGCCCACCCGCCCCTGGAGCGGCCCACCTCGGTTCATGGTCTGCAAGGTCTTGACAATCGTGGGGCTATGCTCTGTAGTGGCGCTGAAACCCACCGCTACTTGAGGGGCCCCTGGAATTGATGAAGGGCACACAAACTTCTTAATAAAGCCCAACCCCCAGGGCCAAGTAGCAGGCGAAGTAACCCCACTGATTGGTTTAAGTGCTTTCAGCTCCCTACATCTGTTGATGATGCCCATCAAAGAAATGCAACAAGGGCGCCTGGGTGGCTCAGTCGTTAAGCGTCTGCCTTCGGCTCAGGTCATGGTCTCAGGGTCCTGGGATCGAGCCCCGCATCGGGCTCCCTGCTCAGTGGGAAGCCTGCTTCTCCCTCTCCCACTCCCCCTGCTTGTGTTCCCTCTCTCGCTGTGTCTCTGTGTCAAATAAATAAAATCTTTAAGAAAAAAAAAAAAAGAAATGCAACAGGCTAGCAGTTCAGCCCAGGAGCTACTACTGAAGGCCTACTCGTAAAATGCGGAAAAGGATTTTTTTTTTTTTTTAGATTTCACCCGTTTATTTGACAGAGAAAGACACACAGCGAGAGAGGAAACACAAGCAGGGGGCGTGGGGGAGGGAGAAGCAGGCCTCCCGCGGAGCAGGGAGCCCAATGCGATGGGGCTCTATCCCTAGGACGCCGGGATCATGACCTGAGCTGAAGGCAGACGCTTAATGACTGAGCCACCAGCCGCCCCGGGAAAAGGATTTTGATCAACATTTACCGTCCAGATCCGGACAAAACCAGAGTCAGTGGAAAGCACTCCAGATAAAACTATTCACTTACCACGCACGGGGCCTCTCTGAAGCCAGAGGCCTTGGGCTGGGAAATCAAGTCACCACAAAGAGCATGGTAGGAGCACTCTTGTTCCAGGAGGGGGAGGCCCAAAGCCTCTGGGGACCCTGCATACAACCAGACGCCCGTAGGGCTGAGAGGGCTGGGGAGAGCTGAGTGTGCCCCAGGCCCTGGGAACAACACCCCACGGCCCACAGCTTGCAGCCTCCTGGCTCTCGAAGCTCTGGTGGGCGCCTCCTGCCCTCAAGAGCGTTCCCTCATCTCCCTTAGCACTTCCACAGTCCGAGGCGCCCTCCCTGGGGCAGTGGAACCTTGGACACAAGTACCGCAGAGGCGCTCACTGTGCTGAATCCCGAGGCTCTGTTTCCAAACCTGTACCTTGTGCAGGACGAGGAGCCTCTCAGGGGCACACCCTGCATCTCCCCGCCTGGGGCAACCCTGCGGTGCAGCCCTGCATCGGGTGGATGGAAAAAAGGCTCGAAGAGCTTTCCGCTCCTGAGCACCCGCTAAGTGCCAGGGACCCTACAGGGCCCCCCTCCCCCAGAACTCCTCCTTTCACCCTCCCACCCGTGAGAATGAGGCTGTCGAGCACATGTGACAGGTGAGGAGGCTCTGCTGAAGGCCGCCCTGGGCTTGCCCGTATCCAGTTAGAGCGCATGGGTCAAAAATAATGACCAGAACTTGAAGAGTTAAAGAGGGGGTGTGCTGTCCCCAGGCTGAGGAACAGCTCACGCTCACAGCCACACGGAGGGTGAGAACAGGTCTATCTGGGGGTGGGAGGGGACGTGGCCGGGGAGGCAGGAGCACGAGGAAGCTACTTCCCAGGTTACACCAGTTCCTTCAACCCCTTTCATGAACAGCTCTAGCAGCCTCAGTGCTCAGGCTTTTCATCATCACTGCTCCTCCTCCCGCATGAAGAGACGGCTGTTCATCCCAGCAGGCAGCAGCGCCGGGGACAAGGCAGGCATTAGTCATCAGGAATTTTTCAAATAAACACTCCTGCTAGGAGTGGGTCTCCAAAACAGAGAGTTCGTGGTGTTACCCTCCTGTTCTAAGAACTGATGAGGGCTTCCTAACAAAGCCCAAGCCCTCGGCAGAGCCTCTGGTCTGGCCCCAGCTTCTGCCCGCAGCCTCACCTCCCACTGCACACTCTCTGATGTTCCCGAAACACATTCTGCACATTGGGCCTCAACGTTGGGGAGAGGGGCGGCGGAGGCGTGGAACAAGGCTCTGCACTGCCCCACACGGACACAATGCACCCCCGCCCTGCTTCCAGGGCCCCGCTAGGTGCTCCACGGGGTCCTGGGAAGAGCACTGTGGGTGAGAGAGCCAGGGTCCCCACTGGAACCTCACACTCTCTGCCAGGCCCCGACCACAGCTGGCTCTGGACAGATGTCCAGTCTGAAGGATCAGGCCTTTGAGGGGGGCCCCGGATTACTATTATAAAGTGGATTTTAATCCATGGGGTCTTTGGGTTAGAGTTACGTGTACTGAGGTCACCTTTACAAGGAGAAAACACAGATTAGTTCTGTTACAGAGAGCCAACCCTGAATTAGGTGCTTCACAGACACGTCCCCTTACCCTCCAAGAGTCTTGTGC
This sequence comes from Leptonychotes weddellii, assembly GCF_054177405.1. Lineage (NCBI taxonomy): Eukaryota > Metazoa > Chordata > Mammalia > Carnivora > Phocidae > Leptonychotes > Leptonychotes weddellii. The sequence continues at coordinate 154,193,247 of NC_138373.1, forward strand.
AGATGTTTTAAATCCCATTTCTTCCCCTCCAAGTTACGTAACAACTAATTTTCCTCCCCTGTGTTTTAGGTCTACATTTCCTTTATCTTACTTCAACAAGGAAACAAGCAGTGAGTACCAGGACCAGAGCCCTGCCCTGAACTGAAAAGTTGACCAACCCCCTTCCCCACGGCTCCAAGGACTCCCCAGACAGGGCAGCTGGGCCAGAGCTGCTCAAACCCACCACACCCATGGTCCGACCTTCCTACGAAGGCTGCCTGCCACCTTAGATGAACCTTCTCTAACTAGGAGGTGGCAGTGGACAGACAGCAATCTTCTGAGAGCTCAACAAATCAAACCACAGTGGGTGACTTTGCAAACTTGACCCGCAGTACGCTCACAGCTTCAGGAAAAAACCGACAAGAACAGGCCCGCACTGCAGGTGGTGCCCCGTGCTGTCCTGGGGAGACTCATCCATGGGTCCTGGGCATGGAGGAGAGCGCCTCACCCAGCTGAGTGAAGTATCACTCAAAACTCTCCCTTTCTGTATTTTCACATTAATCATCGAAATCTTTTGATGATTAACTGGGGCCCAGGTAATAATAATGACAACGACCCCTTTCTTGACTTACATGGTGTGATGAACACAAAACCGAATGGCTGCTCTGAAGAACAAGCACATTCCATGACCTGTGGGCAAACAGGTTATTTACACTTCCACAGTTTCTTCTGCTATTTTGACGAAGAGGAAGAAAGTTTTTGGAGATCATCACTGGTTCTACTTAAATGACCAAGCACAAAGTTCCTCCTGGGACCTCCATGCAATGCCATTCCCTCATTCCCAGGAAGGGCAGAGTTCTTCCAGGAAGCATGTAAGACAGAATATGCTTACTGTAGGAAATTAGCTTAGACCTTTCAGTTCTTGACAGGGATGCCCTGGATGTAGTCTTCATTGTCCTTGCAAGTAAAAATAAAAATGACGTTTCCACCAGGTTTAACCCAAACACAGCATGCAGACCAAACCAGTATGTAGAGTCTGTTGCACATTCCCCCAATCCAATCTTCGTGTAACAGCAAGGCAATATTCTCTCACATATTCTCACACAAAATTGGAATGTTACTTCTATATTTAAAAGCCTTCAATAATGATGCTGAGAGCTAACATCTACTGGACACTTAGAACCATCAGATACTTTTAAAGTACTTTAGATATATGAATTCACTTAGTCCTAACAATCACCTAACAAAATAAATATTATCTACATTTTATAAATGAGAGAGATATGGAATGGTTAAGTAACTTGCATAAGATCATGTGGAGGGGCACCTGGGTGGCTCAGTCCGTTAAGTGTCTGCCTTCAGCTCAGGTCATGATCTCAGGGTCCTGGGATCAAGCCCCAAGTCAGGCTCCCTGTTTAGCAGAGAATCTGCCTCTCCCTCTGACCCGCCCCTCTCTCATGCTCTCTCTCTCAAATAAATAAAATCTTAAAAAAAAAGAAAAAAGATCACGTGGAAAGTGAGAGAAGGGACTCGAAACTTCACAGGTTGACTCTAAGGCTCCAACGCTTACCTATTGCCCCCCATCGGGGAGGGGTTTGGGCTTCTACTCCTTCAAAAGAAAGATCCACGATAATTGCCCTCACTTGCTGAACACTTACTACCTGGTACAAACTTTACACATTTTTATATTCTCATACTTAATCTCCTCACAACCACCTGCCAGGAACCATTACTACAAATGAGGAAACGGCCCAGCTCAAAAGTCATCTTGCCAGGGAGGCACAGAACCCAACAACAGGCCCACCAGGGCACCACGTCTGCCTCATTGCACAGTTCCCGTTCATCCCATGGATCCCACCCAATGCCCAACACGAGACTCTGCACACATCGGCGCCAAGAAAGTACAGACCCAACAGACAGTAACAGACCGACTGCAGTCAGGAACCGAGGGGAGTGATTGCAGAAAGGGCATGTCCTGGGAAACTGGTTCATTCAGCCACTGTCCAGCAAACCTATGAAACCCAGACAGACTTCGAAGTGGCCAGAGGACTCAGCACCAACTCCACACCAGTTATTAGAGGGAAGACCTAGGAGAGAACTACTCACAGAGCAGAACTACTCACATAGCACAGACTGAGTAAATTAATGCTTCCTGTGTGCCTGTTATGAACGAACCCAGGTGAAGCGCTGGCTGGTGAATTACGTGGTGGCGGCAGGTGCAGTGGATATGCGTGCAGGGGGGTGGGGGTGGGGGACTACATTTCAGTTAGCAACAGAAAGGATCTATTTTCTAGCCACCCGCACACGGGAGGTATTAGTAAACATCTGCTAAGTGAATGACGTCTGAGAAACAGCATCTAACATCTTTACAGCCTGTTTACAAAGACACTTGAACTAATGCAACGTGTGCTGGAGAACTACTGGCCGGCTTCCCACTTCTTCATACAGGTGAACCGGACCTCATAAAGGCTGGAAATGGGTAACAATATTTAAGGGTCCAGAGGAAATTTGGGGCACATCACCGCAAATCATCTTCTCAGATCCAGAACAGTCTTCTCCGACAACTCGGAGCTACAACCATCACGAAGCTCTAACCTCCAGTCCCACCTGTTTTTTTTTTTGCCCAAGCCTGAGGCCAACTAGAGGGTACTCAGCCCCGACTCTCAGCTCTCCGTGGCCTCGGACAAGTCACTCACTCTACTTCTCCCGGCCTCAAGCTCTCCGTCTGCAAAATGGGGAAAATATCAATACCTGGCCGATACGGCGGCGAAAAGAGCAAATGGGACAGTAGTTACATGAAAGCGCTTAGAGAACTTGAAACGCCGCGCAACGGAGACAAGTGTTAATAGAGGCGGCAGAGCGGGGAAGCGCACCTAGGATTTGGGAGTTAAGGTCTGGGTCTCAGCTTCGGCGGTAACACGCAGAGTCTGAGCAAGTCACTTCCCCGTAAACTTCACTCGTCCTAACTCTAAGGCCGCGCGGAGATCGGGGAGCACCGGGACCCGAGGGCCAGTCTTCCCAAGGGAGGGGGCTGCGCCGGGAAGACCTTCCGGACCCCTCCCCCCACGGGACGCCCACCCCCACCCCCAGGGCCGCTCCCACGAATGGGGCGCCCCGGCCTCGCCGCCGCCGCCAGCGGCCCCGCCGGCCTCCCCGGAGCGACGGCGCTTCCAACCAGTGCCGACGGCCGAGCGGCTGGGCCCGCGGCGGCGGCGGGGCCGGGCCAATGAGGAGCGCGGCTGCGGCAGGGGGCGGGCGCACACGGCGCTCCGCGTCGCTCCCGGGCCGCTCCCTCCCCTGCCCCGAGCCCCGCTAGGCTGCCGGCCCTGAGCACCGGAGGGAGAAAAGGCCGCTCACCGCCCCTTCGTCGCAGCCCCGCGTTTCCGGATGAGCTCGTCCAGGGAGATGTCCGCCATCTTGCACTGCCGAGCGAGCCGCAAGAAGCTTAGGCTCCCTCGGCCCTCGAGCCCGCCCCTTCGGCCGCTACGGAGCAACTAGCTGCTTCCGGCGTGCGGCGCACGAACTCTCGCGACAGCTCAAACCAGGCAAAAACCGGAAGGGGCGGGGAGATCCCGTGAGCCTTTGCGACGCCAGCTCCTTATCTGCATACGGCGGTCGGCGCAACTACCGTTGCGGGTTCTTTCTAGACACCAAATAAAATGGAAAGCGACATAAACAACTAACTAAATGAGTAAGACAAACTGCAAAGGAACTGGATTCTTAGTTTAACGGTCCACTCTGATACTCACCGTAGGGCAAATGAGAATGGGATTCACTACCGAGCAAGTAACACGTGTAAATCTTTATGCCTTAAACTTATGAGTAAGGAAAATAACGATTCGGGGTGACGCCCGAATCCTCACTGCTAATGTGAGACGAATTTTTGAGCGGGTAAAGGTTGCCCCTAAGGTGACCCGCCTACTTTGCGGGATGCCTGGGAGTGCGATCTGCCCGTCTTTCCCCCTTTAACACTGAAAGAGTAGATGGGCTGGCGGAAGTTAGTAAGTAATTTTAGGAGGGGTTTTTTTTTTTTTTTTTTGAATGAGCTTGTTATTCCTGTGGTTTTAGGGGAGGGATGGCGTCCGTCGCTTCTGTATCGGGCGTGAAAGTCTTTTTCCCCGTATGGTTCGTGAACGTTAGGTCGACCACGTTACCCAGTTGTATGAAACTTCATTCTATACAGTGTCAGGCCAGCCGCTTATTTGTGGGTAAGAATTACAGAAGGATACCTGTGACCGGCTGCACGCAATAGGCGCTCACTTTGCGGCTCCGCGGGCGAGAGCTGCACGACCGCCTGCGTCACGTCCCACGAGCCGCCCTTCTCGGCGGCATAACTTTCAGGAGCAAATCGCCTCACGTCGTTGCGCTTCGGTCGTCCCGATCTGTAGAATGGGGCAAATGACAGGTCGTCGCGAGGGTTAAATAGGCTGATTGTAAAAATCTTCCATACGTAGAATTGCCTTTTCTATGATGCAGCCCGGGGACCCAGCACTAACCTTGGCACGAGGTAGATGTTCAATACATGTTTGTTGCATCAATCGATTTACATATATATATATATATATTACGCAACGTCTTTAGAACAGCAAAGAGCATTACTGTACTGTGAGTTATTATTATTAATTTCTTTTTTTTTTTTTAAGATTTTTTATTTATTTATTTGAGAGAGAGAGCACATGAGAGGGGGGAGGGTCAGAGGGAGAAGCAGACTCCCTGCCGAGCAGGGAGCCCGATGCGGGACTCGATCCAGGGACTCCGGGATCATGACCTGAGCCGAAGGCAGTCGCTTAACCAACTGAGCCACCCAGGCGCCCTATTATTATTAATTTCTAAGTGCAGTGATGCCAGTGGAGTTCATGTACTGTTGACAGAACACCTAATTAAAACTCTGGCATCAGGAGCTCTGTGGGCGAGAGCTGGTAAAGCCAGCGGGTCCGGGGTCGGGACAGACAGAGGGCGGGAAGCCAGGTCCCACCTGCGCAGCCGCGATGGGGAGCTGGCTGGCCCTCCTCTTCTCAGCTGTAAAACGGGGCGCTAACCCCTCCCTCCGTCCTTCCTTTCTTCCTTCCAGGAAGTGCGGGGAGGACCGCGCGGAGCAGGTACGAGGAAGGGAGGGCCCAGGTCGGCCTCACCGCCCTCCCCTGCGGGACTGCGGAGGGCAGGTGCCGAGGAACAAGGGAGGGGCCGGAGGACCGCAGGATTTAAGGCCCCGGCACGACTTAAGTGAAATGTAATAAAGTGACTTAAAGGTTATTTTTATAAAGCCAGTTCAATAAGGTCATTAACTGAGATCAACTGTCGGCGGAGTGGCCCTCCCCTGGAGGCATTTCGGAGGGTGTAGAGTTTTGCAGGGTGGTGTCTGGTTATCTGAAGGACAGGGATCCGGAATCCGGTCATGTGGAGGTTGGGGACTGGGGTGTGGCAATCCTGAGACGTGGGCCTTCCCGACGCCTGCGCCTGCGGCATTCCGACGTTCCGGGAGGGAAGAGGCCCATTGCAGTTCTCCCAGGCAGGGCTTCACTGCGTGTCTTGTATGGACACGTCGGACTTTTTGCCCAGTGTGAACAAACGTGGAATTGCCAGGAACGCAGCTGCGCCGTAGCTGAAGGTATCCGGTCCTGCTCTGTTTGGAAAGAGACCAAGAATCGTGCCCTGCTTGGGAAAACCGCGTCCCTCGCAGCAGAGACCGGGAGTCCGGCTGCATTTGGCCCTGTGACCATGGCCCCCGGCGACCCGATTTTTAAAAAAAATTCTCTGTGTAGGCTGGTGATATTACCTGTGAATCCACTTCAGGAGACTAAAGAGGCGGTTATAAATGTTATTTTAAAAGGGTGTCAGGTCTGAGAGGGTGGAAAGTCATGAGACTACGAGAGAGGGTAGGGACCAGGGCCAATCCATGCCCTTCTCAGCTCCTGGGGACAGCCCCTTGTGAGCTCAGGCAGGTGTACATTCAAAGCCTGACACTCAGGCCTGTTTTCTCATCCTCCAGAAGGGGACCCGGATGAGGAGACCTAATGTGAGCCCAGTGCTCTGCAGAATCCCCTGCACACAGTAGGTGTGGAGGAGGGATTCCCAGGCCAAGGCCTTTCCTGCCCACTGAGGAGTCCCAGCCCTGCTCTAGGATGTGGGCCTGGGCCAGAATAGAAGGTAAGAGGAGAAGAGAGGAGAAAGGGGCTCCCTGGCCTGAGGCTCGGCTTCTGGCATTCCTTCCTGCGCACTCCCCCATCCTGTCCTCTTCCCCCCTCCACTCCAGTCACACTGGCCTTCACGATGTTCCTGGAGACATCCAGCAGGTCTCTGCCCCAGGGCCTTTGCACTTGCTAGTCACTCCCTCTAGAGCACATCTAGTGTGCTTCCATTTCAGCCTCATTTCCACCGTCCCCTCAGCGACCTGCTTCCTTCCATCTGTTTCTGGAAGTTAATTCCACAGGCTTGTTCCCAATGCAAGGCGTCTGCACTTGCTGAGTTCCCACCACCTTGAACACCTACCTCAGCAGGGCCAGCTTCGTTGTCTCTTCAGAGAGCAGTCCTCACTCCCACGTTGCCTTGTGTCCTGATTTCTGTCTTGGCATTTACCATCTCACTCACGACACCGTCTGGCTTACATCTTTCTCACCGGCACCCCAGGAGTAGGAGAGGGCGTGTTGGGGCAGCTGCAGCCGAGTCCCTGGCACTTGGAACAGTGCATGAAGGAACAAGGGAGCTAGCGATCCCACTTGCAGCCTTCCACAGGAAGATTGATGCCTGCCTTACTTCAGGACCCACCTCCAACCCGAAGGCCATTCACTGCTGAGCCTCAGTCCCTCCAGCAGAAACTGAGGCTAATGATGTCTCCCTGCTTTTCAGGGCTGGCCGGAGGGGAAAGCAAAAAGGAAAACAATGGGACATACAGAGTTGCACAACAGGACTGGAGAGAGCTTTTCACACCGCCAAGATGGCATGAATAAGGCTAGGCATGAGGGGGCTGGACACGAGAGGAGGGTCTCAAGGCTGGACTCCCAGCGTCCACACGCCCTGGCCCGGCTTTCCGTCTCCAGGAATCTAGCCTCAAAAAAACCATCTGAGGGGCACCTGGCTGGCTCGTCGGTAGAGCACGCGACTCTCGATGTCAAGTTGTGAGTTCAAGCCCAACGCTGGGTGTGGAGCCAACTTAAAAAAAAAAAAATCATCTGAAAGGAGGGTGAGGCGGGCCACCGTTATTTACAAAGTCCACAAATGGGAAACAGCCCAACTGTCCAAGCATAGGGGATTTGCTACATAATAAATCATGATCCGGGTGGGCTTATGGAGAATGTGTGACCCCTGATGAGGGGAAAAGCAGCAGCCCCCCGATGGGCCATGTGGTTTCATCAGAGCGATTGGTGTTTCCTCGGGATGTCCAGTATTTTTTTCCTGTGCATAGCTTTCTGTACAGTCCAAACCTTACAGGACGAACACCAACACACATTAGAAATAAGTGCCGGGCCCCTTCCTGTCTCCTCTCCCACCGCCCCCCACCAATGACACAAGTCGCAGAGCCTCAGGGAACTGCAGAAGGGTTAGTAATAGCAAAGTTTTATTTCAATGTTTTTTCTGCTCATAAATGATTCTGAAAAAGCCCATATGCAAGAGGCGAACCCACCCTTGTCTAAAGGCAACATCAAGATCACGGAGAATGCTGCTCAGACGAAACCTCCCCTCTGCTGGGGTGCAGGCAGCATGAGGGGCGGGTCTGGGACAGAGGAATAAATACACATGTCTCAGCTCGGCCATCAGCGCTGGTGGCCCGGGCTCCCGAGGCGATCAACCAGACTGCCGGCCTGAATGCTCAGGTGTGTTGGGGAAGATGCTGAGGCTTCCAGAGGGCCCGTGTGCCCACCAAAGGAGCCCTCGGCCAGCCCCCTCCTCCTCCTACTCCAGCCCAGAGAGGGGAGAGCCCAGCTCCCTGCTGGCTGGGCTTGCCTGGGTCCTGGGGTGGGGCAGACTCTCTATCCCACGGCGCCTGCCAAGAGGACTTTTTGGTGTTACTGTCATGTAGTGTCAGGTGCTGAGGCCAGGCTGTGGCCCTGAGCAGGTAGTGAGGGGTGGCAGGCGAGGGTCCCGAGGCAGTGCCTGGGAGGCGGGGGGGGGGTCCCTGGCACCTGCAGCTCTGGGCTACCTGTACATTCGTGTTTATTTCCAGACGTCGTCTGCCCTGGGAGGGGTGGGTGGAGCGTGGTGCTTGCAGCCTTGGCCTAGTAGTGTGTGGGTGGGTGGCGTGGAGGGAGGGGAGGGCCAGGGCCAGGGCCGAGCATCACTGGTAAGAACCGATGAGGGCCAGACAGGAACCCGCCCAGAAGGTGGCTGGTGGCAGCCCACCTGTAACAGAACCCTGCTCCCAAAGGGGTCCGTCGGGGGCCAGCCCAGCGGGATAGCCAGCCAAGCACAGGCAGGCCAGGCTAAACCCGGGGCCACAGTGGGAGATGTGGGGGAAGGAAGTGATGTTAAAGAACAGTGGCGGGAGGTGTGGACAGGTCACGGTGAGTATGCGGGGCGGGCGCGCGAGCAGCCAGTGCCTGGCCCTCAGAAGGCGAAGCAGCGCTCCTTGGGGTGGCCCACGCGGTCCAGGTTAGGCAGGCAGGCGTACTGGATCATGGGCGGGGGTCCACACATCAGTATCAGTGGCTCCTCCTCTGGAGGCGGGAGGTGATCCCGGATCATCTCTTCATTTACGAAGCCCTGGCTGTAGTCCCAGGCTGCGGGCGGAAGACCAGGTGAGTCCAAGTGTGGCCGTGTGACTGCCCAACGACTGCCCACCTGCCCAAAGCCCCCTCCCCTTGACCGTTATACTCCTGTACCTTGAGTTTTTCCCTTCTTTCAACAAACACTGAAGAATGAAGAGGCTGATCCAGAGCAAACACTTGCTCTGGTCCCCTGCCCCAGCCTGGCTCGCCCAGAACAAAACAGCCGGTAAGCAATTAACAAAATGGCAATAGTGCATAGCTATCAATATTTACTTTAAATGTAAATGGGCTAAATTCTCCAATCAAAAGTGGCTGAGTGGATAAAAAACAAGACCTGTCTATATGGACACAAAAACAGACACATAAATCCATGGAACAGAATAGAAAGCCCAGAAATAAACACATGATTATATGGTCAATTAATCTTCAACAAAGGAGGCAAGAATATCCAATGGGGAAAAAGGCAGTCTCTTCAACAAATGGTGTTGGGGAAACCAGACCGCTACATGCAAAAGGATGAAACTAGACCATTTTTGTACACCATACACACACACAAAAAAAACCCTCAAAATGGGTTAAGGACCTAAATGTGAGACCTGAAACTATAAAAACACTAGAAGAGAGCACAGGCGGTAATGTCTCTAACATCAGCCATAGCGACATTTTTCTAGATAGGTCCCCAGAGGCAAGAGAAATCAAAGCAAAAATAAACTATTGGGACTACATCAAAATAAAAAGCTTCTGCACAGCAGAGGAAACAACCAACAAAACTAAAAGACAACCTACGGAATGGGAGCAGATATTTACAAATGACATATCAGATAAAGGATTAGTATCCAAAATATATAAAGAACTGATACAACTCAACATCCAAAAAACAAACAGTCCAATTAAAAAATGGGCAGGACTTCGGCTCAGGTCATGATCCTGCAGTCCCGGGATCGAGTCCCGCATCGGGGTCCCTGCTCAGCAGGGAGTCTGCTTCTCCCTCTGACCCTCCCCCCTCTCATGTGCTCTCTCTCTCTCTCATTCTCGCTCTCTCAAATGATGAATAAATAAAAAATCTTTAAAAAAAAAAAAATGGGCAGGAGACATGAACAGACATTTCTCCAGACACATCCAGATGGCCAACAGACACATGAAAAGATGCTCCACATCACTCATCAGCAGGAAATACAAATCAAAACTACAATGAGATATCACCTCACACCTGTCACAGTGGCTAAAATAAAAAACACAAAAACAAAAATAAAAAAATACAAACAAACAAAAAAAAACACAAAAAACAAGAGGTGTTGGAAAGGATGTGGAGAAAATGGAACCCTTGTGCACTGTTGGTGGGAAGGCAAACTGGTGCAGCCACTGTGGAAAACAGTATGGAGGTGCCTCAAAAAATTAAAAATAGAATTACACTATGATCCAATAATCACGCAACTGGGTATTTACCCTATTTACCCACAGAATACAAAAACACTAATCAAAGGGATACATGCACCCCTATGTTTATAGCCACGTTATTTACAATAGCCAAATTATGGAAGCAGCCCAAGTGTCCATCAATTGATGAACGGATAAAGAAGATGTGGTGTGTATATATAATGGAATATTAGCCATAATGAAATCTTGCCATTTGCAACAACATGGATGGATCTAGAGAATATAAGGCTAAGTGAAGTCAGTCAGAGAAAGACAAATACCAGATGATGTCACTCACATATGGAACTTAAGAAACAAAACAAAGAAAAAAAAAAAAAAGCCCAGACAAACCAGAAAACAGACTCTTTAACTGTGAAGAACAGAGAGATGGTTATCAGAGGGGAGGTGGATGGGGGCATGGGTGAAATAGGTGAGGGGATGAAGAGGACACCTATCATGATGAGCACTAAGTAATGTATAGAATTGTTGAATCACTTCATTGTACACCCGAAATGTGTAACACTGTATGTTAACTACACTGGAATTAGAAGAAAACAAACAAGACCTATCTACATGTTGCCTACAAGACACTCACTTCAGATGTTTGTAAGGACACACGCAGACTGAGAGTGAAGGGACGGAAAAAGATATTCTATGCAAATGGAAATGAAAAGAAAGCTAGAGTAAATAAGAGACAAAGATGGACATTACATAAAGGTAAAGGGGTCAATCCAACAAGGATATAACACTGGTCAATATTTATGCACCCGACATAGAAGTACCCAATTATATAGAGCCAATACTAACAGATCTAAAGGGAGAAATAGCAACACAATAATAGTAAGGGATTTTTAAAAAAGATTATTTATTTGAGAGAAAGAGAGAGAAAGGGAGCAGGAGGGAGAGGGAGAGAGAATCTGAAGCAGACTCCGCCCTGAGCATAGCGCCCGAAATGGGGCTTGATCTCATGACCTCGAGATCATGACCTGAGCTGAAACCAAGAGTTGGATGCTTAACTGACTGAGCCACCCAGGTGCCCCAATAGGGAGGGATTTTAATACCCCACTTTTACCAATGGATAGGTCACCCAGACAGAAAAGCAATAAGGAAACATTGGCCTTAAGGAACACGTTAGACCAGATGGACCTAACAAACATTTATAGAACATTCCATCCAAAAGCACACACACATTCTGCTCAAGTGCACACCTCACAGCTGTCAGAATGCCATCATCAGAAGACAGGAAACAACAAGTGTTGGCGAGGATGTGGAGAAAAAGGGACCCTCATGCACTGTGGGTGGGAATGCAAGCTGGTGCAGCCACTGAAGAAAACAGTATGGAGGTGCCTCAAAAAATTAAAGATAGAATTACACTATGATCCAGCAATCCCACTTTTGGGTATTTATCTGAAGAAAATGAAAACACTAACTCAAAAAGAGTTCTGCACCCCATGTTCACTGCTGCATTGTTTACAACAGCCAAGATAGGGAAGCAGCGGAAATGTCCATTAATGGATACATGGGTAAAGAAAGTGTGTTATAAATACTGTCAGGGAGCAAGAATTCCTGTCCCTTCAAGGTCCTTCTAGCTGGGCTAAGAATCAAATTGACATGAGAGAGATTAATAGGAGAAAATCAAATTTAAGAGCGTACATACAGGGAATCCACACAGACACAGACATTCCAAAGACAGTCAGGCAAAATGAGGTCTGTATGTCATTCTGAACTAAGGAGAAGGGGGCAGGGCTCTGGGATTTCGGAGGGAAGGAATGCATTTCACAGGGTGATAAGAAGAGCAGATGTTTGGTAATTAGATGTTTGCCCTACCCAACAGATGGATCACTCAGGTAAAATTTACCTCTGTTAATAGCCCTTATTCTGGGAAAGACCCCCAATTTAGATTCTTCTGTATAGTTAGGGAAGGGATCAAAGTTTCTCTTGAGCTCAGCAGGGTCTCAAGTGCCTCTAGCTCAAGATAATCCACATGCCAAAGTGGCACATTTGGTGGGGGGGGGGGGAGTGTCCTGAACCCCTTCAATACAATGGAATATTACTCAGCCACAGAAAAGAATGAAATCTTGCCATTTGTGACAACATGGACGGGCCTCGGGGGCATTATGCTAAGTGAAATGAGTCAGACAGAAAGTCAAAATACTGTATGAGCTCACTTATATGTGGACTCTTTAAAAAAAAAACAAAGAAAACCCAACAAAACCAAAAAACCCCAAGCTCATAGATATAGAGAACAGATTGCTGGTTGCCAGAGGCAGGGGTGGGGAGAGGGAGAAATAGGTGGAGGAGGTTTAAGTCTATTTTTAAGAAATTGCACGGGACTAAGCTGTATTTGCTAGTGTGTAAAATGTGCAGGTACAGAACACAGCTCAATTTTACCAGGATTTTGTTTAGATAGTGCATTTTTCTTTATACAGGTACTGAAGGTGGCTTCGTGGGGAAACGCAGGGCAGCTGTCCTTGCCACGTGAGCTCACCCCACTCCCCGATCCCTCACTTCCACACTAGCCTAGCCCGCCTGCTACCATGATCTTTCTCAGCACGTAGGATTGCAGTTTATACCCAACGTTGTAGCAACACCCCAACTCCTCTTGAACTGTGTGGGTCAGGGTAATAATAAACGTACGTGTGAGATGCTAGACCACCCAGCCCAAAGTCCTCCTTGGCGGGTAACTGGCTGCTGTTTGAACGGGTCCCCAGGAGGCAGCACTCCAGTGGTGAGCCATGTGTCACCACCAGGGGTCAGCACCGGGCCCTCCTCCGCGGGCCACAGGGACCAGCCTACCCTCCCATGAGACCAGCAGGGAGGAAACACCGGTTTCCCACCCCTGATTGAGACAGGGATACAAAAGAAATACTCCTTTCTTTACTGTAGGAAAAGGAGCAACTCCCCTTCTCGGTGGCCCTGCCAGACCTCCCTGCCTGGCCCTACAGTTGGCCTGTGAACAGCGGCGGGGGGGGGGTGTGTGTGTGGGGGGACGACCAGCACGGGTCCACTCATATGTGCATTTTTGGCCATTAGTACATTACTGTCAATATATTTTCCTTATGATTTTCTTGTTAACACTTTTTTTTTTTTTTTTAAAGATTTTATTTATTTATTTGAGACAGAGAGCATGAGAGGGAGGAGGGTCAGAGGGAGAAGCAGACTCCCTGCCGAGCAGGGAGCCCGATGCGGGACTCGATCCCGGGACTCCGGGATCATGACCTGAGCCGAAGGCAGTCGCCCAACCGACTGAGCCACCCAGGCGCCCCTTGTTAACACTTTCTTCTCTCTAGCCCAGTTTATTGTAAGAATACCACATGTGTGACATACAAAATAGGTGTTAATGGGTGATTTGTGTTCTTGGTAAGGCTTCTGGTCAACAGTAGGTTATGAGTGGTTACGTTTTTGTGGAGTCAAAAGTTCTATGCGGATTTTCAACTGCACATGGGGGTCAGTGCCCCGAATCCTGCTGTTGCCCAAGGTCAACTGTGCTTTGTTTCTCCCTGGTCTCACTAACCACCTGCTACTTGACTCTGTAACTTGCTAATAAGCCGGTTTCCTGTTCATCTTCCCCCACTAGAACATCAGCTCACGGGGCCAAGCCAGCTTCAGGAACAGAGTGGACAAGGAGCCTGGTTCAGATGGGCTGGTCCAGGCTGGCCGGCCAGCGACGTATCTTGGGGTACTGCTGTCAGGTCCACAATCCAACCAGGCCCACACATAGCTCTTGGCCAGGAGGCCCAGGACCCGGCTGCATCACCCCAGAAGGACGGCTCCTCTCGGGGATGGGTCCAGATGACCCAGCTCATGAGACGGGCGCCCATCCCTAGCGCCCATCTGCTCAGTTCCAGGGGAAGCAGAGGTGGGGTGTCCCCACACCATGGTTGAGCCCTGAGGAACTGTGGGCCCCAGGAGGACGGGGGGGGGCAAAGCAAGGGCACGGTGGCCGATCACACACTGGGGCCCGTAAGGGTGCTTCGAAAATGTCGTTTCCAACATTTAGAAGTTTCTTGTGGAGATGCAGGTCCCTGCTTCTCTTGAAAAGTAGAAGGGGGGCGCCTGGGTGGCTCAGTTGGTTGAGCGACTGCCTTCGGCTCAGGTCATGATCCTGGAGTCCCGGGATCGAGTCCCGCATCGGGCTCCCTGCTCAGCAAGGGAGTCTGCTTCTCCCTCTGACCCTCCCCCCTCTCGTGTGCTCTCTCTCATTCTCTCTCAAATAAATAAATAAAATCTTTAAAAAAAAAAAAGAAAAGTAGAAGGGCCTGACCGACAGGGCTGCCGCCACACAGAAGGACCGCACCACTCGGCCAAACGTCGTCAGTGTCGCAGACCAAGAAGCCTGAGCTACTGCTCTTCTCACAGCAAAGAAGAAATTGAGATATTTCTTGTACCCACATCTCTACCTACAGCAGGAGAATGAAGCAGAATTCAACTCCCAGAGGGCAGCCTTGTTTCAGGCTTTGCAGGCAGCCCTCACTTGCCGCTCCTACGTGACCTTGGCATGGGCAGAAGGAGGGTCACTGTAGGTCAGCCCAGCCCCCAAGGCCCAGGGAGAAAACGGTGTAACATGCCTTACAGGGTACAAACCGCACAGGGGGCGCAGTTGCCCCCACCCCCCCACAGTGACCCTGCTGACCTGCCCCAGAGTGAGCCCCCCTACCAAGGGCAGAAGGCCAGCTTGCTTTGTCCAGCAAGGGCAGAAGGCCTTGGACTCTGGAGGAGGATGGGAGTTCAAGCCTCGGCTCTGCTGTTTTCTAGCTGGGGGTTCCCCTCTCTGACCCCTCCTTCATCTGTGAGGTGGGGTCACACCACCTCCCTCTCCCAGAACCACCCTGAGCACCATCGGAGACCAAGCGAGTCGAAGGCCCAGCACCCTCACCCAGCCCAGCCCACCCAGCGCTTCTGTCTCACCTTCAGGGGCCTTGTCCACAGTGTACCAGAGCTTGAAGCGAGCAGAATGTTCGTTCCTCAGTTCCTCCAGCTCGGGCCGCAGCAGGATGTCCTTCTCAGTCTGGGGGGGGGGGGGGAACGCAGGGCCCGGAGGTCAGGAGGGACTGCCCTTGGAGACACTCGTCGCCCAAATGGCTCATCATCCCGCCCACCGTGGGCCACACACTTGGCAAAGCTTGCAGGACAGCAGCCCGGCGGAGCTGACCCAGACTCCCAGAAACGTGCGCCCTGTTCTGCCCATCTCGCCCAAGGCGCGGCTCGAAGCTGCGGATGACGTTCATTACAAATGGCGTTTGCAGATGGTTTCTACCGCTGTGGGGACACGTGCCCCCACATAATGGGGTGGAGGAAGCGAACAGCTGACCACAGGTGCAGTCAACTACAGAACAAGGAAAGACCGAAGCAAACAGGCCAAAACCTGCGCAGTGCCTGTCCCACTTAAAATAGCAGTTGGTTCTGGTGACAGGTGCCCCATCCCTCAGATAAGCCTCCTTACGTTCTGGTATCTTGGGTTGCACATCCTTAAATCGGGAAATGCAGACAACTAGTCCCCAAATCACACCTGCTCCTTCCACAGTCTCACCTACGCTGTGGCCTACAGCTCCCCACTCTCTGCTCCCAC
>NC_138373.1:154209412-154228291 GCF_054177405.1 Leptonychotes weddellii
AGAGCCAGATGCGGGGCTTGATCCCACAACTCCGAGATCACGATCCGAGCCGAAACCAAGAGTCGGATGCTCAACTGACTGCGCCAGCCAGGCACCGGTGTTTAGATTTTTAAAAAACAGAAAACCCAAATCCCATGGCCAGATAGCTCACTGCTTCGGTTTACTTGGGGAGAACAACCTTGCGGAGGAAGACAAGTGGTCACCTGTTCTTTCTAGCTGTTTTTGTCCCGGGGGCAAATCACTTAGCCGCCTCTGAGCTGTTTCTCCATCTGTGAAATGGGATCGTTTCATCTGCCTCTAACCATGAGGAAAACAGTGAGGGCCATTCTCCAGGACAACTGGCCAAGACTCCTCAAAAATGTCAACGGCACAAAAAAACAAAGAAAGGTCAGAGAACTGGTCCCAATTAAAGGAAGCTCTGGTGGGTTGAATGGTGGCCCAAAGATATATCCACCCAGATCCTGGGAATGTGACCTGACTTGGATAAAGGGTCTTTGCCGATGCAACCAAGCTAAGGATCTTGAGATGAGATCATCTGGGATTATTCTGGTGGGCCCTAAACCCCATGACAAGTGTCCTTATAAGAGAAAGACGACTCAGAGGCCACATGAAGACAGAGACAAAGACGAGCAAGGTGGCCACAAGCCAAGGAAGCTAAACATTGTTGACAGCCACTGGAAGCAGGAAGAGACAAGAAGGACCCTTCCCTACACTTCCAGAGAGGGTGGCCCTGCCAACACACTGATTTCAGACTTCTGGCCTCCAGAAGAGTGAGAGAATAACGTCTGCTGTTTTATGTAGTTTGTGGTGACTGTTAAGAGTCCTAGGAAACCAATATAGAGGCCAAAGAGACAGAGCACCAGAATGCGATGCGTGGCTTTGGACTAAATCCTGCGTCAGAAATAAAACAGCTATAAAGGGCAATATTTTTTTAAAGATTTATTTATTATTTGAGAGAAAGAGACAGAGAGAGCGAGCACAAGCAGGGGAGGGGCAGAGAGGGAGGGGGAGAATCTCAAGCAGACTCCCTGCTGAGCGCAGAGCCGGAAACAGGCTTGATCTCACAACCAGGACCAGAGCTGAAATCAAGAGTCGGATGCTCAACCGACTGAGCCACCCAGGCACCCCTATAAAGGGCAATATTGAGACAATGGGTGAAATCTGAATTAAGACCCATGGATTAGATAAGAGCATTGCAGGGGCGCCTGGGTGGCTCAGTCGGTTAAGCGTCGGCTTTTGGCTCAGGTCATGATCCCAGGGTCCTGGGATTGGCCCCACATCGGGCTCTCTGCCCAGCAGGGAGCCTGCTTCTCCCTCTGCCTGCCGCTCGCTCGTGCGCTCTCTCACTCTCTCTCTCTTCTGTCAAATAAATACAAATCTTAAAAAAAAAAAAAAAGGGTAAGAGCATTGCATCAACGTTACTTTCCTGATTTGATCACTGTCCTGTAATTAGGCAATAGAATGGCCTTGTCCTTAGGGGGTAAAGGGGCATCGTACCTGTAACTTACTCTTAAATAGTTAAAAAAATAAATAAAATATACACACACCCACAATAAAGCAAATATAGTAAATGTTAACACTGGGTCCATCTGGGCAAAAAGTATACAATGGTTCTTTGCACATTACTGCAACTTTACTGTAAGTCTGAAATTATTTCAAAATAAAAAGTGGGGGTGGGGTGGGGAGGAGCCCACACTGGTCGTTTGAACAGTGCGGTGGTAGAGGCCCATTGAGGACGGCAGGAAAAAGCTCCTGTGTGTCCACACAGAACACTGCTTCTCCAGAAAGCTGGCTCACGTTTTGTTCTCCAAGCATCACTAGCACACCTCCCTGACTTTAATTCTCTCAGCAAATGACCATGTGTTCTTATCATCATCCTACAAGTTCCCCTTTTTGCCTTGGTGGCCAGGAAGCTCGGAGCCAAGTTCTCTGCTTGCATGGAGGCCTCTTTGCTTCCTTTGTGGGCTTCTGGAGATAGCATATTCTGCAGAGCATGGACCTGGAAGTGGCTGGGTGAGAGGACCCTCACCTCTCAAGGTCCAACCCACTGCTCCCTGGCTTCCTAGAAGCCTTGCCAGGATTCCCCAGTTTCTATCAACCCAGGGAAGGCGCTCTGGCTGAGTACCTGAGGCCTCTCTGAGCCTCAGTGTTCTCATCTGTAGAAGGTAGGTAAGAGCTACTGCTCTGCCCACCTCCTGGGGGAGCCGAGATATGAGATGAGATGGGGGCGCCCAGGTCACAGAGGAACGTGGGTGCACACACAGGAGCTTTTTCCTGCCGTCCTCAATGGGCCTCTACCACCAGGGAGATGGAACACCCAGGTGAAGGAAGGGCAGAAGCACAAGATCCCATGGCAGGCCTGGCCCCTGCTCCCCAAACTGGCCCAGCAGCTTCAAGTTACCTTGTCGCAGCTGTGGTTTCAGGCCCTTTTTTGGGCTCAGAACAATGTGCCTTCTCTTCCGGGCAGGGCCTCCAGGCTGGGTACAGCCTAGGCCCCACCCCACAGAGCCCCTGGTCTGTGACTAATGAGTCTGAAGGAAAGGCCCATGGGAGCCAGCCAGGGCTCCCTTCTCCAACCCCACCCATCACAGCAGGGGCTGGGGCCATGCGGCAGGGGTCTCTGGCCACTGCCCATTTAACCAGCACCCACCGTATCCCAGGCACCACACGGCGTTTCGCCCATCCTGGGTCTCATTAAGGGGCCTGGTTGGCAGCCCTGAACCCGGGGGTCAGAAGGCCCAGGTCTGAAACCCCAGCTCAGGACCTCAGGAGAGAATCTCTGCCTCTCCAGGCCCCACCCTCCCCAAGTGCAAATGGACGGTCCCATCTAGGGCTGGGGAGGTGGGGGTGGGGGGGCGGAGATGGAATAGGGCACACACAGAGCAGGCCGGCAAACGTTTCCAAGCTGGCAATGCTCGGCGAATGGGATGTGAGCAACCTGGGAGAATCCTCCTTTCGACCTCAGGCCATAGGCGCCATGATAATCACCAGGTTACAGGAAAGGAAACAGACACCGGGAAGGCCAGTATCTTGCCCCAATCGCACCAAAGTCAACCCTCAGGGGACCACACTCACAGGGGATACTACTGTCCCTGTTTCTCAGTTAAGTGACTTGCCTGTGGTCCTGCAGCAAGTCAAGGGGTGGAGCCAGGACTCAACGCCAGGCCTGTCTAGCTCTTCCTAGGCCACCTCCCAGGACGGATGCCCTCTCTGTGCCCTGGCCACAGAGCCCGAGGCCCGAATCCCACCTGCTCCACCACAGTCCGATATCCTGCCTCCCACAATGAGGCCCCAGCTGCCAAGCCAACAGGGCACCCACCCCCTCCTCAAACACCCACGATGGCTCCCCATTGCCTACACTCAAGGCCCCTACTGTATGGCTACAACTCTGGCCAAAAGCCCTTCTTGCCTCAGGCCTTTGCATACTCTTCTTTCTGCCCCAAATGCCCTTTTTCTTCCCTCATCCAAACAGGAAACTCCTATTCATCCTTCAGAGCCCAGTTCAAATGTCAAATCTTCCTTGACTGGCCCCTCCCTAGTTAATCAGGCCCTCAGAGGACTTCCACAGCCCCTGCTCCCCTCTGCAAAGTCTGTGGGAGTGAGGAGATTCTGCAGGCCCCTCCCAGAGAAGCCATATCCGTTGGGAACACTGCTGAGGGAGAAATGAAGTGAAGTTACATTTGCAGGAAATCACCATTGTAGGGAGCCCTGGAGATGAATTGCAATGACAGTAAGAGCCAGCTGGAGTTGTGTTTGGTGCTCCCTGGAGTTTTATTTTCCCGAGTGCACAGCCAAGTTTAATAACATAAGACCCCTTGGCCTGCAGCTCGCTCCCTTGCATTTCCTCACTGACCCACAGCAGTGGGAGATAGGCCAACTGCATTCATTTGACAAATGAGGAAACTGAGGCTCAGGGAGGCCCAGGGTGAAGTCTGGGCTTGGGTTCCCAATTTTCTGTCCCTTATCTCTCACCTGCCCCAAGCCCACAAACACTGGCAGTGAAAACGACTCCTAAGTCAACAGCTCTGAAGGCAAGTCCTGAACAAGGGCTGCAGCCCTAGCACAGACCTTCCAGATGCCATTCCCAGCCTCGGGGACCCCGGATGCCAGCCTGGGCTCAAACAGCCGGGGCCAGCGCCCACATGTGGTCACGGCTGACACGGAACAGCAGACCCCAGAGCAGAAGCCCCAGAAGGGTGGGGGCATCTGGGTGTCTCATCACCACGGCACCCCCAGAGCTCAGAGCAGAGACACTCCGTAAATATTTGTGGATAAATTCGTGAAGGGACAACAACAAGCCCCACCCCCGCCCCCACTCCAGGCCTTTCTCTGACTCTTTTTATTTTGTCTGGAAGTTTCAGGAACCAGGGCAAGAGGCCAGGTCCCTCCCGGGAAGGCACGGGCCTACCAGCTTACCCTGTCGATTTAAAAAACCCACAGCCCTCCACAGAGCACAGGCCCAGGCGGCTAGGATCCTAGCTTCGATCCTGTTAGGCGCACCCACCTTCCAGAGGTATGGTAGGATCAGTGCCAAGGCCAGAAGGGGCCGCCCACGTGGGCAGGTGGTACAGGTCAGCTGCCTCCCTTCCAGCGCCCACTGCCAGGGACTGGGCTCTGCAGAGCACTGGGCGGCCGCCTTGCGCATAATTATTTCCCATAATCCTGAAGCCCATTCCAGGCCAGAAAGCTGAGGCCCAGGTGACAGACCTGGCCCAAGGGCCAGGATTTGAACCCCGGCATCTGGCTCGAGTCCAAGCACTGAGTCACCGTACAACACTGCCTCTCTGTGCCCGCGGGCACCATGCGGCCCCTGAGAGAGCAGAGGTGGACTTGGCATGCGCAACATTCCTACCCGGGGAGGCCGCTGTGGGCAGCTCGTCCTTCAGGCCAGAAACCCCCGGGAGCACACCTACCAGGGCTCACGCTGGATTCGGGGGACACAAGCCAGGGCACCCTGCCCCTGAGGAGCTCAAGCCAGTGGGGAAGCCAGACGCAGTCAGGGGAAAGGGTACAGTGGCTTCATCTCCCGAAAATTGAAGGCTCTGCCAGATTCACAAGGGGCAGGGATGCCCTGTTCCCGCAACTTGGGTTCCCGCAACTCTGCAGCCCCCGCCAGCCCTGCACGCGGTGGGCAGAGTAAACAGGAGGCAGACGGCTGAGGCCAAGGCCCCACCCCAGCTCCTCCTCAGCCGAGCTGCTCGTACACAGACACACACATGTACACACACACACACGTACACACACACGCACATACCCACGTCACCACAGCCTTTGGGGGGGGTGGGTCTAGGAGACAGCTGCCTCCCAAACCTTGACCCAATGCCCCCCAGGCCATGCTCTGCCCACCAGGGAACCCAGCACCTGCCTTTCCTCACCTCTGCTGACACAGAAGGGGCAGCCAAAGTCCCAGGATGTCTCCAGGGAGCCCCCAGCTCGCCCACCACTGCTGAGGGGCTGGGAAGCCTGCTACCCTCCACGGGGCACCCTGCCCTGCTGCTCAGCCCCTGGAATTCCCTACTGGGACCGTGGCATCCACTCTACCCGGGTTAGGTCTGCGTGGGCAGACTGAGCCCCCCCCAGGTGCCAGCTCCCTGTGCTGAGCCTTACCTGCCTGTCGCCCACCAGCTGTCCTGCTGCGATCTGAGTGTCCACCCCCCTCCTGGTCCCCTTCTCAGGAAGTGGAAGGAAGTAGGAGGGAGGGGAGGAAGTTCTGCAGAGGGGGGCTCCTGGCTCGGAACTGTGGGGGAGGGGAACCGGGGCGGAGGGGCAGGTGCACAGCAATGCTGCTCTCAGCAGGGGAGACACAGCCCTGCTTTGCTGGGGCCAGGGCTGAGGGCCACAGATGAGGCACAGGGCAGCCAGGGCGGGGGGCAGTGGCAAGCCTAGGACTCTACCTGTAATGGCAGCCTGTCCGGGCCCACTGAGCACTCACAGCCGTGCTGGGGGCAGGGGAGCCACTGTCCTGGATGGCGGGCCAATCCCCGTGTTCCCCCCAGGTGGCTGACAGACTAAAATGCCACCCCTGCAGCGGGGGCCCCCTGGACTATGGGAGGAGGCCTCCTGCAGAGCCTGCACATCTCCGATAAGACGTCTGGGGCCCAGGGCCCGAGCCAGCCTCCTGCAGACCCTGTGGAGACCGTGTGCCAGGAGGCCTAGCTCGGGTCTGCTGTGGGTATTTCGGGCTAAGCGGGGATCCCAACAGGGCACACACAAGGAAGGGGCAATTCCTGCCCAGCTACCTGGGGGGAACACTGGGCGACTGGCCTGCCATCTGGGACTGCGGCCCCCCTGCCCCCAGCACAGCTGTGAGTCCTCAGTGGGCCCCCTGGACCGAGGAGGCCGTGGAGTTGGTGAGTCTCCTGACTCCCAAACAGGGCTCTGCCCCTCACAAGGGGGTTGCCAAGAGGCCTTGGCTCTTCAGCAAAAATGTATGGAGCGGCCACACGCTGGGGACGCACTGACAAATCCTACCAACACCAGCTAGAAGGTGAGAAGCGTTGGGAAACAGAGCAGGGGTGGGGGTCAGGGGGTTGAGTAATGGAGGAGGAGGGTCAGGACGTTACTCCGAAGCTGAGTAATACCCACAGGTTCGCCCTGGGCAAGGCTGCTCCTTGGTCTGAATGTCCCCCAGAGTCCTGGGCTGGGCCACAACTCCCTGACAAGTACCCAGGCCAAGAGGCCTTTTGCCTCACCGTGAGGAGGAGCCTCACAGAGCCAGAGGGAGGAAGCAGGCACCCTCCAAGACCCAGGCACCCGGGGTGGCGGTGGCGGTGGAGGCAAGTGGCTCTGGGCCTAGTCCTCAGTGCCAGGCCTGTGGCCTGCTCCCCGCGCCCAGCCAGCACCAGGGACCAGAGTACGTGTAAGGGCATGGGAGGCTGCCCTCTGCCTACAGCCTTCACCCAGCCCGGCCACTGTGGCTTTTGAGAAATCCACGACCAGAGGCAGGTGTGTGGGGAGGCCCTGGGCCGACCCAAAAGTGACAGCATGGTGGTGGACTCTGGAGCCCACAAGTTCGGGCCCTGCCAGGCACAGGCAGGCGGCCAAGTGTGGGTTGCATTTCTTCATCTGTGAAATGGGGCTCACAAGTCTGTCAGCTTCTAGCATTCACGCGAGAGCCGGAGCCAGGCCTGGCTGCGCCCCAGGGCCCCTCCCGGCAGGAGACAAGGCTGCAGCGCGGTCACTGTGGCCCAGAGAAGCCACAAGCCCTGCCACCCGACCACAGTACACATATACTCCACGCCTACATTCACGGGCTCTCAGATGCTCTCACACACATTCACTCCCACCTGCTCACTCGCTCACACACACACAGTCTCAGCCTCACACCTCCACACTCACGATGCCCACCACCCCTGCTTCGTAGATTCACACTCAGCCACACATCTGCACTCTCAAACTCACGCACATGCACACTCTCGTGCACACTCACACTTCACATATTCGATCAGCCGTGTATTTGCAATCACAAACTCGTGCACACTCACACTTCGCACTACACCTAGTCGTGTCATTTATTCACGCCCAGCCACACACGGGCGCTCTCAGACTCCTGCATATTGCCACTCGCTCACCAGCACACTCAGTCACACTCCCAACTTTCCCCGCCGCACCCTCTCCCACCCTCACTCGCGCGGCTCACGGGCGCAGCCCGCTCCTCCCTCCACTGGGCGGGACCGGGCGGGATGTGAGGTGCGGGCGGGGGGGGATGCGGACGGGCGGGGCGCCCCGGTGCCCATCAGCCGGGTGCCCGCCCCCCGGGGCCCGCCGCCCGCACGTCCCCCGGGCAGGAGGGCTGGGTCCCGGCGACTGAGGGCCGGGGCGTGAGTCGCGGCTGCCGCGGCCCACGCGCGGGGCCGGGCGGGCCGGGTGGGGTCTCCGCGGCCCCCGTCCCCGCGGCCCCCCGCGCCCCTCCCCGCCTACCGTGCTCAGCTGGGCTCCCATGGTGGCGCCGCACGGTGCTCGCTCCTCCGTCCCCGAGACAGTCGGGCCGCCGCGCCCAGGCCCCGCCCCCGGGCCGCGTCACCCTCGGAGGGGCGGGGCCGAGCGGGCCCAGGCGGCCCCGCCCCGCACGCCGCCGCGGGGAAGGGGCGACGGGGGACCCCGCGCACGGCACGTGGCCCGCCATGCGAGCGCGCGGCCGGGCTGGCCCGCGGGGCCGCCTGGGGTGGGACGTTGGCCGGCTCTGGGTCCCGTTTGTCAGCAGAATGGGGGAAGATGGCGCCCCCCCCTCGATGGGATCCGGAACATAAAGTCCGGAAACCACCAGGCCACGCCTGGCCTGAACTCCGACGGAGGCACCTAGCGCGATGCTGGGCCCCGGGTCCTGACACTGCTTAGCTCCGTTCCTCTCCAGGCCTTTGAACTCGCTGTTCCCTCTCTCCGGGACACTGTCCCCAACTGCCTCAGAGCCAGCCCCGGCCTACTGTTTGGCTGCAGGTCAAATGTTCCCTCCTCGACAAGGCCTGCCCCGCCCCTGTGGTCTTCCTAGCACTTGGCCTGGAGCTGAAGTCATCCCATTGCGTTCCCTGGGGGCGGGGCGGGGGGAGTGGTCTGCCTCCAGGCCCACTGCATCCCAGCGGACTGTGGGCTCCCTGAGGGCAAGACTTTTTTTTTTTTTTAAGAATTATTTATTAGAGAGAGAGGCAGAGGGAGAGAATTCTCAAGCAGACCCCCCCACACACACATACTGAGCGTATAGCCTGATGGGGTGCAATCCCAGGACCCTGAGATCATGACATGAGCCAAAATCCAGAGTCTCGTGCTTAACCCACTGAGCCACCCACAAGCCCCCCAACTTTGCTTTGAAGTCCCCTGCATGCCTGGAGCCTAGGGTATAGTGGTTGCTCAATAAATACTTGTTGAATGAGCGAATTTAACAGATAGTACCGCCTCTGTGTAAGCCCATGCTGGCTCCAGGGAGGCTCTGTGGCCTTGGCCTCAGGAATGGTCTTAGACCCAGATGTGAGCTCCTGGTAGTCTGACTGCTCAGGCTGCCAGGCGTCGTGTCCCGGCAGTGTGATGCTGACCAGGCAGGGAACTGCGCCTTCCAGGCAGAAGGAGCTGGGCAGAACCTGGAGGTAGAAACAAGGTGGACAGACACAGGGCTGCAAAAACCGGAGAGGCTGATACAGGTGGAGCTGGAGGCACAATGGGATGATATGAAGTCAGGATGAGGCAGTATGGGGACCTGGGTGGGGGGAACTGGGATGTGGGGAGCCTTGGAGGATTTAGGCATGTGAGGGAGTGAATGGCTGGTTTTAAAAGGCAACAGGGGACAGCGTGGAGGGAGGAACAGAGAAAGGGATCTACTACCATAGAATATAAGGGTAAATGTGGCAGCAGATCAGTTAGGTATGATTTCAGTTTTATTGATCACAACTTTTTTCTTTCTCTCTCTCTCTCTCTCTTTTTTTTTTTTTTTTTTTTTTTAGTAATCTATGCCCAACATGGAGCTCAATCAAACTCAGGACCCCAAATTCAAGAGTTGCATACTCCATGGACTGAGCCAGCCAGGTGCCCCTGTTGATCACAATTTTAGTATTACAAAGGAAGTAATGAAATCAGAAAGCTTGAGTTTAGGGTGTGCAACCAGTAACTTCCCATGAGTAGGTGCTTCTTTGGACAAGCACCCTTGTCCACAACACCTTCCACTGAGGCCTGGGAGCAGAAGCTCACCCCTGACCTCCTCATTTTCCACAGTCACGTCTGGTTTTCTTCATGTTCTTTAATGATGATGATGATCACAAATGTGGACATGTGATGTTGGCGTTTGTTCTCCTTGTGAAATTTGGAGGTGACTAACTTGGCTTTCTCCTTCTGATCATACATCCTCACAAGCCATGAAGAATTCCCGTATAGGGCTTTTCCTCGAAACATTCATCCCTTAGATGGCATTAAATATACAAACAAAACTTAAATAACATTTAGACTAAGGCTATAAATGCTAGTCCAGCAAACAATCCTACAAAATCGGAATTAAGATGAAATCTATTTTTCTGTATTGTATTATTATTTAAATTATTAGATGCATTTGTAGACTCAAAAAGGAAATGGCTTTCCTCCTAAAGTTATCACGTTATTACTGCCTCTCATAAGATTATGTTAATTATCCACTTTATCTTTGAACCTCTTCATTTTTTCTGTATATAAAATTAACATCGTTCATAATCAACATAAAGTGTTGAAGCATTTTGCTCTCTCTGTAATAAATCCTGTCTGTGTTTACACCTCAACCCACTAACACACCTCAGTATGTAAAGCACAAAAGGAGATTTCACTCCTAGTTACTTCTGGAAGCTTCCCTAGAAAGTGACCCACCTGCCAGGCCTGGCCTCACACGGGTGTTGGTTCCTGCTTGCTTGTGAGATCACATTCCATGGCTATACATGAACTTGGAGAGGCCAAACCTGGCGCACAAGTGGACAAAAACTGAAGCTGAAGCCAAAACTGGGGGCAGGTTTTGTCTGCTTGAGGCTCGCATGTGGTCAGGACATTTGCTATGAGCTCTGGATGGTGCCAACTCCAGCATCCCCAGAGACCCCCTGCAGCCACACCATCCAGCTGGCTTGGACCCCAGGCCCAGCAATCCTGTCCTCTGGCTGCCCCCATCCCTGAAAAGGGACTGGTCCAGGTGTGTTTATTTTGCCCAGTTATTGATCTGGGCCTCAACTCCCAACAGAGGTCCTTCCTGGGGTTTGGATCTGCTTACAATGGCCGAGTGAGACCCTAGGCCTGTTGCTTTCCAGGGGACACCGTTACAATTCCTGTCCCCTTTTCTCTGAGCTTCCCTCTTCTCCCTCCTGTCTGATCCTGCGTGCATCTTGGGAGGTGGGATGTCTATTCAGGGGTGGTAGGGAATGCAGGTTTAGGGAGTTGTGGCTCCGTTTCTTTGGAGAGAGAGGGATAGATTCCTACCCAGACTCCATGGGAGTTGCTTACGCCTGCAGGTCTATAGGGTGGCCATAGTGTTGGGGAGTATGTGGGGCTCAGAGAAAAGAGCTGGGATGACATTGATTAGGTGGCCCTCTCCTGCTCTTGAGACTCAAACCAAGAGGGTAGGTTTCACTGCCATTCATTGTGTGACAGGCTCAGGCCTTCCCCTTTCAGGGTCCCCCTCTGAGAAAGGATG
The DNA here is from genome assembly GCF_054177405.1 of Leptonychotes weddellii. NCBI lineage: Eukaryota > Metazoa > Chordata > Mammalia > Carnivora > Phocidae > Leptonychotes > Leptonychotes weddellii. The sequence goes on from NC_138373.1 coordinate 154,220,541, forward strand.
GCTGTGGGTGTTGGGGAGGGCACAGTGTCTTCAAGACCACTTCTACTTCTGATATTTTATTTCTGAGTGCCCTCAGACTTGGAAAAATACCCAATGTTCAGAGAAATTGCAAGAATAGTACCACGAGGGACACCTGGGTGGCTCAGTCGGTTAAGCGTCTGACTCTTCATTTTGGCTCAGGTCATGATCTCGGGGTCATGGGATGGAGCCCCCCGTCAGGCTCTATGCTCTGTAGGGAGTCTGCTTGAGGTTCTCTCTCTCCCTCTGCCCCTCCCCCTGCTCATGCTCTCTAAACAAACAAACACACAAATAAATAAAATCTTTACAAAAAAAGAATAGTACGATGAACTATCAGATTCACCAACTGTTATCATTTGACCTCTCTCTCTCTCCCCCTTCCTTCCTGTTTTCTTTTGCTGCACCTTGGAGAGTTCGTTGCAGATATGTGACCCCTCACCTCTAAACACTTCGCATTTCTCCTAAGAACGAGGCCATTCTTTTATATACCACAGTTAAATGATCAAATTCAGGAACTTTCACATCGACAGGACACCATGACCTAGTCCCCAGTCCACATTCCACTTGCCCCAGCTGCCCCTATAATGTTTTTTATTATTTTTTCTGGCTCAGGCTCTAATCCCAGGTTAAGCGTGGCATTTACTTGACAGATCTCTTTCGTCTCCTTTGGATCAGAGAGCAGGTGATGGACTGTTCGCCTGGTGTTGGCTGCCACGTCCACCTACAAAAAGTTACCTTGATACTATCTGAAGGTCCTCATCCCCCACATTGGTTTTTGCATTTGCAGACGCTCCTTGCCTGAATCAATTATCGTTATGGTGGTTTAACTGGTTTACTAGTTGCTTTAGGGAAAGAAAAAAAAAAAAAGACCTTTGTCCTAATCATTCCTCAAGGTCCTTGAGGAAGCCAAAGAACAGAAACTCCCCACAGGCCTGTTTGCCTTCTGGGCATGAGCTGTCAGCTGAGAATCCCCTACTCTACTCAGGTGTTTGCTCCTGGGGAGAGGCTGAGAGACCGGGTGGAGAAACCATTAGTTTCATTTCATGGAAGAGGAAACTGAGGCCCAGAATGGGGAGTCCAGGTTGGGGCTCTCTGACCCCTGACAGTCCCCCTGGTCCCTGTGACCTGTGTAGGACCTAGGTTGCCAGATTTAGCAAATAAAGATATAGGATGCCTGGCTAAATGTGAATTTCAGCTAAACAATGAATACTTTTTTAGTAGAAGTCTGTCCCAAATAAAGCACTTAAAACACACTTATACTAAAAATTACACTAAAACCTCATGATGTCTGGGATGTTTGAACTGATACAAGGGTTGCCAATTAAGATACAGGACACCCAGGTCAATTTCAATTTCAGGGAAACAATTTTTAAACTCCGATGTAGGGAATGAAAACACATGTGGCAGGTGTTGTCAGATGCAAGAAGTGAGGCAGGTGAAGTTGGGGCCTTGAATGCCAGGAGCGTTGCCCTTCTGAGAGTAGATGACAGCCCTGGGAGGAAGGGACTGAAGCTCAGAGAGCCAGGGCCAGACAGTTCTAGAAATCTCCCTCTGGGGGCACCTGGCTGGCTCAGTTGGTAGAGCACACAATTCTTGACCTCAGGGTCATGAGTTCAAGCCCTATATTGGGTGTAGAGCTTACTTAAAGATAAAAAAAAAAAAGAGAGAGAAAGAAAGAAAAAGCTCCCTCTGGCTATGGGGTGGCGGGGAGTGTGGGCAGAGGTGAGCAAGGCTAAAGGTCAAGGAGCAATCTGGGCACAGCTGCAGGGGCCAGTGACATGTCAGGAGGTTCAGGCCAATGGTCAGGGGATGAAAAGAACATTCAGGAGGCAGGACCTATGGGGCCTGAGGCCCACCAGCTCAAGAAGGTGGGCAGGAGGCTTCTGGCCTGGCATGGGAGTTTGGGGGGCTGTGGGAGGGGGCAGGGAAGGCCTGATAGGCAATGGGGTCCAGCATCTGTAGTTCAGAAGGGGCCAGGCCCCAGAAGGAGAGTGTGGCCCTGGGCAGGGAAGGAGGGACACGGGGCTAGGGCGGGGTGGGGGCTGTGCAGCCCTGTCCTGGGAGGCATCTTCGCCCACATTACTTCCCCCAGCTCGTTCCTGCCCTATGAGGAGCTAGCTGGACTGCAGGGCCCTGCAAAAGGGCAGGGGCGGAGCCCAAGCCTGCCAGACCACCTGTCTACCCCCGCCCCTCGCTGAGTGTCTGGAGAGGCCCTGAAATGATTTGTTGGGAGCTGATGTATTAATCTCCTTAGGCATTTGCAATTTGAAGAGAGAACTTGTGGGGGGGGGGGGTTGGAGCAGTGGCAGTAGCAACTGGGACTGGGGTGGCTTCCCAGCCAGAGACTGAAGTGTTACTGGTGGAATCTAGGCACCCGCTCGGGTGCTTCGATGGGGAGGGGGCACCTGGACAGGCGGTCAGCTCCAGGGTCACCAGGCCTGTTCTGGAAGCCAAGCAGCCCGCTCTGGCACAATCTTCATGTGGGCAACAGGGAGGATGTTGACACAGGAACTGGTGCGGCGTGCCCTCTATGTGGTAAGCGCGTGAGGAGTATTCGAAGACAGCCCCGGCCTGGGGGACCCAAAACCCACGCGGCCAGTGGAATGGGGTGGTCCGAGGAGCCAGCTGAGCTTGAGAGCAAGTCATCCCTTACCCAGGGCACCAATCCCCACCTTACAGAGGAGAGGCGTGGCTCAGAGACGGAAGAAGCTTGTCGGAAATCACATGTCACGCAGCTGAAGGGGGTTTGGGCTAGAGTTTGAACCCAGGTCTATTTGCTTCTGAAACTCAGCTCTCCCCATGACCGCCTGGCCCTGGAATTAGGCATCTGTTTCTTCCTCTTCCTTGGTGGCCTGGGCTGCCTTATGGTGAATGGCAGGGACTGAGTCCGGGGTGGGGGACTCTGTGTCACTCCCCCTAAAATACTGCCTTCTCTAGACCAGAGATTTTCAAATCTTGGCTCTTGCCATGTGACCCTGGGCAAATCACTCCCCTCTCTGGGCCCATTTCCTTGCCTATAAAATACAGGATCCTCTAGAAGCTAGGTAGAATCTTGACGGAACAAAAGTTGAAAACTGCTGGCCGAGGATGGCATCCAGCCCACGGAAGAATCTGTTCTGGGTTTAGCTTCATTTGAATTAGTTGCTAACTTAGGATTTCTGGCTTCTTGTGACAAATCCAAGGCTCTCATTAGATCAGCTCCCGGTCTGGGGGCCCTTCAGTTCCTGGATTTGCAACCTCTGGTGAAGCTGATTCTAAGATTCTCCCAAAGTGCCCACACAGGATATAATTCTCACGCACTTTGCTCCCTGGGAACCAGGAGACGAGGGGTCTAGGCTTGGCTCTGCCCCAAGCTTGGCTCTGTCCGAGCTTAAGCCAGCCACCATTCCTCTCTGGGCCACATCTGTACACAGGGATGATCAACACATCTCTCAGAAGGCTATGTTGGGGATTAACCGAGATGGCAGTATAAACCTGCATTACAAAGCTGGATCTGTGCACAGGTGGAAATTAGACCTAGGAGCACGATTACCTGCGTGTCTATGGTATGCCAAAAGCCAGGCTGGGGACTAAGAGATGAATGTGACTCAGTCTCCAGAGACACACAGAAGCAACGAGCTGAAAACAGTGGGGAGGAACCCCAGGTCAAGGCCTTTCACTTGTGGGTGAAATCAAGGAAGACCTCACGAAGGAGGTGACATCTGGGCTGCCACCACTGGATTCACTTATTCATTCCTCCTAGCTTTACCAAGCACCTACTGTGTTCCAGGCATCATTCTAGGTGCTGGGGGTCCAGCAGTGAGCAAGACAAAAATGGCTTTGAAGAGCTGACATTCTAGTGGGGGCTAACAGAATAAACCAGAAACAATGAGAAAAAAAAAATAGACCTATTATGTCAGGTGGAAAAGGAAAGGCAGAGCAGGGCCAGGAAACAGGTAGCAGTGGGTGTAGCTATCTTAGGTAGGGGTCAAGGAGGTCTTCCTGAGGTGATGACATTGAAGCAGAGACCCAAAGGAAGTCAGCAAGCAAGCCCTGTGGATAACCGGGGAAGGAGTATTCCAGGCAGTGAGAACAGCCAGTCCAAAGGCCCTGGGGCAGGAGTAGGTGTGGCTTCTTTAAGAAGCAGCAACAATGGTGGTTTATTTCATTTCTGTGATGCTAGCTACCTTCGATCACTTGGCTCAGCCATGTCCGCCAGACTTTTCCCTGTAAAGTTTCTTTCCGTCTTTGTATTGAATAAGTCTTCTATGGCTGGGGTACCTGGGTGGCTTGGTGGGTTAAGCGTCACCTTCAGCTCAGGTCATGATCCCGGGGGTCCTGGGATCAAGCCCTGCACTGGGCTCCCTGCTCAGTGGAGAGTCTGCTTCTCCCTCTCCCTCTGCTGCTCCCCCTGCTTGTGCTCACTCGCTCTGCCTCTCTCTCTCAAATAAATAAAAAATCTTAAAAACAAGTCATCTATGGGATGATCCTTTCAGACTCATGACCCGATTTGACTTAATCCTCATAGCAGCCCTATGGCAGTTTTAAAACATTCTTTGACATCCCACTCATTGAGAGATGGGGGTCTGGGTCACCTCCCCTTGAATCTGGGTCCTGTGACTTCTTGACCAAAAGAATATGGCAGAAGTGACACTCCACCATTGGCGGGGGGGGGGGGGGGGGGGCAGGGAAGGCCATAAGAAATTGGTGGCCTCCAGTTCCTGTCTCTTGAGATGCTTTCCCTTGAAACCCAGACACCATGCTGTGAGGAAACCCTAGCAACCCAAAGAGAAGCCCCTATGGAGAGGAAGCGAGGCCTCCGACCCTCTGCTCAGCTGACCCCCCAGCCATGGCCAACGTCCCAGCCATGTGAGTGCGCCATCTTAGAAGCAGGTCCTCTAGCCCCCCAGCCGAGGGGAACTGAGCCGCCCCCCTGCAAACTCTGTTCCAATTTCACATATGTGAGCAAGTGAGAAATCTGTTGTTGTTTTATACCACACTACGTTGTAGAGGGGTTGGTTACACAGTAAGAGTTCACTGGGTCTCAGAAGGTGTAGGACCCAGAGCGTTCCCGACTGAAAAGCTGGTGTTATTGAGGTCTTCCTGGGTGCCGGGTGCTGTTATAACTCAGCCCCCACGGTAAGCCAGTGTGGGCTACAGTTGGGGAAACTGAGGTCCTGCGCTATTCAGCAACACACCAAAGGTAACACAGCTAACGAGTGCGGGCTGGCTTCAGAGTCCTTGTTCTTAGCGCACGTGATGTGCCGCCACCTGAGCGGAATCCTGAAACAAACCAGCTAAGCGGGAAGGAAGGAATTTACTAAAGGCCCCTGGAGCAGCTCACCAAATCAAAGCAGGGGCAGCCTGGGGAAAGGCTGGGGAGGACCACGGCCAGGGCTTCCCTCCTGCACATCTTTGCCTCTCCCTTCCGGGGAGCCTCACCTCTCCAGTCCTGATGGGCCTCTTCCCACACGCACGTGCCTCCAGCACCCGCGCCGGGCTGGTTTGAATAAAGAAATCCTAGGGAAGGACCGTGATTGGGCCCGTTTTGTCATATGTCCATCTTTGGGAAACGGCACTCTTTGATTGGCTCAATTTGGGTCAGGTGCCTCCGCTTAGCCAATCATTCCAGTGAGGGAGGCGGAGTCAAGTGGGGGTGGGGGTCGGGAACGCCCACTGGAATCACTGGGCTGGCAGAGGTGCGCACAGGAGGGTCCCCAGGAGAAGGGGTCAGTCGGCATGCCTGTGACCACAGAGCAGTTGAAGCGAGCTGGCTGCCACCCGGTGGGGGTCACCACTGGGTCCTAGAGCTGGAAAAGGCTCCATTTCTGACTTGCTGTGTGTGACCTGGGCAAGGAGAGGATGGGAAGGGGCTCTGAGGACCTCAGGAGGGTGTGGGATTTGATGCACAAGAAGGAGGAAGGGAGCCGCCTGGCGCCAGGCGCTTTGCTTTCGTGGGCAGATAGGATCAGAGATCTTGATCTGGGCTCCACTTTCTCTCTGTTTTCCCCTGTATTTTCCTCCTTCCTTTTCCGTGTGCTCGCTGCCCCTGGGGAAGGGCTAGGCTGAGCAGAAGCCCGCCGCCTGTCTGGAGCAGGAAGAGGACTTCCAGCACGAGCAAGAGCTCCTTGAGAATGCACAGAGGAATCAAGGCTCCCAGAGAGGCGGACCCACGGCTGGGGCAAGTGGCAGGGGGCTAAAGGAGGTGTGGAGATCCTGGAGCCAAGGGGCCTAAACCCCCCATCCCCCCCACCCCCCGCACTCCTGCGGGCCCATAGGATGCCTTGTGTGAGTTAGAGAGAGGTGCCCCCTCTGGGAGATGCCCCTGCTCTGCCCCGCTCTGGGATCCAGGGCTTGGTGGGCGCCCACGCTGGGGGTCAAGCTGGGTTTCCACTCCCCCCTTTGCTTGGTTCTTGCACGACAGGCCCAGACGTTTCTAACTGCATCTGTTTCCTCTGTGGGTCACACTGCCAGAGACCAGACCCAGGTAGTCTCCCTAGAAAAGCCCCTGAGCCCCATAGGGATAGGAGGCAGCAGGGAGCTGCTCAATTTCAGCCAGCCTGTGCTGATTCGTGAAGACAGGTGCCCCCCCCCAGGCCCCCACCCGAAATTCCTGAGACTCTAGAGCTGAACTTGTGTTTCCCGCCAGCTGTGTGTTAGGCACTGAAACTGCTAGAAAACAGAAATCAGTGTTTCTTGTACAACTGTGCATGATGTGAGCTTCATATCCAGTGCACACCAGTGACCTCACTTTGTTCTTATATCAACCGATGAGACAGGAAAGCCATCTTAGGCTCACAGATGGAGACCCTGAGACAGACTCAGAGGTCCTGGAACTGCCCGGAGTCACACAGCCCCACGGCACCCAGTCACTCATGCGACCGCTCAGTCTCTAACTTCTGTCCTCTCCCTCTTTCACTCGTTTGACAATTTTATTGACTGTCAGTTATGTCCCTCACCCCCTGTGAGATCTGAGGGTACACTGCGGGGAGCAGGCCAGACAGGGAACAGGCCAGGACACCCCCCCCCCCCGGGGAGCTGAAAAGCTTCCCGTTGACTAGCCATGTGATCTGTTACTTGGCCTCTCTGAGTTTCAGTTTCCTCATCTGTAAAATGGAGACAATATGGGGTGCACCTAAGGAGTTCTTGGAAAGATCTGATCAGATCAGCTATACTCTGGGAGGAAGCTCCTGGGCACCACCACACTTGAGCGGGAGTTCTGCTCACCTCCTTGAATGTGGGGCTCTATGTAAGTTATTAGGAATTCTCCTGCCTGGGAGATTTGTCCCCCTCCCCTGTTCATTTATGTAGTCAATCATTTATATTAATATGGACTCATGGCTATATTTTTATTTATTTTTAAAGATTTTATTTATTTATTTGAGATAGAGAATGAGACAGAGAGCATGAGAGGGGGAAGGATCAGAGGGAGAAGCAGAATCCCTGCTGAGCAGGGAGCCCGATGCGGGACTCGATCCCAGGACTCCAGGATCATGACCTGAGCCGAAGGCAGTCGCTTAACCAACTGAGCCACCCAGGCGCCCACATGGCTATATATATATTTTTTAATTTTTTATTCTTATGTTAATCCCCATACATTACATCATTAGTTTTAGATGTAGTGTTCCATGATTCATTGTTTGTGCATAACACCCAGTGCTCCATGCAGAATGTGCCCTCCTCAATACCCATCACCAGGCTAACCCATCCTCCCACCCCTCCTCCCCTCTAGAACCCTCAGTTTGTTTTTCAGA
>NC_138373.1:154228791-154256353 GCF_054177405.1 Leptonychotes weddellii
GGTAACTTTGTTGGCCCGTGTCCCTTTAGCACACAGCATGTGTGTGTTTATTTTTTTTAAAGATTTTATTTAGGGCGCCTGGGTGGCTCAGTTGGTTAAGCGACTGCCTTCGGCTCAGGTCGTGATCCTGGAGTCCCGGGATCGAGTCCCGCATCGGGCTCCCTGCTCGGCGAGGAGCCTGCTTCTCCCTTTGACCCTCCCCCCTCTCATGTACTCTCTCTCATTCTCGCTCTCTCAAGTGAATAAATAAATCTTTAAAAACAAAAAAAAAGATTTTATTTATTTATTTGCTAGAGTGAGAGTACAGGCATGGGGAGCGGCAGGCAGAGGGAGAAGCACGCTCCCCGCTGAGCAAGGAGCCCGATGTGGGACTCGATCCCAGGACCCTGGAATCATGACCCGAGCCAAAGGCAGCTGCTTAACTGACTGAGCCACCCAGGCATCCCAACATGTGTATGTTTAAGCACGTCCCTGGTTCCTGGCACGACGAGGTGCTCCAGGCTTATCTTGTATAGATGCTGCCCTAGTCCCAGAATCAGCCATTTCTCCAAGAAGCTGGAGAATGGCATTAGAAACCAAGGTCTGGCTGAATAACATTCCAGTGTATGGATATATACTTTATTTATCCATTCTTCTGTTTATGGATATTTAGGTTGTTTGCACTTGGGGGCTATTATGAGTAATGCTGTGGGGCACCTGGGTGGCTCAGTCAGTTGGACGTCTGCCTTCAGCTCAGGTCATGATCTCAGGGTCCTGGGATTGAGCCCCGCATCAGTCTCCCTGCTCAATGGGGAGTCTGCTTGTCCCTCTCCCCCGGCCCCTCCACCTCGCTTGTGATCTCTCTCTCTCTCTCTCAAATAAATAAATAAAATCTTTAAAAAAAAAAAAAGTAATGCTGCTATGCACATCTGCATGCAAATTTTTGTGTGGATATATATTTTCATTTCTCTTGGGGATATACCTAGAGGTGGAATTGCTGGGCCATGGTGTGATTCTATGTTTACCTTATTGAGGAACCACCAAATTGTTTTTCAAAGTGGCTACCCCAAAAAAAACAAAGTGGCTACCCCATTTCCCACTCTGACCAGCAATGTCGGAGGGCTCCAATTTCCCCACGTCCTTGCCGGCACTTGTCATTGCTTGTCTTTCTGATTGCAGCCATCCAGTGGCTGTGAGGTGGGATCTCAGTGTGGATTTGATGTGCATTTGCCTTGAGATTGACGATGTTGAGCATCTTTTCATGTGCTTGTTGGCCATTAGCGTATCTTCTTCGAAGAAATGTCTATTACAGACCCTATGCCCACTATTAATTGGGTTGTTTGTCCTGATCCCTGTTTTGGGGCACTCCCTTCAATGTGGGGCCTGAGGAGTGTGCCTCTCTCACTTCACCCAAGCCCCAGCCTTGACTGAAAGAAAAGAATGGGGCTCCATGAAGCTTAGTAATGGGGCACCTCATCCATCCCCAGAGGTGTTCTGTGACAGGGTGCAGGATGAAAATGGGGCAAAAGGATAAGGGGCCCTAAGTCTGGGTGGGTGGGTGTCCTGGTGTGTGAGGAGGGGAGGGGCCCAGAGGGTGTGCTGTCAACCCCACTGGACACCAGGAGTGGGGACCGCCAGGGGCACCTGTTTATGCACAGGCTCTGGGGGATGCAGGGAAGGTGCCATCCCACTCGGGCTACAGAGATGCTCCCAGAGTCCCTACAGCTGACACAAAACAGAGGTAGAACCTGCTCCCTGCTGTGGCACCCCATCTCTCCATGCCCACAGGGCACCTGGAGTGCCACCTTGGCCTCTCTCAAGGCCACCCCACCCAAGCGAGATCCACGGTGTTTGTCCCTAAACCAGATTGTGCCTGTTTTATCCTTGAGATTGTAAACCCTAACGTAATTGTTTTGTAAGCTGTTGAAACTTAAGGGCAAAACATAAAAAGTGCGGTGGTTTCCGTGAGAATAAACTTGAACCCCGCAGGAAAGTGTGATACAAGCCAGTTGCTTAAACCATTTCTGCAAAGGAGGTGAGGGAGCTGGCTGCTAAATACAGGGAGGAAATAATCAAAATCCGGAAGGGCTCTGTGTGCACATGGCTTGTAGGACCTCCGGGGGATCTCACTCAGCTTTGGGGGCCACGCCTGGAAGTCACAGGTGCTGCCTGATGGGGGTGGGTCAGGCAAGAAGCATGGTCATCTCCAGCAGCAGCCCCAGGTTCCAGAAGGGTCTGTGTGCTCACCAACAGCTCCCTAGGGGATGTCCGCTTACACACGCTCAAGCAAACTGTTGAAGGCACGTGTGTGCCCCTTGTTACCCAAGGCTCTCTAATTCAGTGAACTTCCTCAGTAACTGACCATCCATGGTCTGTCCATGGACCTAATTGTGGAGGTCACGAGAGCTCGACTATGTGATGGCATCCTGTGCTCCAGGTATGGCGTGGGGAGACCAAGACCCCGCATGAAGGAGCGGAGGGAAGCACAGTGAGGGCCTGGGACCCACACAGCAACCCTGTGTGGGATATGCGTAAGGTTAGCAGCTCAGTTTCCCGGAGGCCATAACTGAGGCTCACAGGAAGGCAGGAGTCGCCCCAGAGCTGCTTGCGGACTTGCCGTGTGGGCCCTTTCCCATGTTTCTGGCTGTGGTGCCAACAAAGAGCATCATGGGACAAGAAATGAGTCCAGAGAGAGTCCCGGGGGGGTGGGTTCCCAAGAAGTCCGCCTCTAAGATTCAGGAGGATTCAGATTCTTGACACAGCTGGAAGCTGGGCAAGGAAAGAACACAGGTTCCAGGCTCAGATGGAGTTGGGTTCAAGGCCCAGACCCTCTATCCACCTGCTGGCTCTGTGGCCTTGGGCACATCCCTTGGCTGGAGTCTGTTTCCCACCTGCAGTGCAGAGATGATGATGCACCACACACCCATCTGTGGGGCCGCACTCCCTCCTCCATGAGGGAGTGCCTCGCGGGGTTAAGGAGCACATGGGTCAGTGGTGAGTGCTTTGGAGAGAAAGCTGCCTGTCAGATCCCTGACACTCAAGGGCTTTGCCATCCTGGCTCCCAAAGCCCATGCTGCCAGCCAAGGTATGAGTTCCTGGCCCCAGGTGAAGGAGCCCAGGCTCTGGGATGCAAGATGTGGGCATGGGGGTGGGGGATGGGATGGCAGAGTCCCATCCAGTCAAGGCCTTTCTCTGTCGTGATCACTTCCCCTCTAGGGACCTCTGTCTCCTCAGCTGTGCAAAGGGGACAATACCCCAGCTAAGGCACCGACTGGGTAGTTGGGAGGGTCAGAGGAGTGCATTCTCCATGCCCCAAACTCCATGCATTCTAGGGCATTCTGAGAGGTCTGTTCCATCTGAGCCCCATCTTCTGTTACATCCTTGAATTGGTTCACTGTTTTCTTTAAAAAAAAACTTTTGTGTCATCCCAAGTAGAGAACAAATATCATTTACCAGAAATAGAAAGTAACCATAAAGATAAAAACAATGGGAAAAATGTGATTAAATTCTAGCTGGGTAATGTCCCAAGACCTGGGGTGGGGCTGGGGTTCCTGTTCTTCCCTGGATGAAAATGGTGTTCACCCAGTAAAGGCCATCCATGTAATCAGAGGCTGGAAAGAGACTTGAAAAGGCAGAACTTTCTCTCCATGGGAGTCCACATTAGTTAATGTCCACATAGCACTAAATGACCCCAGGACCCCCCCGCCCCAGTGGGACGCCTGCACACCTAGGGGAGTGGCAAAGGACCTGCTTGGTGAACCCACACACCCCGCAGCGGCTCCCCTGGGCAAGCTAGCCCACACACGTGTCATCTGCGTGAATTAGGACCTGGCTTCACTGGGTTCTTGGTCAGCTTCTTGGTGTCTGGTTAGTGGAAAGTCAAGTCCCACAGTCCACTTCCAGTCCCCCTGGGAATGGCAGGGGCAGAGGACCCAACCACAGATCCCGTGGGGTCCCCTCCCGCAGAGGCCCCGTCCTGTCTGGACCACACGGCGACCCACAAGGGGACCTTGTGCTATTCGTGCACTTAGCAGGCTGTATGGAGGCCTCCATGGGCTGCCCTCGAGGAGCTGAAGGTCTGGGGGTCTCGCATCCAGAAACAAGGGGTTACAGAGTTGGAGATGGGGGGGCGCCATGGAGGAGGGGAGGCCGAGCATCTCCCGTGAGCCTCCAAGTGGCCTGGTGAGCCCACAGCCACCTCACCCTGTCTGGGCCCTGGTTTTAGAGCAAAGAAAGAAAAGGAGGAGTTCTGGAAATGGAAGAGGTGCAGGAACATGGCCAAGGGCCCAGCTGGCCAGGGGAGAGACCAGCGAGGTGGGGGAGCCAGACTGCCCAGGTCCTGATCTAGGCCAGAAATGCCACCTCGATCAGCACAAGTGTGGCCTCCCACACTTGGGAGGGGGGACGGTGAGCCAAAGATGACACCTGGAGGTCTGTCCAGGCTGCTGGGTGGGTGAGGAGGGGCTGCAGGTGATCAGGCAGCGGAGAGAATCGTGGGGCCCCCAGGGGAGATGTCCTGGGCGGCTGGGGAAGAGAGCTCTGCGAAGCTCAGGTCCCAGCTTTGTTATCCAGCGCCTCCTGGTGGACAATTTGAGAGTGGCCGACAACCCAGAAGAAGGAGAAAGGAGACTGGTGTTGCGCTTCCTTCCCAGATGGGGACAAGTCACCACGTGATGCAGCGTCCTCAAGCAAACCCATCTGAAGCTGGCCCCCCCTGCTCACTTGCTCCGGGACCTCAGGCAGGCCCCTGAATTCTCAGTTTTATCATATGTAAAATGGAGTTCAGTCCCAGGAGGCCCTCGGCTATTTGCGGCATCCTCCCCATCCCCCATACCACTTGTTTGCACTGACCACTTGGTGACAGGGTCACCTCGCAGGTCTCAGAAAATCTGCAGGAGGCTGAAATACTGATGTTGCAGTCTGCTTGACCTCTCTGCCACCACCCCCCAAGCAACCCTAGGTAAGTTATTTTCCCTCCCTCAGCCTCGATTTCCTCATCTGTAAAATGGGGTACATGGTCTGTAAAGCACTCAACACTGAGAAGACCCTGTCTTCTTGCAGGTAGGATGACTCTGAGGATTTAATTACAGTAAGTTCATTTTTTTTTAAAGGTTATTTATTTGAGGGAGAGAGCAGAGCTAACAAGAGAGAGAACACGCGTGAGGGGGAGGGGTAAAAAGCAAGGGAGAAGAAGGCTCCCCGCTGAGCAGGGAGCCCGATGTGGGACTAGATCCCAGGACTCTGGGATCATGACCTGAGCTACCCAGGCGTCCCGGTGTGCCTGCTTTAAATCCACGTCCGTGAAGCCATGCGTTTGCCCAGTGGCAGCCACATGCTCCTTCCTCTTTAATCAAGCCTGGTGGAAAACCCTTTTTCTTCTACCTTCTGTGACCCTGGGGCTGCTCCATACCCCCTGCTCAGCCTCGGCCTGTCTCCTGAGGCTTGAACCTGTGTTCACGGGTGAGACATGGGTGGCTGCTGAACCGGGCCTGCATCTCTCCTGCAGTGGGGGCCACAGAGGTGACATGGACTGTGGGTAAGGCCTGGCAGGGGACCAGGAGTGCAGGTTAGTGTCCCAGGAGCTGCGAAGTCACAAGCATTCAGAACAGGCAGCATTGGGGGGCAGGAATAAGGAGAATGGGCTGAAAGAAAGAGACACCAGCTCTGCCACCTGCCCATTGTGTGACCCTAGGCAAGTGACTTGACCTCTCTGAGCCTTGTTTGCTGAATTGTAGAGAATCCTATCTTTCACCAAATGATGACTGCAGGAGAAACACCAGATGAGCATCTCAATAGATGCTAAGGAGGTATTTCATAAAATCCAACATCCATTCCTAATCTCAGAAAAATACCTTATTAAAATAGGAATGGATTTTATGCTTCAACATGATAAAATATGTATAAATATATGACACCAAAGCCAGCATTCTATTCTCTAGTGAAACATGAGATGCATTCCCATTAACTTCTGGAACAAGGCAAGGACTTCCTGTCACCACACTTACTTTACTGCTGCTCTGGGGGAACTAAGCCATGCAATTAGACAGGACACATAAATAAGAGGGATAACTGTTGGAAGTGCAGAGGCCAAATTCCACTATTTTTAGATTATTACTTGGAAAAGCTAAGAGAGTCAATTGAAAAAATTACTATTTAAAAACCAAGTGCAGGGCGCCTGGGTGGCTCAGTTGGTTAAGCGACTGCCTTCGGCTCAGGTCATGATCCTGGAGTCCCTGGATCGAGTCCCACATCGGGCTCCCTGCTCGGCAGGGAGTCTGCTTCTCCCTCTGACCCTCCTCCTTCTCATGCTCTCTGTCTCTCATTCTCTCTGTCTCAAATAAATAAATAAAATCTTTAAAAATAAATAAATAAATAAATAAATAAAAAATAAAATAAAAACCAAGTGCAACTAGTCTATGTGATACTATAATGGTGGATATACATGATTATGCATTTGTCCAAACCCACAGAATGTGAGACACCAAGAGGGAACCCTAATGGACTCTGGGTGACAATGATGTGTCAGTGCAGGCTCATCAATTGTAACGGATGTCCCACTCTCGTGGGGAATGTTGATAAGGGGAAGTCTGTGTATGTGTGGGTGCCAGGGATGTATGGGAAATCTCTGTATCTTCTGCTTAATGTTGCTGTGAACCTAAAACTACTCCAAAAAATAAAGGCTATTAAAAAAATCAATTGCCTGTGTGTAGCCTATCTATAGATATATAGTAATTGGTTAGGATATGTATCTGAAGAAAAGACTTGATTCACAATAGCATTTGGGAAAAAACAGTAAAATACCAGGAAATAAATTTAGCAAGGATTGTGTTAAGTTCTATGTGAAGAAAAGGGGTATAAAGGGAAGATCTGAATCAAAAGACAAGCTTTATTCTTGGAGAGAAGCCCAGCATCTTTTTTTTCTTTTTTAAGATTCATCCGTTTATTTTTTTATTTTTTTTAAATATTTTATTTATTTGACAGAGACACAGCCAGAGAGGGAACACAAGCAGGGGGAGTGGGAGAGGGAGAAGCAGGCTTCCCGCCAAGCAGGGAGCCCGATGCGGGGCTCGATCCCAGGACCCTGGGATCATGACCTGAGCCGAAGGCAGACGCTTAACGACCGAGCCACCCAGGCGCCCCTCATCCGTTTATTTTAGAGAGAGAGTACAAGCAGGAGGAGCAGAGGGAGAGGGAGAGGGAGAGAGAATCTCAAGCAGACTCCATGCTGAGTATGGAGCCCGATGCGGGGCTCCATCCCACAACCCTGAGATCATGACCTGAGCCAGTCCCAAGTCAGAGGCTTAACCGACTGTGCCACCCAGGCACCCCGAGAAACCCAACATCATTAAAATGTCTATTTTTTTTTCTAAATTACTTATGCATTTAATGAAATCCTAACAGGATATTTTAAAAATTAATTAAATGATTCATCTAGAAGAGTAAATGTGCAAAAATTGCTAGGAAAAATTCTGTAACGGAGGCATAATGAGGAAGGACTGACTCCATTAGCTATTAAAAGATGTAACACTTATGGGGCACCTGGGTGGCTCAGATGGTTAAGCGTCTGCCTTCGGCTCAGGTCATAATCCCAGGGTCCTGGGATCGAGCCCCACATCGGGCTCCTGGCTCAGCGGGGAGTCTGCTTCTCTCTCTTCCTCTGCTTCTCCCACTGCTCATGCTCTCTCTCTCTCTATCTCTGTGTCTCAAATGAATAAATAAAATCTTTAAAAAAAAAATGTAACACTTGTTATTATAATTATCTAAGTTAATTGAGCACTTAATATGTTCCAGGCTCTGCTCCAAGGGCTTTGTAAAGATTAAACCATTTGATCTTCATTCCAGCACTTGAGGTAGCAGGTATTAGGGTTTTAGGGGCTCAATACATGTACCCTTTCCCCCCTGCTCAAGTTCAAATCCACTGAGAGAAAGACAGGGACATATCCTTCTTACTGACAGAAGCTGGATTAGGGGGTGAGGCAACAATGAGCTTGTTCTTATTTTTATTTTATTTTTTAAGTAAGTTCTATGCCCAGTTTGGGGCTTGAACTCACAACCCCCAGATCAAGAGTCCCATGCTCCACCGACCGAGGAAGCCAGGTGCCCCAACAGTAGCTTCTTAAAGCAGAACTCCATCAAGATATTGAAAATGTAAGTCAGAGACTGGGAAAAAATATTTGCAAAACACGTATCTGATAAAGAACTTGTATCCAAAATATACAAAGAACTCTTATAACGCAACAGTAAGAAAGCAAATGAACAACCCAATTTATTATATTATTTTTTTATGTAGGACAGTGTCCTTTTTTTTATGATTTTATTTATTTATTTGACAGACAGAGTAAGCGCAAGCAGGGGGAGCAGCAGAGGGAGAGGGAGAAGCAGGCTCCCCGCTGAGCAGGGAGCCCGATGCGGGGCTCCATCCCAGAACCATGGGATCATGACCTGAGAAGGCAGATACTAAACCGATGCCCCAAACAACCCAACTTAAAAATGGGCGAAAGATCTAAACAGACACCTCACGGAAGAAGATACACAGATTGGCAAATAAGCATCAGAAAAGATGACCAAGATCATCTGAATTAGTCAATTGCAAATTAAAACTAGATACCACACACAACTATTAAAATCAAAATGGCCAAAATCCAAAAAGCTAAAATAAACAAGCTCAAATGCTGGTGAGCACTTGCAGCAAGAGGAACTCTCACTCATTGCTGCTGGAAATGAACAATAGTATATCCACTTTGGGAGACAGGTTGGTAGTTTCTTACAAAGCAAAACATAGCCTCATCACATGATCCAGCAATCACGCGCCTTGGTATTCAACCAACTGACCTGAAAACTAACTGTCCACACAAAACCCTGCACATCAATGTTTGTAGCAGATTTATTCATAATTACCCCAAACTGAAAGCAACTGAGATGTCCTTCAGTAGATGAAGAGACAATGCAATGCATAGGCATACAATGGAATATTATTCAGTGCTAAAAAAAGATCTAGCAGTTAAGCCATGAAAAGGCATGGACTAACTTTAAATGCATATTGCTTAGTCAGAGGGACCGGTCTGAGAAGGCTGCATACGTATGATTCCAACTACAGGACATTCTGGCAAAGGCAAAATTATAGAGACACTACAAAGCCCAATGGTTGCCTGGGGTCTGGGGGAGTGAGACGAAGGATGAACAGGTGGAGTATGGTGGGTCTTTAGGGCAGTGAGACTGGTATCCACCGTGTCATACAGGACAGTATGTACCCACACTGTAATTGTGGATACACAACATTATACGTTTTTCCACACCCACAGATAACTGTGCACCAGAGACAGTAGACCCTAACTTAAACTATGGACTTTAGTTAATAGCAGTGTATCTGTATTAGTTTATCGGTTGTAACAAATGCATCACCCCAGTGTAAAACGTTAATAATAGGGGAGCAGTGGACAAGGAAGGGGGGTATATGGGAACTCTGTACTATCTACTCAGTTTTCTGTAAATCTAAGATTGCTCCAAAAAATAAAGTCTATTAATTAAAAGAAAAGAAGGGACACCTGGGTAGCTCAGTCGGTTAAGCGTCTGCCTTCGGCTCAGGTCATGATCTCAGGGTCCTGGGATCGAGCCCCGCATCAGGGTCCTTGCTCAGCAGTGAACCTGCTTCTCCCTCTCCTTCTGCCCCTCCCCCTGCTTGCGCTCTCTCTTTCTCAAATAAATAAATAAAATATCTACAAAAAAGAAAAAGAAAAGGAGAACTAACCCAGAAAGGGACAGACTTTCTCCATCCAGCACAAGCAGCTGGAAACCCCGCCACCGCCCCCCCCACATAGGAGTGGGAGGAGCTCTCTGGGGACCATGGGTGGGGAGCCGTGGGTACTGGAGGTGTGTCCAGGTCCTCATCCTAACTCACCAATCACGTGGGCCTCTCTCCTTCTCTGGGGCCAGCGATCTAAGTGTTGGGGAAAATCCCTTCCAGGTGAGGGGGTTCAGGACATGCTACCCCAAACTTTGCGGCTTGGGCGTATTGGTTATTTTGAGTTGAAGGCATTTGAGACGCCGCAGACGCAGCAAAGGCTCTGAGCCCTCCCCGCTTCTACCTAAAAGCCGGTCATCACATTTCCCGAGAGAAAGGTGCCCTCCCTGTACCAAGAGAACATTCTTACACCAGAGCCCAGGGGCCGATTCCAAATCGGATGTGTACCAACAAACCTGCTAAAACAAGCCCTCTCTTCCCAGAGTTTCCCCGTAGACTCCCCAGTCACTGTTCCACATCTTCCTGCCCCAGCCAAGCCCCATCGTCTGCTCACGTCCCTACAAGGTACCTCATTCTTTATGCAAAAAGGTATATAAGCTTTTGGGCCCATGGCTTCTCTGGGTCCTCATTTTTCTTCTGAAGATTCCTATGTACTCATAGAAACATGCCATAAATCTGTATGCTTCTCCCCTGTTAACCTGTCCCAGGCCAGCCGCAGACCCAGCAGAGTCCCCAAGGTAGGTAGCAAGTTTCCCCCATGCAGGGAAACAGAAAGGGAGCAGGGGCAGGGCTCCCAGTCCCACAGAAAGTTCTATTATTTTCCCTATTTGGGGAAAAGTGGTTCTGTCCAATGCAGAACAGCCATCCGTGGAACATTTGAGAGTCCGTACAAAGGTGGCCTTTCAAATTAGGAAGGGAGAGATGAATTACTCAGTAAGTGGGGTTGGGAGAGCCTGCTGAGAACCACCCCAGCCTGTCACTGGCCCTAGAATTCCTGCATCACAGCCACTCATGCTGGCTTCCGGTGTGGCCACACCAGCCCTTTATCAACCCTACTCTTCCAGCAGTGCGTGCTTACCCCGTCTTTGCTACCCTAGGGCTTGGCGCGCCAGGGGGCTATGTGTGAGCTGGCAGTTGAGGGGCCTGGCCCAGAAGGTGGGCACCGCCTTCTTGGATGATGGGGGCGGGCACCAGCAAGCCTGGTGATAAAGCCGGTGGAGTGAGCAAAGGGTGAACCACACAGAAAGGGCAGTGCGTCTGCGTGTGTGCACATGCACGTGTAGGTGTGCGCGCGCACGTGTGTCGTGCGCACATCTGAGTGCGCGTTTGCAGGCGTGTGGTGGGCCGAGTGTGTGCCCCCGGCACGTGCGTGCGTGCCCGCGGTGTGCGCGTGCCATCCAGCGTGGGGGCGGGGGTATCCGGGACGGAAAGGTCTGCTCCGTGGTGATTCCGCTCTGCCGGATGTGGGCTCCCTCGGATCGCTCCCTCCCTTTGCCCCTGGGTGTTCCTGGAGGAGGTGCGCACTTTTCAGACTCCCCACCGGTCCTCCCAGCCCGCGAGGAAGCTTGGGGGAGGTGGGGGGAGGGCAGGGCCCAGGGGCCTGGGGAGGCCGCCCCGCCTGAGGTCAGCTTGGGGGGCGCGCAGAGCCATGGTACGCACCTGCGGGCAGGCCCCGGCCACCAGGGGGCGCCCCGAGCCAGGAAAAGGCTCCTGCGCGGGTTTGTGGGACCCCAAACAACCACCTCGGTGGGGAAGTGTGTGTGTGCGTGTGTGTGTGTGTGCGTGAGCGCGCGCGCGCATCTCCACTGTATATGCGTGCATCTGCGCTGTGTGTGTGTGTCCACCGCTCCAGGTTTACGGGCCTGCGGGCTCTTCCAGCCCAAATAACCACCCCAGGGCGGGCGGTGGGGTGGAGGGGAGGCGTGTGTGTCTGCGTGCATGTGCATGCATCTCCAGTGTATGGGTGTGAATCTCCGCTGTGTGCGTGTGCGTGTCTCCACCGCTCCAGATGTTCCCGGCCGTTCGGCGTCCGTCCCCCGCTACAGACCCCTCGGCGGAGAGGAGAGGCCGCGGCCCCCCGAGGGCAGTGCAGTACCCTCGCGCCATGGGGCGCCGGGGAAGTCGGAGGACGGAGCAGAGACTGCCCAGGGGAGGGGTGGACGGCCCGGGGAGGCTGCCCGAGAAGGCAGGGAGGACGAGCAGGGGTTCAGTGGGTGGAGAGTGTTCCGGGCCCCGAGGGCGCGGCTCCAACAAAGGCCGGGAGGGGGAGAGCTGGCGGGGCTGGGGAGACCGGCCGAGGCCCTGGTGAGGGGCCGGGGTCGCCCTGCGGAGATCTGCGCTCTGGACCAGGGCGTCCTCAGATTCCCCGGGAGGCTGCGGGGCGCCCTCTGGAGCCTCGGGGCCGCCGTCTGGGTCCCCCGCGCAGCCTGGAGGCGGCAGCCCCCGATCTCCAGCGCTCGCGATAAAATTCCCTTCCCTCCCCGCCCAGCTCCTTCCCTGGCCATCCCCGCATCCCGCTTACTCCCCGCCTCACTCAGCACTTCTAGCCCTGCCCCTCGTTCTCCAGCGCCCCAGGGGCTTCCGGCCTGGGTGGGATGAAGCGCTAGAACGAAAGCCCACAGGCATACCGGGGGGTGGGGGGGTGGGGGGACCGGGCACGCAGGGCCCATCCCCTAGGCGTCCCCACCTGATGGGTTCAAGAAGGCCATGCGGTCAGTGCTGAGGACAGAGCCTGGCACAAAGAAGGTGCTTAGTAAACGTTCATGCTTTGTAATACCTGTCTCCCTGCAAACCTCCCATAGGTGCCAGTTAACTTCTCCAAATTTCACACTCTGGAACTTTCTTCTGTCCCTCTCCACCTACCTCCTTCCAAAACAGACTGCTTCCTCCAGCCCACACCCCATCTCCTTCCATCTAGTGGGGCACTGGTGCTGAGCCCGGTGGGAGAACGGGGAGGGGTGTTCTTGAGCCAACATTTCCCAGGAGGACTTCCTGCACAGCCTGAGCAGGGCGGATTCGGCTGGAGACTACTGCAGGACCAAGGCCATCTCAGGCCGCCTGTCCTCCTGGGCAGTGGTGTCTCTGAGCTTCAATGTTCTCATCTGTAAAATGGAACTAATTATAGCCTTTCCTGTCTGCCTTACAGTTTTGCAATTAAATCCATCCAACCGTTCACCAAACAATAAGGGAAGGAGGGTGCTTGTTATTATATGTGGCATTATGCACACACCTTAACACATCAATCCCTCCTGACCAGTCCAGAGGTAGACAGGCTGTATTACCACCATTCCACAGATGAGGAAAACAGGCCACTGGCTCGCTCCCTGGCATCATGCAGCTGGGCATGAGCTAAACCGGGCATTCTGGCCTGGCAGGCACCTCTCTGGACATGGTCCACCGCAGCAGGGGCTGCTGTATGGTAGCCCACGATAAATAGTGGCTGAGTGAATGACACTGCAAAAGTGCCCTTTGGAGAGAGGGTCCGACTAGGGTCCACACCCCAGCCTGCTCATTGACACAGATGAACATTGCAGCTTTTGCACGGTAACAAGCAAAGGATGGGATTTGCCATGCAGTTTCATCCCCATCTGAGATCTGTGATTTGTTGGGTCCCCTGGGTTGTCACAGGGCAGGGTCTTTGGGAGAAAGCTCGGGACCTCTTGGTGTGGTTGAAGGAGCATGAGTTTTATCCTCAGAGAGATAGGAGTTCAAATCTTGACTGTGTGACCACCTCTCTAGGGCCTCAACAGTCTCGTCTCTAAAATGGGAATCTCTTACAACACAGTAAGGTGGTTCTGTGAATTAAACAAGAAAACTAGGTGAGAAATCCTGCAGAGTGAGCAGGAACCACGGCACAGACCAATTTCTCGGGGGAACCATGCTGTGGCTGTTGAGGCAGGACCAGGAAAAAATTAACTTTGCCTGGAAAATACCTTCTTAGTAGCTTTCCGTCATCCCAGCTTCCTGGGGACCCACCCTGCTTGTCGCTGGGGTCACTTGCTCTGCTTAATTAAGCTCTTCTTGGAAACAGATTGTTTGCAGGTTAAGAACTTGTCGAATCTGACGCAGGATGGTGGCAGGACAGAGGCACTGAACTGCATTTGTTCAAAGATTAATGCAGATAAGCACCGTGCCAAGCTCTATCCTGGGCACAAAGACAGCCAAGGTTTTGTTTTTTTGTTTTTTTAACTTTCATTCTGAGATTAATTTTATTACAAAAGAAATCAACCCCGTTGTTAAAAAATGAAATTACATAATAGCTTAAATGTTTGAAACTAACAAGGCCTGCCTCTGGTATATTTCCTTTTCATTCTGCTCAAAACCTGAACAGTTGCTTTTTTAGGTCCTAGGTCCTCTTGTATTTTATGACAGGCAGCTAAAAGAAGACCTCTGGCATTTTCAACGTCCTGCCTGGACAGCACTTTAACCAGATCCACACATTCCTTAGACACATTTTCTATATTTTACCTCACCACAGGCAACAACTGGGCTAAGTGTTATGGCATAGAGACTAAAGTTAAAGCCAATATCGTGTACCGAGTTAACTTCTGGTGAAATCAGAAGACCCTCAAATGGCCGAATGGCAAGTCCCCCTAACCCCAACTCTGCTCCTGTGGATGGATAAGGCCCCTAGCTAGGGGCGCTGGGTGCCTCAGTCAGTTAAGCGTCTGCTTTCGGCTCAGGTCATGATCCCGGGGTCCTGGGATCGAGCCCCGCATCGGGCTCCCTGCTCAGCAGGAAGCCTGCTTCTCCTTCTCCCTCTTCTGCTCCCCCTGCTTGTGAGCTCTATCTCTCTCTGTCAAATAAATAAATAAAATATTTTAAAAAATGAAAAAGGCTCCTAGCTGAACAACCCTCCTTATCACACATGGACCAGGTACAAATTCCTGCTTATTCCTGCATGGCTCGGGTTTGGGTTCCCTGGCAGCCCGTCGAACTATACAGACAAGTCCATCCTCCCATGGGAACCAAGGGCCCTCCACCCTCTTGATACTACAGAGACTGCCTCTCGCCACCCCTGGTTGTTCATGAGTGCAGCCCTGAGTGGCCGTGCACGGACAGCAATGACTCATAAACCACTGTCCATCTCATCTGTCCGGTGTTGGGGGGCATGTTTTCAGCCATTCCCAGAATCCCCCCTGCCTCACCAACAAGACAAACAGGAGGCGATTAAAACAAACATCTGCTTTTAGCTAACTTGGGTTACATAACCGGGGTCCTATTTTCTTCAGCAATCTCCTCACTGTTCTTTGAGCTGTGACAGTTTCTGCAAGGCCCTTCAACCGTCAGGTCCCCAAACCAATGCCCCACGTTTAAAATGTTTGTTTCAACAGAATCCTACTTCTACGTATCAGATTGTCTCTTTTTTTTGAAAGATTTTATTTATTTTTTTGAGAGAGAGAGACTGAGAGAGAGAGAGCACGAGCAGGGCAGAGGGAGAGGGACAAGCAGACTCTCTGCTGAGCAGGGAGCCTGATGTGGGGCTCGATCCCTGGACCCTGGGATCATGACCCAGGCCGAAGGCAGATGCCCAACTGTCTGAGCCACCAGGGCGCCCCTATCAGATTGTCTTCTGCTCATTCATTGCTGCCTAACAAACCATCCTCAAATCTAGTAGCTTGGAACAAAGATCATTTATCTGTTTACGGCTTGCAATTTCGTGGTGTCAGCAGGATCATGTCTTAGCTCCACTTGGCATCAATGGGGAGAGCTGACTGTCTGGAAGATCCACGTCCCTGGTGGCTCACTCACACAGCTGGGAGCCTCATTCTTACTGCATGTGGGTTTGTCCCGGCCGCTGCCCGGGCTTCCTGGAGCCTTTCCTATGTGCCCAGTACTGTGGTGGGTCCCAACGTACAATGTCACAACAATCCTTTGAGGCAGAAACAATTATTATCCCATTTTACAGATGAGGAAATTGAGTCACAAGCAGGTAAGTAATTTGCCCAAAGCCATATGGCTTACAGAAAGAGGGTCCAGAGTCACACCTGAGCAGTCAAACCAGAGTCAAACTCCAGAGCCCAACTCCAGAGCCCATCCTTAGAACCAGCAGCAAAGCCCAAAAACCATTATACAATTAACAATAAAGTGGAACTGTGCCCAAGATGCTAGCAAGTTCCAAATAAAACAAACTTCGACATTCTTCGTGCTTTAGCATCGTGCATTCTGGAAAACTGTGCCATAGAATGGTCTGTATTTTCCCAAGGAACCCTCTGTGGCAGAAATGGCCAGTTTCTTCCAAATAACTATTTTTCTGTCTTATATAGCACTAGACTTTTTAGTTGGGCACCTGGCACCCCACCTAACAACTGTTTTATCCAGCTCCCCTTGCAGCTAAGGGGAGTGAGGTCTAGCCAATGGGATAAGAGCAGAAGTGATGGCGATGATCTCTGGGTTGAGTCTGCTGGCTGAGTGTGGGTGCAATGGCAGGAGCTGGAGCAGTTACTTTGGACCATGAGATGAAAGCTGAGTGTGGGGGGACAAGGACAGAGCGGGTAGCAGGAGCCTAGGTGTTTGGAAGACTTTGAGGGGCAGTTAATCCTTGAGCCCTTTGGCTTCTTACCTGAGAGAGAAATAAAATTCTACCTTCTTTAAGCCATTGTTAATTTCAGTGTTTGTTTCTGTATCTGGAATTGTATCATAACTTGCAGGCTGTCTTCAAATGGAAAGGTAAGTATTTATGCAGGGTTGTAGCAGCTGGGCCTGTGGGTCTATGGTCCCTCAGGGTCCTGAAATTCCATGGCTTTGTGACGGGAAAGGGTTGCATGGGTTGAGGATTTCCAGTAGTTTCTAGGCTCTGGATTGGATGCTGATCTTTTCCTTCTTTTCATCATGTGAACAATTTTCCCTCAATCTTATTTTGGCCTTCTGCAATTTGAATGCGGGGTTGGACTACATTTAAAGCCTAATGGAAAGTAAGAGGCTGTTTGAAATGAATTTTCCTTTCAGTCTCTTTGGGAAGTTGGGACAGTTTATGATCATTTTGCAATGGCCAGAAATCATTCTGTGAAATGCTGTGTGTGTGTCTTTTTGCTCTTTGCTCTACAAAAACATCATGGAGTAATTGGGGGTTTTGTGTGTATGCATGTGTGTTTCCCTTTACTCTGATTAAAAAAAAAAAAAAAAAAAAGCTTTGTTTCCCCATCATGGTTAGGATGTGGAGTTTCCTGGTGAAGAAATATTCAGTTTGGTTTAGCCTCTCTGGGCATGTGGGGACTTCCCTGGGACAGGGAACAGGATGCGGAGGCTCAGAAGTTGGGGGAGACAAAAACAGAATTGAGAGGGGGCAGGGGTTGCCAGGCGGGAGGGTCTGGAGCCCCAGCCATGGCAAGGCTCAGGCAGAACCACAGATGGAGGAGAGGGTGACAGGGCACCATTGGCGAGGACAGAGGTCTCAGGGCGGGGAGCGGGTAGCTGGTTCCAGGGGCACAGCCCCCATGCCCGGGGCCTCTTTCGGATACGGCGTTCCTGTCCAAGGGGCTGTGCCTGGCATGTCTCACCAGAGGACTCAGGAGTCAGACTGGCCAAACATGGAAGAAGTAGAAAATTGATTAAAGGCCAACATCAAAACGACATTGACCACAAATGGCTCATCCTGACTTAGAAGATGCTTCGAGATCTTACAAAGTGGAGTCAATATAGCCCCTTCTTCAGGGGCACCTGGGTGGCTCAGTCGGTTGAGCATCTGACTCTTGATCTCAGCTCTGGTCCTGATCTCGGGGTCATGAGTTCAGGCCCCGTGCTGGGGGCCTGAAAAAAAAAAAAAAAAGCCCCTTCTTCAAAGGGTGAGTGTGAGGATAAATGAGTTAACACATGGAAAGGTGGCTGAGAACAAGGGTTTGGAAAATGTGACTGGTGCCATCATCATCATGATTTCCCCTCTTACATAGTTATTCACTGGAGTCAGCAGTGGCCTTTCATGACTAAGAAAATCTTTGTCATCAAGAAAGTTTCATGTTGCTATTAAAACAGTGGGTGGCCAAAGGCAAATAAGGAAGGCACTGCAATTTCCCTATGATGTGAGGAATTTTAGGTTTGGGGTTTCTGTCTCTTAAGCACAGTCAGCATTGACACACGTCTGTTGGATGGGGTTCAAGTTCAAGGCTTTGCCATAGGGCTTCCTGATCTCATTGCGCGCTTCCCATCTCCTGTTGATTATTACTGCAAAAAATTAACTGCAGTAAAATTTGCGTAAGGCTTATCCCCTCACACTTTGGTAAGTGTCAAGTTCAGTTGTGCCAGGCACACCCACATAGTTTTGGCTCATTATCATTTTAATTTTATTTTGCATACTATCTTGCCCTATCCTGGGGCTACAAGTTCGTCGCTATCATCAGTCCCCGTTGTCTCCTCGAGGTTCCGAGGTTCCAGTAAGATGCACTCTTCCCGAGTCTCTTAGCTTGGAGGGGGATCCCACCTCTGTTGGGCCTTTAGCTCAAGCTGGGGTCAAAACTGCCCCTGCCCGCCTCAGCCCTGCTCTGCTGCCCCGGAGAGCCTGGCTTCGCGGACTTCATCCACCACCGGGGGGGCCCTCTGAGGGCGGGATGGGTCTTCTTGAAGCCATTGCCTCGGAGATGCCCTGCCACCCAGAAACAGCTGGTCCAGCAGAATGGGGCAGGCCCCACCAAAGACCCAAGTTCTATCTGCAAGTGGAGGCAACACTTAGAAGATGGGGATCTGTCTCAGTGGATAGAGCGTATGCGTTGAACCACAGGCGGACATGGGCCATAATCATGACCAGGCATCACGACCACACCCAATAATCGCTCATGGAATTTTTGTTTCCAAACCCCGAAACTTGGAGCGGGGAATGTTTCCATGGCGGTGGGGGTGGGGCAGAACAGTGTTTCCACCGACTTTGGAAGCCCAGACTGCCAAGTCGGGCTCCCTATCCTCTGAACCAAAAAAAAAAAAAGAACATTATTGAGATACCATAATAACATCTGCCCAGTGGTTTTGTTTTAGTATACTCACAGAGCTGAGCCACCATCACCCATTTTAGAACATTTTCATCATTCCAGAAAGAAACTGCGGGGCGCGTGGGTGGCTCAGTCGTTAAGCGTCTGCCTTTGGCTCAGGTCATGATCCCAGGGTCCTGGGTTCAAGCCCCGCATTGGGCTCCCTGCTTGGCAGGAAGCCTGCTTCTCCCTCTCCCACTCCCCCTTCTTGTGTTCCCTCTCTCGCTGTCTCTCTCTCTGTCAGATAAATAAATAAAATCTTTAAAAAAAAAAAACAACTGCACCTATTAACAGTCATCCTCCCCCCTTCCCCCCCAGCCCCTGGCAACCACTCATTTATTTTCCCTTTCCATGGATTTGCCTATTCTGGACATTTCATATCAATGGAATCATGCGGTACGCATCTGGCTTCTTTCAGTGAGCGTGTTTGCAAGGCTTCATCCACACTCTAGGATATGCTGGTGCTCCATTCCGGAAAAATATACCATTGTATGAGTATATCCGGGCGTGAGTTAATGGACATTTGTATGCTAAAACAAAACCACTGGGCAGATGTTATGGTATCTCATTAAAGTTCCCAACTTTTGGCTGTTATGAATAGACCCGCTATGATCGTTCATGTTCAGAGTTTTGTGTGGATAGATATTTTCAATTCTCTTGGGTATACACCTCAGAAGGGAACTTCTGGGTCATGTGGTAACTCCATGTTTAACTTTGGGAGGAGATTTCAAGCTGTTTTCTGAAGCGGCTGCACCATTTTAGATTCCCCCAGCGATGGATGTATGAGGTTTATAATTTCTGACACCTTTACTGACACTTGTCACTGTCTTTTTTTTTTAAGATTTTATTTATTTGACAGAGAGAGACACAGCGAGAGAGGGAACACAAGCAGGGGGAGTGGGAGAGGGAGAAGCAGGCTTCCCGCGGAGCAGGGAGCCCGATGCGGGGCTCGATCCCAGGACCCTGGGACCATGACCTGAGCCGAAGGCAGACGCTTAACGACGGAGCCACCCAGGCGCCCCTGTCATTGTCTTTTTGACGATCCGTCCTAGTGAGTGTGAAGTGGTGTCTCAGTATGGCTTTCACTTTTCCATCATGATTAAAGGTGTTGAGCATCTTTTCACGTGCTTAGTGGCCATTTGTGTATCTTCTTTGGAGAAGTGACTTTCACGCTTCCTGCCTCCTCCCTATCCGGCCTCGGGAGACTCAGGGGCTCTCCACCCTGGGGAGCTGCTGTGGGAGTAGGGACAGATGGCACTTGCATAGCCCAGCTGGGGTCCCCTGGGGCCTGTCGAGGCTCTTCTGCTCAAGCCAGCCCACGGCAAGCTAATGGGATCCAGATGCCACCGCTGGCTCTGGCACTTGCGGAGTCGGGCCTGAGGCCCCTCAGCGGAGCCAGGGAGGCTGGATGATGTTTGCCAACAGGGGAGGGAGCTTCGGTCTGACTAGATTCCGCCCATTAGAGAGTCAGTCTCTTGGCTCAGAAAGCCCTGTGGTTTCCCTGATGGGATCGACCTGACAGTGGGCTGTATCTGAGGGTGGAAGGAGGGAGGGGTGGTCCTGCGACCCTCTCTGCATTCCGCTCATGAATGAGGCGGCCCTTCTTGGGTTTACCTGGAGGACATCAGAGCAGCACGATTCCCGGGCTCAGGGTCAGACAGACCCGGATCGCGTCCTGGCCCCGCCTCCTACTAGCTGTGGCCTCGGGGCAAGGTCTTCTCAGGGCATGGGTGTCTCCTCGCTAAAAGTGGGGACAATACTTGCCACACAGGAAAGAGGGGGCACTTTGTGAAACGTAAAATCCTGCACCCCATGAAGAGGACAAGACTTTGTCCTTGTCCTTGAGGCTCTCATAGCCTGCAGGGGAGATGAAAGTGCTCTGTGCGTGAAGAGCTGGGGTCGACGGGGTGGGGGTGGGGGCGCAGAGAGGGAGCATGGGGCCAGGCTGGAGATAGGGGTATTTCTGTACTCAAGATTGGGCTGTTCCAGGGCCGCCTGGGTGGCTCACTCAGTTAAGCATCTGCCTTTGACTCAGGTCATGATCGCAGGGTCCTGGGATCGAGTTCCGCATCCGGCTCCCTCTGTCCCTCTGCCCTGTGCATGCTCTCTCTCTTTCTCTCTTGCAAAAATTAAATAAATAAAATCTTAAAAAAAAAAAAAAGATTGAACTGTTCTGGGGAGGGCAGGAGCCAGCTGGGTGACTGGGCATATGCTAGCCCTCTCTGGCACCTGTCTCCTCTTTAGCAAGAGGAGAGTCATGACGCCTACCCGAGAGAGTTGGCTGAGGCGGCATACGGTACTCCTGCATTTTGCCTGCCATCTGGGGACATCTCTCGGGCCTTCACTGCCTCTAGGCTTTGAGGTGTGTGGTCTCCTGGCATGGATGCTCTATAATGACTCTGCAGGCTGGATCCAGAAACTTCCTCCCAGGCACTGATACAGGCGCCCCCGTGCCCCCCCCCCCGCCCCGGCAGCTGGGTCAGAGCCCCCATCGAGGCCTCAAGAGGGACCTGTGGCCACATCCCAGCTCTAGCCCCTGAGGCCCCTTGAAGTTTCTCATTTGTTTGGGGATTTTAGAGCCAGAAGCTGCTTTAAAGGCTCCTTGGTCTCCTGCCCCCACTTTGCAGATGAAGAAACTGGGGCTCAGAGAGGATGTGAGTTTCTCAAGTCCCACAGAAAGTTTGTAGCCCAGGAACACAATTCTTCCCACTACGCTGCAAAGCAGCCTTTCAAGGGGTCTCTATCGAGTATGATTTGCACACCCCTAACTAACTCTTTCGACTTCCTAAGGTAATATTTGGGGTGAATATCCCAAAGGCCTCAAATCCCAGGGCCCAGCCTAGTCCTTCCCCTCGTGGCTGATCTGGAGGCCTATCCCACCGCTGCCCCTCGGCCCGGCTCCATCCTCCATACCATGCAGCCGGGGCTGCATCTGGCCCGGGCTGCCTTGGCTCCCTGCCCGTCCTCTGCTCTGACAGCAGGGACCTGGCCAAGTCTCCAGTAGCTCTGCCAGGGCCTCCTCCGCCTGGGATCCCTGCAAGGCCTCCCTGATTGCTGCCAACCCTCTTCCTAAATGGGCAGGTGTTCCTGTTCCCTGCCTGTGCCCGAAGGGAGAGTGCCTGGCATTGCCGGCTTGGGGGCTCCGAGGGCCCCAGCTGTTAACACCGGGCGCCTCTGTGAACTCGCTTGCGAAGAAGCGAGTCCAAGAAGGACTCTCCCTTCCCCAACCCGGGCTCACTTCTCGGACACTGCTGGCCTCTGGTCCTCTCTCCACCTCCTCCAGCTGCTTCTCCAGGACCCATCTCTGGGGGTAGGCATCCCCCTAAAATGGGTCTTTGGCCCCCAGGCTCCTTATTTGACACCCTCGCCTGGGGCCAGCTCATCCTTTCTAAGGCATCCCTGGCCATGGCCTTGTGTCAGCTCAGTCTGAGTGATTGTGGAGCTGGAGCCACCTCTCCAGGGGCCCCTCACATTCAAGTCTCATCTCATTCTTGTTGGCTCGTTCTCCCATTCCTGGGCCGGCAGCCAGGCTGTCCCCCAGCCCCTCACGTTGTCCTGCACGGAGGCACGACAGCCTCTGTAACCCTCTGCCCCCACCCCCCAGCCTCTGTCTTGCTATTTCAGGGAAGCACACAAACCATACGTGTACGGTCAGTGGGGGTTCACAAAGTGCCACCTCCATGCATCCAGCGCCCGATGAAGAAATGGTAACCGGAGCCCGAAGCCCCTCCAAGGGCCGCCACGATCCTGACTTCTAACACCATGGATTATTTGGCCGGTCTCTGAGCATCACATAAGTGGAATCTTACAGGATTGGGGTGGATGCTGTGAGGCGCTGCCCAGGTTCCCCTCCTGGAATGAAGAACTCATTCCCCAGCTGCTAGGAGAGCGGCTGGAACATGGTCCTCAGTTCCTGGCCTTTTTTGGGGGCTAAAAAAAGCTGCCTTGCCTAGGATCATGTCTTCTGAGGCCAACCTGCATCCAATGACTAATCACCATGGGCTGTAAGGACCCAGCCCTTTGCCCCAACTCAGAACAAGCCCGCAGGGCTGTCCCAGCCCCGTGGGTGCCGAGGCTACAAAGAGATGGTATCACAGGGCAACTCCTCATTTGCAGCTACACTGTCCTATGCCTAAGTTCTTACAAATGCTATGAGGTGTAAATATCATATGCCACTTTGGGGGACTCCCTCTGATGGGCAGAGAGTGTCCCGCTTCAATCCTTCCTTATTCCTTCCGGCTGGAATGCATATGTGATGCTGACACTTGAGCAGCCATCTTGGACTGTAAGGCAGAACCCATGTGTTGAGGGTGGTGGAACCTCAAGCTGATGGGGACCTGGCTCATGGACTCCACGGCACTGCCACACCATTCCTGGGCTGCCGGCCTTGGGCTTCTTCGCAAGCGAGAAAGTAACCTCTAAGTCATGTTTGTTGTCGCTGTTTACAATCGAAATGAACCCTAACAGATTAATTTCCTTCATGATTAATGAATCTTCCAATGGTCTCAACACCAACCAGTCACGGAATGAGTGAGAGGCCAAAAGAGTAAAATTGTGCACGGCATCTAATAAAACAGATACAAAAAAATGATTTTGCAAAGAGCCTTCAGGTACTGTAAAGCGTGCATTCATTCAATTACGATGGCGCCTGGGTGGCTCAGTCGTTAAGCGTCTGCCTTCGGCTTAGGTCATGATCCCAGGGTCCTGGGATCGAGCCCTGCCTCGGGCTCCTGGCTCAGCGGGAAGCCTGCTTCTCCCTCTCCCACTCCCCCTGCTTGTGTTCCCTCTCTTGCTGTCAAATAAATAAATACAATCTTTAAAAAAAAAAAAAAAGAATCAAACCCGGAGTCTCTGCAAAAATACTCCGCCATTTATATCATCACAAAATATTTCCTAAGATCTTATTTTTCTGGTCATGGAACTAAGAAGGCCCTGTCACAGGACTTCCGCTGGGCCATCCTGCAGTGGGAGGGGCCTGGCTCTAGAGTTCTACACGTTCAAGTCTCCTCTGAGCTACCGTTCTGCTCATCCTCCCATTGGGGCTGGAACTGAGCTTTGCTACATATTGGCTGTGTGGCCTGAGGCAGGTCCCCTAACCTCTCTGAGTCTCCATTCCCTCATATATAAATTGCAGCTGGAGTCCTCCTCACAGGGGTGAGGTGAATGAAATCAGGTGCAGGAAAGTGTCTACTGCGGGTCTTGGGGCAGAGCAGGTGGGCAGGAAGTAGTTCCCATGGAGGCTCCTTACCCACAAGCCATACCTCCCCCTCTTCTTTCTTGCTAGGGGAACCCTGATTTTGTTCCGCCCTCAGGTGGCCTTGTATTGGGAAGGAAGTGGGGCACCCTTCCCAGGCCTTGGGGGTAAATCTCAATTGGTCTAAGCCAGTCCTTGGTCCCATCCATTTCTTCAAAAGAGGCAACAAGGCATAGCCCTGGCCAGGGCACAGAGGCCAGGAGGCAGGGAAGACAGATCCTTGTGCTCCCCTGCTCTGCCCTGAGCATTTGGACTCCCTCTGCTAGTAATCGGGGTAGGAATGGGCACATGCTGCTTATTTGGCCAACGAAAGTTAGGGGAAGTCAGCTGGAGAAGGGGGCTTCTGAGAAAGTTTTCCCAGACACAAGGGAGGAACATTCTCTACTCTGCCTTTTTGATTAGTGCACGAGGGTATGATGCTTGGAGCAGGGGCGACAATCTTGGAGCCATGAGGGGACGAGCTTGAGACCAAAAATCAACTCATGAGATCCTTGAAGATATGAAGATGTCGATGAGCTACTGACTTAACCAACCCTAGAGGCACTCTGTCGCCAGACTCCTGGTTATGTGACAGACACTGCTAACTGTTCTCTTGGGTCCCTTTTTCCTGCCATCTGTTTAGGAATAGAACAGGATGAGTTTTAGCTGGCTGTTTGACCCCCCAGCTTCAGACCAGCTTTGGCAGCTGGGTGTGGCCAAGTGATTAAGTCCAGGCCAATGGGATGTGAGCAGGGGTGTACGCAAACTTCTGGATTAAAGCCGGTGGCCCTGGGCACTCTCTCCCCCCCTTCCTACTAGCTGGAAAATGGCAGCAGCTGGAGCCTTTTAGATGCCCCATCTGGGGGATGGCAGAGCGGCCCCATGGGCCTCGGAGTACTCACCTGGGGGCTATGACGTGAGAGAGGAACAATCTTCTGCCGTCTTTAGGCAACTCTCTTTTGGAGTTTTTTCATTATAGCAGCTCCCTGGGTACCTTAACCGATACATCATGTGGGACGATAAATGCCCTCGTGGTTTCAATCACCCTGCGTTGTTTCTAGCAGCCAGAGGCCCCCTCTCAGATCTTGTTTCTCTCGTTGGAACTTGGTGGGGATGGGGGCTGGGTTCTGATTTGTGTTGGTGGTGGACCACGGCTGTGACGAATGTCTTCCTGTTTGGGGACCTCCCCTCCACAGTTCAGTCTCACCCACCACCTTGGTTCCCTCCTATGTGGCCCCTTGCCCAGGAAAGTGGGTGCTCCTTCCCCCATAGCCCAATCACCCTTGAGTCCACGGCCGGTTGTCAGGTCCCGAAAGCTGTGTCCAGTCTCAAGCCCAGACCTCACAGAGGAATTCCCAGCATGCCTTGCACTGGGCTGCCCCTATTAGGACTAGCAGAGATTTAGGAACAAGTGAACCATGAAGCCAGACTTCCAGGAACACACTTCTTAGTTACTCACTCATCCTTTGTCTTTGTTAGGCATTTAGATGGAGGACATTCCAATGTAATATTTGAACAAGAAGTTGAGTATTGATACAGAGGCAAGGGAGAGTATTCCCTCACCCCAGCGCTGCTGGGCAGGCTACTGCCCTCCTGGCCTGTGCTTGGTCAGCTGGGAAGGTTCATTCAATTATTGACAACACACCTGCCTCAGGCCCTGCTGGGCCCCTTGCTGAACCCCCCATGAAGGGATGGGTCCTCATCTTCTTCCCCAACTCCCAGACAAAAACATCTGTAAACGCACCCACCAGAAACAAACCACAGGGTTCCTAGGATCTGATTACTGTCCCCAGGGTAGGCTTCCACCGGAGCCAGCCCTTCCTTTCCTTTCTCTTTTCCGAGAACTGGAGAACTCAGTTGCCCAGCAAATGTTCCGGCTCCTACCATGAAGGGGGGCAGCCCAAGGTTGCCAGAGCATCAGGCAACTGAGAGCTTGGGATGGGACAGCACCAAGCACAGGGTCTCAATGGAATGGGGGAGAGGCAGAGGAACCAGGAAGGGGTGTGTGTGTGTGGGGGGGGGATGGTGCTCTGGTCTGTGGATGTTGCACAGGGAGGTCAGGAAGAACCCTCTCCAGCTCCTGCAGCCTGCCTCCTTCCTGCCTGGAGCTCGGGCCTCAGGACCGCTCAGGGCTGGGTTCAAATCTCAGTGCCGCCCCGTACTGGCTAAGCCTCAGTTTCCCCACATAGCATTTGGGGGGGTGTTATATATACTGTACTCCGTGCCAGGTGCCCTGCTGGCCCATTCAATCGCCACAACCATGTGAGGAGGCTGGTCCCATACATTTCTGCCCAAGAGGCAACAAGGCACGGCCCTGGCCAGGGCACAGAGGCCAGGAGGCAGCAAGGGGGATCCTCACGCTCCCCTGCTCTGCCCTGGGCATTAGGACAATTCCTCCCAGACCAAAAGAGGGCCAAGAACACTCCACCGGGATGGGCAGAGGCTGGGGTCCGCAGGGCTGGGTGGTAAGGGTGACACTTTGTGGCCCCACAGCTGGGAGATGAATCAGCCTTTCCACCTTCCCTCTGCCCGCCCACACCCATCCCCTCGGCCTCTTTTCTCCAGGATGCTGCTGTTATTTCTGGCCAGGGGGATCCTGACTGGTTTCTATCTGATGCATTAAGAGGCTAGGCGTGGGGCAGGCTCAGCGAGGTACAGCCCTCCCCCTCCCAACTGTCAGGTTGATGGATGGAGGGTCCTTCGTGAAACATGAGAGAGGAAAAGTCACTTCTGTGCCCCCCTGCATTCCCCCGCCTGCTCACTTCCTCAGAGAAAGGATGCCAGGAACATCTGAGACTGCTCCCATTCTTGGCCCTGCCTGGCATGATGTGAGGAGAGTCTGGGGCCAAGGCTCCCTTCTGGGCCCCATTTCCAGAATGAGGTCCTCTGAGAAGGTCTGTAAACATTTGGCTAAGCTGTGTTCCGACAGAACTGGCTTTGGCTACTCCAGCCTGGCCAGGGCCCCTGCGTTAGAAGGTGTCAGGGGTGGCCAAGGGCCCAGTGATCTTGCTGATGCTCCCAGAGTTGGTCCAGAGTCGGTCCCTCAGCTCTGCATGGACTGCTGGGAACTCCTTGAAGTCCCCCGCTCAAAGTGACACGGATGCGCCCCGCTGGGAGCCTGAGACCAAACCCAGGAATAGCCCTGAGAGGGCTTTGGCATGGCTCTGCCCTTCAAGATCTTTGGGGAAACAGGTCAAGAACCCAATAGTCAAGGGAGATGCTTAGGAGCTGTGGGGCTGGAAGAAGGGCAGTCAGAGAAGGCTTCCTGGAGGGGACGTCAGCCTTATGGGAAGGAACAGGAGGAGTCTGTTGGTGAAGATGGCTGGGAAGGGCATTGCACAGCAGTGTACGCACAGAGTATCAACATGTGGCCATTAGCGGAGGGAGAAGAGTCAAGAATGTGCAGTTTCGAGGCGCCTGGGTGGCTCAGTTGGGGAAGCATCCAACTCTTGGTTTTGGTTCAGGTCATGATCTCAGGGTTGTGAGATCGAGCCCCGCGTCTGGCTCTGCTCTGGGCATGGAGTCTGTTTAATATCCTTTTTTTTTTTTTTAAAGATTTTATTTATTTATTTGACAGAGAGAGAGAGAGAGAACACAAGCAGGGGGAGTGGGAGAGGGAGAAGCAGGCTTCCCGCGGAGCAGGGAGCCCGA
>NC_138373.1:154256453-154285326 GCF_054177405.1 Leptonychotes weddellii
CCACTCCCCCTGCTTGTGTTCCCTCTCTCACTGTCTCTCTCTGTCAAATAAATAAATAAAAATCGTTAAAAAAAAAAAAAAAGATTCTCTCTGCCCCTGCCCCCTCGCTCCCAAGCAAGTACGGGCTTTTTCTCTCTGGGGAAGAAAAAAGAAATTATGCAGTTAAGCGTGAGTGCAGGGCAATGCCCAAGGCTGGAGAGGGCAGGACCACGGCGGACCTGTAATCCAGCCCAAGTTAGGCAATAGGGAACCACAGAGGCACTGAGGGTGAGCAGGTGACACTGTCCTCTCTGCACGCTCGTGCCTAGTAGGCACTCACATGCCATGGCCAAGTGACTGATTACACAAGGCTTGAGCCTATGGGGGCAGCTGTCTTACTTGCTTAAGTATATATAGTTAGGGCGCCTGGGTGGCTCAGTCGGTTGAGCGTCTGCCTTTGGCTCAGGTCATGATCCCAGGGTCCTGGGATGGAGGCCTGGGTTGGGCTCCCTGCTCAGCGGGGAGCCTCCTTCTCCCTCTCCCTCGGCCCCTTCCCCCTGCTTGTGCGCTCTCTCTCTCATTCACTCCCTCTCTCAAATAAATAAAATATTTTTAAAAAACGGGTGAATGATGTTGTGGTTGGAGAAATACCTGACATGGAATCCATTGTCGTCATCAAAATATCACCTGTTCTTGAATACCCTTAGAGCTGGGGAGCTCACTTCCTGACTAGGCTGCCCAAGAAGGTCAGAACCCAGAGGTCTCTAAACGTCTCCCCCTCGGCTGCCAAAGAGCAGCCTGCCCACCCCTGCTCCCTCAGGGAAGGGCTTCTCCAGCCTGGCTAGAATGCCCAGCTCTCAGAGAGGGCTTCCTCAGCATGACCCAGCTGGGGCCGCACCTGGCAGAGAGCATTTTCCTCCAGCCCAGCCCTGTGGCTGCCAGCACACCTCTGGTCTTTCCCAGGACCTGGGCCAGGAGGGACCCCACAGGGCCGGACACCTCCCCCTCCACTCTAGGCCTGGGGGCAGCATGCCCCTACTCTGGTAATGGGCTCCTGGGGTGTCTGGCTCGGCCCCCCAACCCACCCCCGCCCCCCGGGTCCCTGGACTGCTCTCCCGGGCAGGGCTGAGTGACCTCAAGCATGTCATGACACGGCCCCCCAGCTGCTTCCCCATCTCCAGAACGGGGCTAATGCGGGCTTGTGGGAGTGGATTCCTTTTATCAACCACCAAGCACTCGGAGTCAAGGAGTTGCTTTTATTATGTTTATTATCCCGTGTGTATTGTGGGCAGGGAGGGGGGTGGTTTTCTTAAAATGCTTTTCCTGAGCCAAAAGAACTCCACGCCGCCACGCCCTGGAGTGGCCGGCCCGGCACACGGCACCCCTGCAACGTCTCTGGAAAGGAGAGAGAACGGGGCGAGCAGGCAAGCCTCCCGCAGAGGGCTCCCCAGGCCCGCTCCTCTGAAGAAGAAACCAAAGGCAGAGAAGAGCAAAGCACCCTGCCCCCCCAACCCAGGCTCATGAGGCTGGGCGTGCACCCCTGCGGCCTCCCCCCTTCCCTCAGGAGCTCCCCTCTCCTTCCTACCCCTGTTCTGGGGCTTCTCCATCCATGTTCTCTTTGTGGGCACCTCGGCCCCCAGCAGCCTGGCCTCCCTGTGACGTCCTGGAAGCCGCTTTGACGCGCACGGCTCTGGTGTGTTGTCCGGAAGACCCAGATGCTCCCCTGGCTCACTCCAGCTGATTCCGGCTGCCCTCCCCTCCCACTTGTTGCCTCCACCCTGAGAAAGCACACCGGCCTGGGGGTGTCCCACCGGCCTCACCCTGAAGGGAGTGGATCCGGGGGCCTGCAGCGCATCCTCCAGCACACCTCTGGGGCCAACAGCTCCCCACGCTCCCCCAAGCCTGTCCGAATCCGAGGCTGCAGCAGCTCCGGGCTCCCTCTCCCGGGCCCTCCAGTCTCGCCCGCGCCAGGAAAGGTGGCCGGGAGCCCTTCTCCGTCAGGGCGCCTGGTGGTGCGGGGAGGGGGGCCCGGCGGGCCCCTCACAAGTACATCTTCATGGCCTCATGCGTCGTGGGACAGTAGCGGGCATGGAGCTGGGCCAGCAGCGCCCGGGACGTGGCCTCAAGGCGCGTGCCCTGGCTCTTCTTGTTCCACACGTGGACAGCGTAGGTGGCCTTGAGCAGCCGCTGCAGCTCCTCGGGGCTGACCTCCTGGAAGTACTTCTTCCAGTCCTGCCAGGGGATGGGGTAGAAGGCCTCGCAGGGCAGGGCGGTGACGCCACGGCAGGCGTGACTCTCGTCCAGGCTGCGGATGGAGCACCACCTCTTGAAGACCCGCGTGAGCAGCTGCGGGCCCTGGTGGCCCCAGATCCAGCCGTTGTAGTGGGCCACGAAGTCGTGCATGCACAGCTCCATGAACTCGTGGTGGCGCTCGAAGGCCAGGAAGGCACCGTTGAGGACGTAGCGGGACTGGGTGCCCAGCGTGTTGGTCAGGTTCTGCAGGCTCTTGAGGACGATGAAGTCCGTGTCCAGGTAGATGCCGCCGAACTTCCACAGGAGCGCGATCCGGGAGGCGTCGGAGAGCACGGGCAGCAGGTAGGGCTCCCAGCGGCGCTGACGGGCCGCATACCAGGCCGCCAGCGGCGTGTCCCGGAACAGCTCCTCCAGGTCCAGCGGGAGCAGGTGGACGTTGGGGAAGCAGCCCAGGAGCGAGAGGCCCAGGTGCCGGGGCAGGGAGGCGTTCCCGCCGGGTAGCCCCTTCATCAGGACCACCACCCGGGACCCGGGGTGGGCCCTGGCGGCCGACTCCACCGAGCACATGAATAGGAAGTTGGGGTTGGTCCGGTCTGACGTCTCCAGGAAGAAGATGTTGCCCGGAGGCGGGGTGCTGGAGAGCAGCGTAGGGGGCCCCAGTCGGGGGCAGGGGACGTCGGCAGGCAAGTTAGAGAACTCTCTTTGGCCCCTGGGCTCTCCCACGATGTGCCAGTAGATCATGATGGAGACGAAAAACGTGAACTTGAAGCTGATGATGAACAGGGTGCAGACGCGCTGCCTCGGGGCTCCCCGGCGCAGCCGCAGCAGGCACTCAGGGGGCCTGGACATGTTCTCCGCAGATGACGCCAGGAGGCCGCAGCACGAACTGGCCGGTCTGCAAGAGACGAGCATCACATTTGGGCTGACTGCTGGCATCGCTCGCCCGAAAAACACTTCCCTCAAGCACCAGCTCCGGCCAAAGCCGGCTTCCCAAAGCCCACGGGCCTGCTGGCCCTGAGTCCCACCTCCTTCCTCACCTGCGAAACGGGAACGGCGGGCCAGGGGCCGCGGTCTGGGCAGAGTCCCTTTGCTCTCTGGGACACACCTGGGAGCTTCCCGACACGGAGCTAGTGCTACCTACAGCATGTGGCCTCCGTGGGCCCAGGCCAGGGTCTGGCACAGGCGAGGTTCTCAGAAGCGATGCCTCTGCCACGTGGCCCACGGGCCTCTCTGTCCGGTGATGCCTGGGCCCCTCAGGCCACTGGCAGCCCGTGATTCGAGGCCTAGCCCACGGGCCCCTTAGCCCCATTCAGTTCCACAAGCCAGGCCTGGAGCTGCTCCAAGAGGGCAGACTGCCAAGTAGCCTTGGGGCCTTTCAGCAGAAGAGCCTGGGGCTTGAGCCGGCCTGGGCACTGGCATGCTAAGGGGCTGGCAGGCAAGCCTGCAGGGCGGGTGGGCTCCAGGCACACGGGGATGCATTCTGGGTCCTAAAGCCCTTGTCTCAGACACAATGGAGTCTCCTGGGCGCCTGGCTTCCCCAGCCCCTGCCCTCGACCGTGCTTCTTATAGACACAGGTCTGGAGCCTAGGACTATTGCTCTTCGACCCTCACCCTCTCCTGGTGATGTCCACCTGGCCAGCAGCCAAGAACATCCTGGGGGCCCAGCAGGTGGCTGGGGAAAGGAAACAGGCTTGGGCTCTGTCCCCAAGGGCAGGGCTATGGGAGCACCTGGGAGACATGGGACCTGAAGTCTGCCTGAACCAGCTAAGACCTGGGGCAACTCACTCAGCTCACACTTCCAGGCCAAGAACACTGGAGCCCACTAAAGGGTTGACCATCACCACACATGTGCCAGGTGGCCTGATGGGGACATCAGACACATTTAACTGGCTGAACCCTCACGGCCGCCCTATGCAGTGGCAATCATCACCCCCATCTCACAGGTGAGGACCTCGAGGCACCGAGAAGCCTGGTAACTCACACACAGTCCCGCGGCAGGCGAGTGGCGGGGTGGGGGCTTGAAGCCAGGCCACCTGGCTCCAGAGTCTCCTCTCTCAACACTGTACCGTCCTGCCTGGGAGAGAAATGGTGCAGGGGATGTGGGCACGTGCCCGGCACTTTGGGGACTCGGTGCACATTCACCTGGGCTGTTCTCACTATTCACAGAATCCCGGCCACCGTTTACTCAGCGTCTTCTAAAATCTTGGTGCCCTCTGGCTCTCCGTAACCCCAGGGGTGGTTGGATCATTTCTACTTTAGAGGCCAGGAAACATGGACACACAGCGGGGTGGAGGGACCGTGCAGCCTGGGGGCTAACGGGGGCCAGAGTGAACCCCTCCCCAGGACAGACAGGTTTCACAGCCTGAGAGTGGTGCCGGGAGGCTGGGACTCGAGCCTCTGGCGTGCCCTCCCAGTGGAGGGCTGGGAACCGCGCTAACGTCACTGGCTGGTAACTGACCAGCCTGGGCGGCCCATGGCGGCGAGGTGGGGATCCGGCAGCCCAGCAGCCCTCCGGGAGACACACCCTGGCTCAGCAGCCAGACTCCTCTGCCAACAGGAACACGGCCCTTCCACACACTCTCCGTGCCCACAAATCCATCTGCAAAAGACGGGGAGACACACAGTGAGGAGGGTGGCGGGCTCACGGAGGCCTCATCCCCCAGCCATACAGGGTCACTTGTTCATTGATTCACTGGCTCTCTCGGCCCCACAGGGAGGGTGCTTGGGAGAAGGGAAGAGCTAGGTTGCAGCTCCGCCCCGGGGGAGCTCTCAGCGTGTGGGGGGGAACGATCTGGAAACAGACAAGGACGACGCTGGTGACAGCTGAAATGGAGCAAAGGGTCCAACGGAGCCAGTGAAGGTGGCTTCCTGGAGAGCTGACACTGATGGAAGGGCCGTGGCCAGATGGGCCTCCGTAAGCGCCACGGGGGCCTGCGCCCCTTCCCCCTGCCAGAGCCCGGCTCAGTGCCTGGCACACAGTAGACCCACACAAACTGACTCACCCTCTCCCTGATCTGCTCCCTCACGGACTCACTCCCCCGGCGGCCAGAGGGACAGTCCGAAGACACAAGCCAGGCCATGTCATTTGTCTGTGAGACCCTCAGTGATGTGGGAGGCCCAGGTCCACCAGGTCCTGCGTGTCCCCCACCCCTGGCCTCACACCCCGTGTCTCTCCCCCGTCGTCTGCTCTACCCCAGCCACGCCCGGCCTGCTCGCTCTTTCTCAAACCCGTCCCCCTCTCCCCCCATATTGCCTTCTCAGGGCTTCTGTGTATGCTGTTCCCTCTGCTTGGAACACTCTTCCCACAGCTGTTCACCTGGCTCCTTCCCTCACCTCCCTCTGGTCCTCACTCAGAAATCATCTTCCTGGGGGGCCTCCCAGCCCCGAGAGTCCCACCTCCCCTGTCACTTCATGGCCTCCTGCGGAGTTCACTGTCCCTGGTGCTTCATCTAGCATACGGGACATCTTGTACTCGTTTGTGCGGGTTATTTATGTGGAACGTCACTCCACGGGGATGGGTATTTTTTGCGTTTTGCTCAGCATCTAAATAGATGGCGCTCGGTGTGCAGTCAGTAAATATCGAGTGAGCGAGTGACTCAGCGTGTGGGTGGGTAAGTGAAGGAGGAAGCGAGTCAATGAAGGAGCGAATCAATGAGCGCGCGAATCGATGAATGATTAGCGAGTGAATTAATGAAGGAGCGAATTAAAGAGTGGGCAAGTCAGTGAGTTAGCAAATCGGCGAGTGACCGAAGGAGCCATGAGCAGCGGGGCTGGAGGTCAGGTGAGCAGCCTGGGATCCCCCAGCTGGGTCGTGAGCGGCAGAGCCAAGAGAAATCAAGAACCTTGTGTTCCCCTGCCCTGGTTTTCCCCTGCAAGGAGAGGCTATTTTGGTCCTGGGTATTTTTAACCCAATGTGAACCACACTGAGGAGTGGACAGAGAGTTGGACAGATCGAGGTCCCAGCCGCCCAGGGGCCCCCGCAGTGTTGGGGTGATCTGGCTCTTCCGTGGTGTGGGGTGGGGTCTGGGCCTGTTGGGGCGGCTGGATGTGCCACCTGAGCCTGCGCCTGCCCCAGTGGAGAGTGCCAGTCCCAAGCAGTGCCGTATTTGGTCCTGGAGCCCAAAACCCAGGAATAGAAACTGTGCACAGGGCCAAGTTGGCCACAGCCCAATACCCGTGTGACCTCAGGTCCAAAGCATGCTCCTGGCCCCCCGGGATGGGCCTCGCAGCTGCGGCCCAAGTCCTGGCCCTTGTCAGCAGCGCCTGGCACGTTGCCACTGCCCCCAGTTAGCTTGTTGACTGTGGCCACTTCCCTGCTCTGAGCTCCTCAGGACCCCCCCCACGATCCAACTCAGGCAGGAAGTGAGGGTGAGACGCACACAGCTGGTGGGTCAAAGGGCCAAAGGCCTGACCACCCCTGGCTGGCTGGGCCCTCGCCACCAGCTTTGTGGGCCCTCCCCCCGCCGTCAGGAGCATCAGCGAGGGCCCAAGTGCCTAGAAATGGCTCCTCTGCCCGAAGATTGTCACTCCTTGATGGCCCACAGTAGGGGCACTCCACCTCTGACCTTCCCTCGGCTCCCGTGTCCATCCAGCTCAGCCTGGTGCTGCTGGACCGTGACCCAAAAAGAGCAGAGTCATGGTGATGGTCAGATACAGTCCACGCCGAACCGCTTGCCGCCAGGATGGGTGCTGACTGGCTCCCAGAGGCCCAGAGAGGGAAAGGGATTTGGCCAGGGTCACACAGCCGTAGAGGCTGGAGCTGACGCCCTCAGGGAGCTCTTCCTGCCCCCCCGCCCCCCGTGAGGACTGCCCCACCCCCAGGTCTTCCTTGAGATGCTTCAGGAGGCAGGCAGCCCAGCAGAAGTCGCAAACCACAAAACCAAGGAAACCGAAGAGGGACCCGACTCTCGACTCTGATCAGCTTCTCCATATTGGTTTCCAGTAGCCGCTGAAACCAATGACCACAACAGGCACCTATTTTTTCACAGCTCTGGAGAGTAGAAGTCTAAAACCAAGGTGTCGGCAGGACCCGACTCCCTCTCGAGCTCTAGGGGAGAATCGTTTCTTGCTCCTTCCAGTTTCTGGTGGCTCCAGGCCCTCCTGGGCTTGTGGCCGCTTCCTCCAGTCTCTGCTTCTGGGCTCAGGCGGCCTTCTCCTATGTGCGTTCTTCTCCTCCTCTGTCTCTTGTAGGGACATTTGTCATTGGACTATGGCCCGCACCTGGCTAATCCAGGATCATTTCCTCATCTCAAGATCCTTAACGTAGTTAACACCTGCAAAGACCCTTTTTCCAAAGGAGGTCACAGTCACATGTTGCAGGGGGTAGGACACGACATATCTCCTTTGAGGCCACCATTTATTCCACAACACCCCCTTCCTATGTCCCTCTGTCCTGGAGTCTCAGAGCCACCCTCGGGTCACACACACTGCCTGGAATATCACTGAAATGGCAGCTCCATGGAGAATGTGCCTCGGTGGGCCTCTCTGCGTGGCAAGAGAAAATGGTTAGATGTCATTTGCACTGGGGTTTCCCAGCGGAGATGGGGTGGCTGTCTGCTGGCTTTGCCTGCCCAGCATCCATTCCCCCTTCTTCTGATAACAGTACCCTGATTTCCTTTGAGGAACTACCTCTGCCCCACAGACCCCCCTCTCTAGTTCTTGGGGTATGCACACGATTCAAGTCTGCCTAATGACTGTGCCATGTTCTCC
This sequence comes from Leptonychotes weddellii, assembly GCF_054177405.1. Classification (NCBI taxonomy): domain Eukaryota; kingdom Metazoa; phylum Chordata; class Mammalia; order Carnivora; family Phocidae; genus Leptonychotes; species Leptonychotes weddellii. Next base: position 154,264,395 of record NC_138373.1, read on the forward strand.
TGGCCACAGTGAGTAGCTCAGGGAGGACACGTAACCCAAATCCAAGCCAAGCAGAGTCACATGCTTTCTCAGGGAGGTGCTAAGATTGAGCCAGGAGCCAGGAGGGGAGAGCCTGCCTGAGAATGAAGCTGGCCCAGAGGCAAGCAAAACCAAGAGATGGAGAGAAAGAGATGCATGATGACATCATCTTTACACCTGGATTCTGATATGCCTGAAGCTAGTCCATCCTGGACTTCTTGTCATGTCAACCCCCCCCCCCACACACACACACAGGGGAAAAGAGAGAAAGAGATGAGAGAAGAGTCTACCAAGTTGAAAGCAGGGATACTTCTGGAGACAGGACAGGATCAGGAACCCAGACACTACTTGGCGGGAACAATCAATACCTAGAGCTTGAAAATCCTGCCTGAAGCGTCCGCTGTCCTGCCCCCGCACCCCCCTCCCATCTTTCAGGGCATAAATAAATATTTCTATTCAGGAAGTAGGAGTTACAGTTACTAGAAGATGATCCTTGTAAAAATGGATGTTTTCAGAGCAGAGGTTATAAAATGTTTCTTCTCCAAAGCCTGTAAGATGTTCTAAAGCCAGAAATCAGGAAGGCAGTGGCTTGCTCTTTGGGAGATATTGCCAACAAAATGAGGGAGGTGGAGACTTGTTTTTCCAATAGGAATAGGGCAGATTCTTGGTTCTGAATCTTTGCTCCTCTGCTGATGTCATACAGAGCAACAGGGGAAAGAGAAAATAAACCACAAGCTACAGTTTCAGCGAAACTAGGAGCATGAAAAACCCATAAACCCCAATTCACATGTAAGTGAGGCCCAAAGCACCTGAGTCCAGCAGAAACAGCAGTGAGCTGGGGAGGAACAGCGTGCAGAGGAGCCCAGAAGTGAAAGATTGCAGAAATCACCACTTCTAAAAGGAAGATGAATAAGTCAGAGAGTGAGCTGTAGCCTGAATGAACCCGGAGAGTTCAAGTTTGGAGGCGGGTGGCCCCTTTAAGCCAGCTGGGTTCTGTGAGGCAAAAGGGCAATGGATCCAGAGAAGGATCATATTTTATTTTTTATTATTTTTTAAAAGATTTATTTATTTGAGAGAGAGATAAAGCGCACAGCAGGAGGGGCAGGGAGAGGGAGAGAAAATCCCAAGTCAACTCCATGCTAAGTGCAGAGCCCAACACGGGGCTCAAGCTCAGGACCTGACCCGAAACCAAGAGTCAGACACTTAACCAACTGTGCCATCCAGGCACCCCAAGAAAGGTCATATTTTATTTTTTAAAAGATTTTATTTATTTATTTGACAGAGAGAGACACAGCAAGAGAGGGAACACAAGCAGGGGAGTGGGAGAGGGAGAAGCAGGCTCCCTGCAGAGCAGGGAGCCCGATGTGGGACTCGATCCCAGGACTCCGGGATCATGACCTGAGCCGAAGGCAGTCGCTTAACCGACTGAGCCACCCAGGTGCCCCGAAAGGTCATATTTTAAAGGAATAATCCTTTTCCATAAAAACAGAGAAATAGAGAGAACTAGCCTGGCCTCTCTCCCAATTTCCACCAAAACCTCCTATTAAATGCTGATCCAGGAAAATTCAACCAATTTGAATATTAAAAAAAAAAAAAAAAACAGTTAAAGGAATAAAAAAAATGAACAGTGTCCATACAAAGATGCTCCAAGAATGAAAAGGGAAAGAAATACTAATGTTCTCTTATGTATAAGGAAAATTCACCATAAAAATATTCCCATAAAACAGGGGCGCCTGGGTGGCTCACTCGTTAGGCGTCTGCCTTCGGCTCAGGTCATGATCCCAGGGTCCTGGGATCGAGCCCCGCATCGGGCTCCCTGCTCCGCGGGAAGCCTGCTTCTCCCTCTCCCACTCCCCCTGCTTGTGTTCCCTCTCTCGCTGTGTCTCTCTCTGTCAAATAAATAAAATCTTTAAAAAAAGAATTTCCATAAAACAGATAAAAATCCTAATACAAAATTATAGCATGAATTTAAAAAAAAAAAACTTTAAAAAGTAATTCCAGTTATGAAGGCAGACCAAAATGTAGAAATACAAGAGCCGAAGAAGAAATGGTCAGGCAAAGTGACAGCAAGACATGAGGATGACATGTGATGTGAGAACTGACAGACCTCAGGAAAGAACTAGAAGGAAAATACAAGACTAGTTCAGAAATCAAGATTAAACGACAAGCAATTACACAGGAGAACAGACTCCAGACAAAGTACAGGAAGAGATACGAAGATTAAAGTAAGAAAAAGTCAACAAAATCCAGCAGAAATATTCAAAGAGATCAAAGAACCAAAAAACAAGATGGAACGGATTGCAGAGGAGGCCCAACACATGTACAACAGGCCTCCTGAAGAAAAAATGGAAACAAATGAATAGAATAAAGCTCTGCAATTATAATTTAGGAAAACCTTCCCAAAATAGGGGAAGACCCGATTTCATGAATTGAAAAGGCACACCATGTACTAGAGAACAGTGACCCAGAATGGTAAATCCCAAGACACAGGACGGTAAAATCACTGGGCTTTAAAGGTACCATGATAAATCTTTGGATAGCTACATACAAAGCCCAAGCCGTCAACGAAGGATGGAGAATCAGGCTGCCATCTGATTTCGCCACAGCAGCGTTTAAAGACAGAAGATAGTAGGGCAACACCGACAGGGTCATCAGGGAAAGAAAGTTTGAGCCAAAGATAAACCTAGAGCCATGTTGTTCTTTAAATATAAAGATTATAGGACACCTGGGTGGCTCAGTTGGTTAAGCTTCTGCCTTCAGCTCAGGTCATGATCCTGGGGTCCTGGGATCGAGCCCTCCATCAGGCTCGGGGAGTCTGCTTCTCCCTCTTACTCTGCCCCTCTCTCCGGCTCGTTCTCTCTCTCTCAAATGAAAACATAGAATCTTTTAAAAAAAATAAATACATATAAAGATTACACGCCAACAGCTTTGAAGTATGACTTCGGCAAGATTGCTCCTCTGAGGAAAACCGAGGAATCAACTTCATTCAACCAAGTGGTGCTTGAAAGAACTGCAATAAGAGGACTGAATATATTCAGCTGAATATATTCAACTGTAATAAGAGGACTGAATATATTCCCCCAAGAAAGGGGAGGAACAAAGATGACAGATGGAATGAAAATGTTATCTAGCCAGACAACATGGAAATGATACAACTACCCAAAACTTGGTAGGCAAGGGGGAAAGGAGGTCGAAAGTGGAACGAGTTCTGTGCTTACCTCATCTTTAATTGCAAGCGGTAAGAGCTAAAAATCCAACAGTAAAAGTTTAAGCATATTTAAAGTACAAAGGCGGCAATAAGAAGGATAACACTGCCCTATTTTACTGAATCTAGTAAGATGCATCGTTATGTGATGTGCCCACTAAAAAAACCTAAAATGCTGCCAATTAAACAATGTCACTCTGCTTTCTTATCATGCAGAATTTTTATCTGGAAAAAAATGGTTTCGTCAGATTTTAAAATCACCTAACCAAGGGGCACCTGGTCGGGAGAGCGTGCGCCTGTCGATCTCAGGGTTTTCCCACACAGGATCACCTCCCTGTGGCATCACGTGTGGGCCATGCAGCATTTCTCAAAAGTGCTTCACTGCTGTCTGCAGAATGCTCTCCCCAGCTGCTGATACTTCTTCAGGTTTTCGCGTCAATGCCTAACTATGCAATCGCAACTGTTGTGAGCCGCACCTGACCAAGAGCTGCTGGAAGGATTAGGAAGGAAAGAAGATATGACTTATCACTCAGTACAGTGTCAGCTGAAATGGGACAGCGACAAGAGAAAGGGAAACAAGAAAGAGGAAACAAGTTAAGTTTATTGTTCATAGAAGAGAAACAATACTGTCTAAAGAAAGAAGAAACTAAGAGTATTATATAAAGGTGTAAATATAAATGTAGCCACTAGAACAAAAATAACAAGCTTTCTCAAATATCAGAGGGACTTTTTTTTTCTTAAACACAGTGAAAGAATAAAGAATATAGCCCTCCCACGTGTGCAAAGACATATCTATGTACGTACACACAATACGACAGAAAGACCAAAGACACCTGTGATATCAATATATATAAATAGGCTTAACTCACCTTTATGAAGGAAAAGATTTTTGATTTAGATCCCAAGCAAAACCCAACTCTATCCTGTATTTGAGAGATAGAGATATACACCAAAGTGATTTTGAATGGTTAAAAGTAAAAGAAAGAGCAAAGGTAGAAAGACAAATACAAACAAAAACAAAGCTGGGGCCATAATCTTAAGCTCAGACTGAGAATTCAAGCCAACCCCCACTAAATGAGCCCAAGAAGGGCCATTTATAATGCTAAAATAAAGGGTATGATTCACAATGTACCAAATAACACTGCAGCAATTTTCAGGAATTAGAAATTACAGAATGCTAGGATAAATAGATTGAGACACACTAATAAGAGATTTTAATTCCCTTCTCTTAGCCCAAGAAATAAGTAGATCAAATATAAATAAGAATTCAGAAGATGTAAATAAAATAATGTATAAGGTTCTACACTATATCAAACTCTCTATCCTATCTCTCTATCTCTAGACTTTATTTTTTACTTTTTAAAAAGATTTTATTTATTTATTTTTGACAGAGACAGACACAGCGAGAGAGGGAACACTAGCAGGGGGAGTGAGAGAGGGAGAAGCAGGCTTCCCGCTGAGCAGGGAGCCCGATGCAGGGCTCGATCCCAGGACCCTGGGACCATGACCTGAGCCGAAGGCAGACACTTAACAACTGAGTCACCCAGGCGCCCCTAGACTTTCTTTTTAAGAGCTGATGAAACATTGAAAACAAAATTGACAAACGTTTAGCTAGATTCATCAAGGAAAAAAGAGGACTCAAATAAAATCAGAAATGAAGGAGGAGAAATAATGATTGATACCACAGAAATACAAAGGATTATATGAGAACACCATGGAAAATTATATGCCAACAAATTGGACAACCTAGAAGAAATGGACAAATTCCTAGAAACATATAACCTTCCAAAACTGAATCAGGAAGAAATAGAAAATTTGAAAAGACAGATTACCAGTAATGAAATCAAATCAGTAATCAAAAAACCCTCAAAAAACAGAAGTCTAGGACCAGATGGCTTCACAGGCAAATTCTACCAAATATTTAAAGAAGAGTTAATATCTATTCTTCTTCTTCTTTTTTTTAAGATTTAAAAAAGTGTATTTACTTCAGAGAGAGAGAGAGCACAGAGGGAGAGGGAGAAGCAGACCCCCCCCCCCGAGCAGGGAGCCCGATGCGGGGCTCCATCCCAGGACTCTGGGATCATGACCCGAGCCAAAGGCAGACGCCTAACCAACTGAGCCACCCAGGCGCCCCAATACCTATTCTTCTTAAACTATTCCAAAAAACAGAAGAAGGAAAGCTTCCAAATTCATTCTGTGAGGTCAGCGTTACCCTGATACCGAAAGCAGATAAAGACGCCACAACATGTGTGTGATGAACATAGGTGCAATAATTCTCCACAGAATATTAGCAAACCAAATCCAACAATATATTTTAAAAAATCGGGCGCCTGGGTGGCTCAGTCGGTTAAGCGACTGCCTTCGGCTCAGGTCATGATCCCGGAGTCCTGGGATGGAGTCCCACATCGGGCTCCCTGCTCTGCAGGGAGCCTGCTTCTCCCTCTCCCACTCCCCTGCTTGTGTTCCCTCTCTCGCTGTGTCTCTCTCTGTCAAATAAATAAATAAAATCTTTACAAAAATAAAAATAATAAATAAATAAATAAATTATTGTGGGGGGTGTAACGGGGAAAAAATAATTCACCACAATCAAGTGGGATTTATTCCCAGGATGCAAGGGTGGTTCAGTATTCACAAATCCATCAACATGATACATCATATTAACAATAGAAAGGACAAAAACCATATGATCATCTCAATAGATGCAGAAAAAGCATTTGACAAAGTACAACATCCATTCATGATAAAAACTCTCAACAAAATAGGTTTAGAGGGAATATATCTCAACATAATAAAGTCCACTATGAAAAACCCACCGCTGACATCATACTCAATAGGGAAAACTGACAGCTTTTCTTCTACAATCAGGAACAAGATAAGGATGCCCACTTTCACCACTTTCATTCAACATGGTACTGGAAGTCCCAGACACAACAATGAGACAAGAAAAAGAAATAAAAGGCATCCAAATTGGTAAGGAATGAAGCAAAACTCTATTTGCAGATGACATGATACTCTATATAGAAAACCCTAAAGATTCCACCAAAAAACTACTAGAACTGATAAATGAATTCAGTAAAGTCACAGGATATACAGAAATTAATATACAGAAATCTGTTGCATTTCTACACACTAATAATGAAGTAGGAGAAAGAGACATTAAAACAATCTCATTTACAATTGCACCAAAAGGAATAAAATACCTAGGAGTAAACTTAACCAAGGAGGTAAAAGACTGGTACTCTGAAGACTATAAAATATTGATGAAAAAAATGAAAGATGACACAAACGGAAAGATATTCCATGCTCATGGATTGGAAGAACCAATACTGTTCAAATGTCCATACTACCCAAAGCAATGTACAGATTTAGTGCAATTCTTATCAAAATACCAATAGCATTTTTCACAGACCTAGAACAAATAGTATTAAAAGGAGTATGGAGGGGCGCCTGGGTGGCTCAGTTGGTTAAGCGACTGCTTTCGGCTCAGGTCATGATCCTGGAGTCCCTGGATCGAGTCCCGCATCGGGCTCCCTGCTCGGCAGGGAGCCTGCTTCTCCCTCTGACCCTCCCCCCTCTCATGTGCTCTCTCTCTCTCATTCTCTCTGTCTCAAATAAATAAAATAAAATCTTTAAAAAAAAAAAAAAAGGAGTATGGAACCGGGACGCCTGGGTCGCTCAGTCGGTTAAGCGTCTGCCTCCGGCTCAGGTCATGATCTCAGGGTCCTGGGATCAAGTCCCGCATCGGGTTCCTGCTCAGTGGGGAGCCTGCTTCTCCCTCTGCCTGTCGCTCTCCCCTGCTTGTGCCCTCTCTTGCTCTCTCCCTGACAAATAAATAAATAAAATATTTTTTTTCTTTTCTTTTTTTTTAAGATTTTATTTATTTATTTGAGAGAGAGAGAATGAAAGAGAGAGCATGAGAGGGGTGAGGGTCAGAGGGAGAAGCAGACTCCCTGCCGAGCAGGGAGCCCGATGTGGGACTCGATCCCAGGACTCCAGGATCATGACCTGAGCCGAAGGCAGTCGCTTAACCAACTGAGCCACCCAGGTGCCCAATAAATAAAATATTTTAAAAAATGTGTATGGAACCACCAAAGACCCCGAATAGCCAAAGCAATCTTGAGAAAGAAGAACAAATTTGGCGGTACCACAATCCCAGATTTCAAGAAATACAACAAAGCTGTCGTCATCAAAACAGTATGGAAACTGACACAAAATAGACACATAAATCAATGGAACAGAACAGTCCAGAAACAAACACATGCTTATATGGTCGATTAATCTCCAACAAAGGAGGCAAGACTATGCAACGGGGAAAAGACAATCTCTTCAGTAAATGGCGCTGGGAAACCTGGACAGCTACACGCAAAAGAATGAAACTGGACCGCTTTCTTACACCATACACAAAAATAAACTCAAAATGGATTAAAGACCGAGCTGTGAGACATGGAGCCATAAAATTCCTAGGAAAGAGCACAGGCAGTCCTTTCTTTGACCTCAGCTGTAGAAACATTATTTCTCGATATGTCTTCTCTGGCAAAGGAAACAAAAGCAAAAATACATATGTGATTTTGGAATTTGACAAATTGATTCTGAAGTTCATATGCCAAAATAAACAAGCGAAGACCTATAGGAAAACTCTGACGAGGGAAAAAAGAGGAAGGACTGGAAGTTCTTCAAATACTAAAACATCCTATGAAGTTGATACTTAAAACAATGCAGTCTTTGGAAAACACAAAAACCAGAAAACAAAAACAATGCAGTCTTAGCGTCTGAACAAACAGGGCAATGAGACAAAAGGTTATCACAGCGATCATAAAGTCCCTGCATAGCCAATGAAGGCAGGATCCCCAGTTAGTAAAGTAAAATCGGTCTTCTTTTTTTGTTTTTTAAAGATTTTATTTATTTATTTGACAGAGAGACAGTGAGAGCAGGAACACAAGCAGGGGGAGTGGGAGAGGGAGAAGCAGGCTTCCTGCGGAGCAGGGAGCCCGATGCGGGGCTCGATCCCAGGACCCTGGGATCATGACCTGAGCCGAAGGCAGACGCTTAACGACTGAGCCACCCAGGCGCCCCAGTAAAATCAGTCTTCTAAGGTGTTGGGCAACTGGAATAGAGGCTGGGTTTACATCTCAGAACATGCCCCAGGATAAACTCCAAACGTAAAATAATAAACCCCATAAACATTTAGAACAAAACACGGGCGGATTCCTTTATAACCTCAGAGTTGGGAAAGTTTTCTTAATTATGTACGAAATCCATCCAGAAGCCATAAAAGAAGAGTACTTTTGACTCCTTAACAAAGCCTGACTGCTCCAGTGTCCTCCCCCAAAATCCCAACAGCAAATCCCAAATGGAAGGGACAACTTGGGGTAAGTTTTGTCCCCCTCGGATCCCAAAGGTCCGATTTTTCCGAACCTCTAAAGGGCTCCCAGGAATCAAGAAGACAACCAACGACACAAAAGAAAAGGGGTCAAAGCCAGTTCATACACATGCAAAACATGCCCCTTAATATGTAAGCAAGAGTGAGATTCTTTTTGTAAGTAAGAGAAATGCAAATCGAAACACTCAGTATAGCAGCCCCCCCTCCCCCAGGGTCTGTCCGATTGGCAAAAATCCAAAACTTGGACAGCACATTCTCCTGACCAGGCTGTGGGGGGACAGGCACCCCCCCCACCCCGCCCAGGGCTGCTAGGCATGCTAAATGGTTCAACTCCAGTGGTGGAGGGCAAGTGAACGTCTATCAAAATTACACAACCGCTTACCCTCTCACCATGTAACACCACTGTGCATTTATCTGTAGATAAGTGTCATTCATACAGGTCACAGGTTGTTTTCAATTGCCACCGACTGCAAACAGCCCAAGGTCTTTTTTGAAGAGACTGATTAAATACACAAAGACACACTGATACCGTGTAAACATCGGCTCTCAGGGGGCAGGGGCGAAGGCTGTTTTACTCATTGTGCATCCCTTGGGGCCTGCACAGGCCCTCGCACATAGCAGAGGCCCAACGTATATTTTCTGAACAAATGAGTAAATTATCCCTAAACTGCCCACAAAGCCAAGATCAGATAGGGTAACTAACCCAGGCGAATGCCATTTGCAAACTGCAAACCACTGGCGGATGCCGATTACAACTGTTAGAAAGTGTAATTGACATGTCCTGCCTCACCATCTGAGGGTACAAAACAAGGTCACATACCTTTGACTTTTCATATTGAAATACCCGACTCTTTCCTGGTCCCCAGAGAAGAAAGGTGACCTTCCCAAAGCTGCAGGGCTAGTAAGTATGGGAGACAGGATTTGCACGCAGGTAAATCTGCCCCCAAGTCGCAGACCTCTCCTCTTTCCCCAAGGCCATCGCTCCCTGCCAGGGTCACTCCAGCTCTGCACTGGAGGATGGACTGAGGATCAGGCTGCCTGGGGTTGGCTTCTCAGGAGCAGGGTGAAGTCACCCCCCTGAGCTTTATGTGCAGTTCAGGCAGCATAAGCTACCATGAATCCGGACTCCTACACATTTGCTGTCTTTGGCATGTGCATACACACGCTTACCAGGATGGCTGGGTATGGAGGAGCTTGCTGTGCTGGTCATTTGCTACGCCCAGCGATCACAGAAGCACAAGTAGCAGCGAGAAATCTTCATCAGATAAGATCATGGCTGGCAAACGAAATGCCCATGGAAAAGGTTTTTATAAGGTCCAGCCTGAGTTAAAGAATCCTGAGTTCACTCTATTTGGAAGAAAAGTTCCCAGCTTGCTTCACGTGTTCCTTTTTTACTGTATTACAGATTACAAATAACTGGCAACAAAAGAGAGCACCAACCCTGTCCTGCACGATACGCACACACAGCATTGACCATACTGGGAATGCTTAGTCTTAACAGTCTTTGCTAACTGCGTATTGCCTAAGCAAGGGACCTGGTTGCTATCTTCTACACACCTGCTCTGTGATCTTGGAGTCTGACCTCTGTCTCGTCAATTCTGAGTCTCAATCTCTTCATCTGTAAAATAAAGAGCTTGGAAAAGACAATCTCTAAGGACCATTCTAGAAAGACCTTCCAAATCTGGTTTCTCCAGCACTAGTTCTGTTCATTCCATCAGAGGTGGCCCTCGCTGACCTCTCCAGACAGGGTATTTCAGGGCCACCTGCCCCTTGGTGCCAGGCCAAGAGCACAGGCAGATAATAAGGCCAGAAGGATGACAATTCACAGATAAGAGAGTTCCTGCTCAACCTGGTTACCAAAATCTTGGAAAGAAACCCATCAAGCCCTTGGCATCACACACAGTCCCCTGATCCTTCATTCAACAAATGCTTGAACACCCATGATGTGCCATGCCCCACTCCAAGATCTGGAAATAGACAGCAGTGAACAAAGCCGATTGTCTTTTGCTTCCTGGAGCTGAAATTCTAGTGGGAGAAAATTAATAAGTAAAGAAATACATCAGATGGATGACAATGTGCTATGTGGAAAAATGCAGCAGGGAGCTTGGACTGGGAGGCCCAGGGGTGGGGGTGCTACTTCACACGGACCAGTAAGGATGCCTCTCTGAAAAGTTGACATTTGTGCGGAGAGCTGAAGAAAGTGAGAGGACCAGTCTTAGGGCTAGCTGGGGGAAGTGTGTCCCAGGAGGGAAATCGGTGAGTGCAAAGGTCCTGGGGCATGTGTGCCTGAGGTGTTGTTGAAATAGCCGAGTAGGGGCGCCTGGGTGGCTCAGTTGGTTAAGCGGCTGCCTTCGGCTCAGGTCATGATCCCGGGGTCCTGGGATCGAGCCCCGCGTCCGGCTCTCTGCTCAGTGGAGAGCCTGCTTCTGCCTCTCTCTCTGCCTGCCCCTCTGCCTACGTGTGCTTTCTCTCTGTGTGTCAAATAAATAAATAAAATCTTTTAAAAAACAAGAAACAGCCGAGTAAGTAAAGTGGGAGGAAGAAGGTACCAGGAGAGGAAGTCAGAGAGATAATGAGGAGACCAGGTCATAGGGAGCCTTGAGGGCCACCGGAAGAATTTGTCTCTCTAACTGGGAGGGCTGCCATTGGGAGCTTTTGAGGATTAAAGGGCTACAGTGTGCCATATGTCTTAAAGAGATCTTTGGGATCTGGCTGCTTTTTGAGACTAAACCACGGGGCATGTGTGGCAACAAGAAAGCAGGTATGTGGCTCTTGGGACAGTCCAGAGGAGAGGGGGGTGGAGGGCTGGGAAATTAGGGGGAGAGCCCCTCTTGGAACATCTTTCCGACACATCTCTCCTTCCCACGTCAGCCCCCATGACCACAGCCCAGCTCAGGACTCTGTCCTCTGCCTCAGGCCTATCACCCCCCACCTCTTCCCTGGCTTCCTGCCTCGGCCCCAAGCACGTCTCCACACCCCAGCCACCCAGGCCTTCCCCTGCAGCCCCTGCCCCTCCCCAGGCCCACAACTTCCAGAGGCTGACCTCTGCCAGATTGCTCAAGCCATCGGGCCCTGGGAATTCCAGATTTCTGCAATATGTCCTTTCCCTTAAAACATCCCTCCATCCTCCCCTCCCCAGCAACCTCTTAACCGTAATATGCGGGAAGAGCTGCCCCTTGCCAAGAACACACCACACGTCAGGCACCCTGCCAAGCACCGATCACTCTTACGTCTTCACGTTTACTACTACAGCCCCATTTCACATTTGAGAAAATGAAGGTCCAGAGAGGAAAGGCGACCTTCCCACTGCAGCAGGGCTAATAAGCATGGAAGGCAGGATTTGCACCCAGGGATGTCTGCTCCGAGTCCTTGGACGGTCCTTCCTCCCTGAGTCTCTCCTGACCTAGGTGAGCAGAGCAGGCCACCTCCAGGAAGCTGCCTGGATTTCAGCACAGCTCCCACTGTGGACTGTGGCCTGGATCCCCACTACACACACTGGCACTCGTGGCTACCTTCCAAACGAGTGGGCATGTGAGCAGCACTTACCCCAAACCCCGGGCCTCGTCCACAGCCTAGACTACGGGCAGACCCTCAGGGCTCCGGGTGAGTCCCGCTGGGAATGCCCAGGGTGCATTTGGCCGTGGAGGATACTGGAAGCAGAGGAACGTGGGCACTTAGCCACACGCCGCCCACTCTCCCGAGGCTGTAAATGACAGTAACTGAGGGAGGGCACCATCAGTGTGCGAGTACCAAGGCATGAAGGAAAACCATCCTGATACTCCAGGTGCCCTTGAACATGACAGTAAAAACGTGAAAGGAAAACCAACTCCATCGCTCAAACCCACCAGGCTCTGGGATTTCCACGTTTCTGCAGTATGTGCTTCCCGCTTCCCAAGACGTCCCCGCATCCCCTCCCCTGCCCAGCAGCCTCCTAATCAGAATAGTTGAGAAGAGCTGCCATTTGCTACGGAGTCCACCAAAATGCTGTTCCCGGCTGCGTGGGGGACAGGTGATTAGAGTCGTGGCTTCATGCCTTTGAGTATTGTCTCCGTATTTCCACAATCGAGGGGTTGTGCGTGTGTCCAGTCACCACCCTGCAGGGACACCTGCTTTACTCTACCCTGAAGATGGTGTGAGGTCACTAAAGACCCGAGGCAAAAGCACGTGACATATATTCTTCTCGGTCCCTTCCCAATGCCTCCGTGTCTGCAGGTCCCCGGCAACATGTTTACTCAGAGCCGCATGTGCACAGAGGGAGATCCTATTACACGTACTGTTCTACACCTCGCTTTATTTTTCACTTAAAAACATGCTGGGCCCCTACCGTACACGTTTCCTAAAACTCATCAAACTGTATGCGTGCGACGATGTGTAAACTGTACCGGGATAAACCTGCTTGAAAGCGTACACTATGCCCTCATTTCATGTCCATAAATACAGCTCTGTACCCTAATTTTGCAGAGTGACAGTGAATCTCATATAGCAGTCCCATCCTTCACTTTGCCTATTTCCTGTCCTGACTCCTGGAACTGTGGTTTCCATCTCTCTGCTTTTACAGACAACACCGTGGTGAATATCTTAGCACTCACGTCTTTGAGCACATCCTTAATTACTTCTGTAGGACTGGTTCCTAGAATTGAGCCTCTTGGGTCAAAGGAAACGTAATTTAAAGTTGTAGGTACGGATCATTATCTTGTCTCCAGAAAGGTTTTTAAAACTCCACGTTCTCTGGGCGCCTGGGCGGCTTAGTCGGTTAAGCATCTGATTTTGGCTCAGGTCATGGTCTCAGGGTCCGAAGACTGAGCCCTGCTTCTCCCTCTCCCTCTGCTTTATTTATTAGAGAACGCGCACGCTCTCTCTCTAATAAATAAGTAATCTTAAAAAAAATAAAGGGGGTGCCTGGGTGGTTCAGTTGTTAACCGTCTGCTTTTGGCTCAGGTCATAATCCCAAGGACCTGGGACGGAGCCCCGCATTGGGCTCCCTGCTCCGCGGGAAGCCTGCTTCTCCCTCTCCCACTCCCCCTGCTCGTGTTCCCTCTCTTGCTGTGTCTCTCTGTCAAATAAATAAATAAAATCTTTTAAAAAAATGAAATAAAAATAAAAAGTCCATATTCTTGGGGCGCCTGGGTGGCTCAGTTGTTAAGCGTCTGCCTTCGGCTCAGGTCATGATCCCAGGGTCCTGGGATCGAGCCCCGCATAGGGCTCCCTGTTCCGCGGGAAGCCTGCTTCTCCCTCTCCCACTCCCCCTGCTAGTGTTCCCTCTCTTGCTGTGTCTCTCTCTGTCAAATAAATAAATAAAATCTTTAAAAAAAAAAAAAAGTCCATATTCTTTCCAGTGTCAGGACGCGCCCGCCTTCCCATTACCCTCAGCATGGGGAGGGGAGGGGTGAGCTGCTTGAGCTGACATTTCTGAAAGGCTCCCTGTCCGGCGTGGAGCTGCTGGTTAATAGTAACAATAGTATACCATTTCCTGAGGGCTTACTCTGCACAGACACTGGTCAAAGTGGTTTTCGTGGAGTAACTCATTTAATCCTCCCGATAAGCCCTGAGGCAGGTGCTCTTATCAACTACCGTTTAAGAGTTGAGGGAACCAAGGCACAGCTGGGATTTCAACGCCCCTTGTCAGGTGGAAGGAGTCTGCCTGTGGCCCAGCCAAGTTCACCTGGGACTGCTCTGGAGCTGGAGGCTCAAACTCACCGCAATAAAGAAAAGGCACTTAACCCTGAGCCTCAGTTTCCTCATCTGTAAAATGGGAAGAATAGCACAGGATGGTAGAGGGCGTTATTATTTTTTTTAATATTTTATTTATTTATTTTGAGAGAGAGCATGAGCGGGGGGTGGGGGGCAGAGGGAGAAGGAGAAGCAGACTCCTTGCTGAGTGGAGAGCCGGATGTGGGGCTTGATCCCAGGCTGGCAGGATCATGACCTGAGCTGAAGCCAGATGCTTGACTGAGCCACCCAGGCGCCCCTGCAGAGGGGATTAAATAATAAAGTGTCTGGCACCTAGTAAGGGCTCAATCCATGGCCCACCCCCCAACTCAGGAGGCTGCCTTGGAGACCTGATGGGAAGGTGCAAATGAAGACCTCAGACAACTGGAGAGGTGGTGGGGGCAGGGACCTTTCTGGGCTCTGTGTCTACATCTGCGACGAGGGATTCTGCTCTTTCAAATCAAGTCTGTTGGGTGAACGTGAAGACCACTTCTGCTTCACTCTCATGCGCCTGTTCACCTAGGTCCCCGTTTGCCAATTCAGACTTTGCACAGGTCTGACTTCCAGAATGTGCGGTGTGTTCCCGCTGGAGAGTATGGGCACAGGGCAGAGTGTGCGGGCACCAGCCAGAAGGGAAGGGGCTCTTCTAGTCCTGTGGCCAACTCAGCTTCCACTGGAAGCTTCTGGATCCACTGAGGTCTGTCCAGAGGGAAAACAGAGACAGGAGAGGAAGGGACTCTCACTCACTGAGTAAGATGGGTGCAGCTTCCTGATACCTACTAGAAATGGAGGCACCAAGAGGAGAGAGAGTCTCAAGGGCATGCAGTTGATGCCAGGAGAGCCAACTTTGAATGCATCCCTGCCACTCATCAGCTGACTGAACCTGAACAAGGCACTTTCCCCTCCCTCGGGAGTCTGTCCGTTGGGGGAGGGAGGGGTTGGTAACACCTGCTACCTCCCAGGGAAGCAGGGAGGACTCCAGGGGATGAGGCTTGCAAACAGCACTGGGAGCTGGGGGCCTGAGGACCAGAACCTTTTCTCTCCACTGAGCTTTTCCACCTCCCTCTACATGAAGATCAAAGCCAGTTCATAAGGTGTCAGCCGGGCCCTTCCCTTTTGCCTCCTGTCCTCACCAGCTCAGAAGGTCCCTCGACCAGTGCCAGACACCCCCACCTCCTGCATCCTCTGGGACCTCAATCTAGGGACCTGCCTCTCCTCTGGGACTCAGCCACTCTGTCTTCTGGCTCCTTCCTGTCAGCTCATAAATGCAGCCAAGTCTCCTTTATGGAAAAGCACCCACACAGATAAAGTAAAGTAAAAAGAACAAATGTGCTCTTTCAAAACACACACCAGCAGCAGCAAAAATAAAAGCCAAATGATAATCTGGGAGGAGGTCTTTGCCACCAAGAGACCAGACAAGAGGCAAATACCTTGCTGATGAGCTCAAACAAATGAATCAGAAACTCACATTTTGTGGTCACTTCCCAAGGCACGTATATTTGCCAAATCACTCTGTACACCTTCAGCTTACACGGTGCTGCGTGTCAGTCACAGCTCAATAAAACCGGGGGTGGGGTGGGGGGTGGGAATCACACAAAGATCCTAGACGTTCATGTTCTTTGATTCAGCAATTTCATTTCTAGGAAATAACAAGAAATGCACACTCGCAGCCTGAGGAAGTACGAAACAGTACAGTCCCTCTGGAGAGCCAGCTGCCTCTAGGTAGAGCCCTTCTAGAGGTTCAAATGCAGTGACGACCAGGTGATGCTCTTTCCAGGAAAAATCGGGCAATGTGTACGTGCAAAAGTTCAACGTAACGTTATCCCAAAGAGCCTAAATTTCCAATGTGTTCCCTTTCAGGTAAACACTGAAAAATATTTTAAAAAGGTTTGAGAGAGGTGAGGAGTTTGAAAAATTTCTATAGACAAGATATATTCAAATATGTTAAAAAGTGTTTTTTAAAAAGTTCGGCAAAAATGGCGAAATTTAACCGTAGGATTCTCCAAGTGGTGCAAATATGTCATCTCCCCCCTACCTCCTACAGTTAATTCATTCCAAGCAACATTTAGGGAGCACTGACTATGTGCTGGGCTGGGCACTGAGGTTTCAGGTAAGGTTCCTTTCCTCTAGAAGTTTCCAGTCTGGACAGGAGTGGCACAATGAAAACACAGGGCATTTAGCAGGAATTGTGAGCTCACCTAGGAGGTCCGACGGTTGGGAGGAAGTGCATTCCAGAGGCACATCGGGCACAGAGCTTGGGTGAGCAGGTGGCTGGTAGAGCCCTACAGCCCACCTGCCTGGATGGAGGGCCAGGAGGGGCAGCGGCCGCTGGGGAGGAAGGCGGTGGGGGAGGAAAGAGCTGTTTCCACATTTCAAGCTTCCCTTTCTCATCTGTCCCTACTTCCAGTCCTGTCGCCAATGTCCCAGGCAGCCACCTCCTCTTACTCTGCCCCCTGTCCCAGTTTGGACCTTTAACCTAGGCAGCTAGAAGGGCTTCCGTCGGAATAAGGAAAGGAGACAATTTTCAGAATTTCTATTTGGGAGTTTGTCCTCTTATGGCAAGCTGTCAGAGGATTCCATCTCGCCTCTCCCTTTCTTTTGTATTTGGGCCCACCTGGGGGAGTCCCCCCTAGGGGATCTCCGAGAGGAAACACGGAGCGCAGACCTAGGCGTGGAGGGTAGAGTCCTGGCCAACCTGAGCCCTGCTTCTGCCGGCCCCCAAGGGGCCTGCGAGGAGCAGGCAATCACTCAGCATCTCCGGGAGACAGGAGACGCAAAGGGTGTCCTCCTGAGGGAGGGGTGGATGCAGGGGAGACGCTTTTTAACCCTCTCAGAGCCAGAGGCTCAGCTGAGTCTGCCCAGGAAGTGGGAACGTCTATTCCAGGGTGTCAGATGAGGAAACTGAGGCAAGCGTCCCCGCCCCCCAGCAGCGAAGGGCAGTGGACTCAGAGACCCCTGCCAGAGCCGCTCCCAAGCACATCACAACTCCCACTCAGGGGTTCCCATCTGGCTAGCAGGGAGGGAGCGAAGCGAGCCGGAAGGACGGGTCGTCGGCGGGTCGGGATCCCTGAGAAGGGGAAGGGGCGCTCCGACCCAGGCCCTTCCCTCCACCTGCAGGGCCCTCCCCCCGCCTCGGCACTTCCGAAGCCAAGGCACCCCCCGCCCCCCTCGGCCCGGGCCGACGCCTCCCGCCCCCGGCAGTCTCCCCTCCAGCAGGCCGCTCCCCGGCGCTGTCCCAGCCGCACCCCCTCCGGGGCCAGGAGCGAGCGCGGCGGGACGGCCAGGCCTCCCGAGACCATTCCGCGCCCCGGAGCGGAGCGGAGCGGCGCGCCTCGCCCCCGGGCCTCCCGCCCCCACGACCCTCTCCGCCGGCGCGGGACCCGGGCCCGGGCGGGGCTGCTGCTCCCCTCGCCGGCCAGGCGCCGGTGCAGCCGCCGCGCTCAACTTCGGGGCGCAGTTAGCCGGGGACCGCCGCGCCCAGTCGGTGCGCCCGCAGATGTCCCTCCGGAACAGGTGGCCCGGGCGGCGGCCGAGCCCTCCCCGCCCCCTCCGCAGCCCACCCCCGCCTTCTCGCGGCACCCCTACCCGCGCCCGGGAGCCCCCGCCCGCCGCCCCCTGCGCGCGGGCCCGGGTACCTCCGGCTCCCGCGGCGGCGGCGGCGGCGGCGGCGGACGAGCTGGTCCCGCGGGCCGGCGGGCGGCGGTGCCGGGAGTCCGGCGGCGGGAGCACCGCCCCTCCGGCCCGGGCGTGGTCAGCGCCGCCCCGCCCGCCGCCCCCGCTGGGTCCCGGCTCCTCGGCCCCGCGCGGCCCCGCTGCTCCCGCGCCGGGGCTGGACCGCCGTCAACAGGTACGCAGCGCTCCCCCGGCCTCCCTGTCGCCTACTGTGTGGGCTTATAATCCGATTTCCCCACTTAACAGATGAGAAAACTGAGGCTCGGCCGGTTAAGTCCCTTGAAGGTCAGGCAACTGAGAAGGGGCAGTGTCAGTATTGGAACCCGGGCCTGCCTGATGCCACAGCCTAGAATACACTCATGAACCTCCCCACCCCACGCCCCAGCTGTGACTGGTGCTAAACGCTCGGCCTGCGGCGTGGCTCAGTGTTTTGCCGAATTTCACTTATTTGCTTGAACCTTCACAACTTCCGAAGGCTCCTTGTTGCTGCTGCGTCCTGGCCCCACTCACTCTCCTCCGGGTCCACTGGCCTCTGGCTGTGTTGTCCTCACTCCTCGGGGCTCCTCCTCCCCCTCAGCGGATGACTGGTCCCCAGGCCACCTTTGAGAACACGAAAACTCTCCATCCCAGCCCTGCAACAGCCTAGCACTTAGTAGGTGCCTTTGAATGAACGAATCGGAAGAAAATTCCCATGGGCTTCCACCACCCATCTGCAGCCTCCTGACCTGGTACTTACGCGCTGCCTTCCCTCCCAGGACCCAAGGGACCGCAGGACCCCCTCCCCTTGTCCACAAGCTGCCACCCTTCAAGCCCACACTGACTCAGCAACTCTGCCCTCTCTCCCCTGCCCTGCTCGTTCTCATCAACCCACACACTTCTCCTATCTTAAAAACCAAAAGAAGGAAACCAAAACCCCTTTAGGTACTTCTCCAATCTTAAAACCAAAACCCCCTTAGGATCCCCTAACCCGCTCCCCTTCCCTACTGCCTCACCTTTGTCCTTCCCTTTATAGCAAAAGTCCTGTCTCTCTGGTTTTTCCCCTCCTTTGTCCCTCAAACCCTTACCCCCACTAGCCCACTAAATCTGTCATTTTGGTCCCCAGCTATGCCCATGTTCCTAGGTCCACATGGAGCCTGCTTCTTGCCTCACTGGTCCCTCCAGCAGCACCTGTCACTGCTGCCCACTCCCTGTTCTCTGAAGCACTTTACTCTTCTGGTTTCCCAGATACCACACCTGACCACTTCTCCTCTGTGCTCACCCTCATCCTCCTCCGCGGACCCCCTTCTCTCCCCAGCCTCTAGAAGTTTCCACAGGCTGTGCTCAGCTCTTGATCTTCTGCTCCTTCCCCGACTCTTTACCTTGATGCTGTCGTCCAACCCTTGGCTTTGGAGGCATCTATCTGCGCATGACGCCCAGATGTGGCCCGCAGCCCGGACCTCTCCCTGAAGGCACATTTCTAACTGTGCTCCCTTACAGGGCTCCAGCCAGCAGCCCGGTCTCCCCCACGCTGTCCTGCATCTCCCCCATCTCAGTTAAGGACAGCTCCCTTTCCTGCCGCTTGGGCCCCAAGCCCTGACTCCTCTCCGCCCACCACACACCTTCCCCACACCCACTCCAATGGCAAATGCTATCAGATCCGCCTTCAAAAAGATGAAAATATGTCCAGAATCTGACACTTCTCACCCCTCCCCCTGTCCAAGCCACTAGCCTCTCCCCAGGGACCTCGTCTGGCCTGTAGTTCTGCCTCCCCCACTCCCCGGTCCAAACAGCAGCCCGAGGGATGATGGGAGAAGGAGGTCAGGCCACATCCCTCCTCTGGCCAAACCCTTCCAGTGGCTCCTCACTGAGCTCAGAAGAAAAGCCCCTGCCTCACCCTGGCCTCATCCCTTTCTTGGATGGGGACCCTGCCCAGCCACGCTGGCCTCCTTGCTGGCGCTCACCCCCTCCAGGGCCTTTCCTCTCGCTCGAACAGGCTCTCCGCCTGGAACAGTCTTGCCTAGATACCTACGTGGCTCTCTCCCTCACCTTCAGGTTCAAGCTTCAATGTCGGCTTCTGAGTGAGTATTCCGTGACCTCCCTGTCTCAGATCAGGCATGCACTCCCCACTCACTGCTTTCTCACCTCGATTTTCCCCCATACGCTTACCACCATGTGACATGCTTTATGTTTTTCACTTATACATGTATTTTAATGCCTGTCCTCTGCACGGGATTGTGAGTTCCACAGAGCGGGGGTTCCTGCTGACTTGTTCACTGCTATGTCTCCCTCCTGGAACAGTGTCTGGAACAGAGTGACTGGACACTCAGCACACGTGTAGAATGAATGAACCCGTAGGATTTCACCAGTGGTAATATTCACAACCCTTTTTCTTTGTATTGGCTTTTTCATTTCAATAAATGTATTTTAAAAGGAAACTTTATATTACTGTCCTAGATAGGATACCACTATTACTAGCCTAGAATAGAAGACAACAGTAAAAATGACAATATTCTAGGGGGGCGCCTGGGTGGCTCAGTTGGTTGAGCATCTGCCTTCAGCTCAGGTCATGATCTCAGGGTCTTGGGATTGAACCCTGCGTCGGGCTCCCTGCTCAGTGGAGAGTCTGCTTCTCTCTCTGCCTGCTGCCTCCCTCTCTCTCTCTCATGAATAAATAAATAAAATCTTTTTTAAAAGAGATTTTATTATTTGAGAGAGAGAGCACAAGAGGGGGGAGGGGCAGAGGGAGAAGCAGACTCCCCGCTGAGCAGGGAGCCCGATGTAGGACTCCATCCTGGGACTCCCGACATCATGACCTGAGCCGAAGGCAGTTGCTTAACCGACTGAGCCACCCAGGCACCCCTAAATAAATAAAATCTTTAAAAAACAACAAACAATGTTCTACAGCTCTGGGGACCGCTTTGCCCTCCTACCCTCTCCTTTTTTTTTTTTTTTTTAAGATTTTATTTATT
>NC_138373.1:154285826-154317065 GCF_054177405.1 Leptonychotes weddellii
CGCTTAACCATCTGAGCCACCCAGGCGCCCTGAAGGCAGACTCTTAACGACTGAGCCACCCAGGCTCCCCCCTCCTACCCTCTCCTTATTAAAATGTGAGATTCACAAAGTGTAGCAAGGTATCAAAGCACCTAGAATAGATTCGCCCCTGGACCTAAGCAGAAGAATTGAAAGAGAATTGAGAGGAGATGACCTTCTTAGGGAAGCCCCTTCCTGGGCTATGCCCAGCCCCACAAGCTCTTCCTAACGGCGCAGGGGAAGAACAGCTATCCCTTCTAGCTGTCCCTCCTAGCAGTTTATTTAAACTCACAACCCTCTGAGATCATGCTGTCACCATCCCCACTTTACAGACGAGGAAACTGAGGCTGAGTTGGAACTCGCCCAGCTCACAGAGCACGTCAGGGTGGACAGAGATTAGAACTGGAGTTTGCCGGAGACCAAGCCCTTGGCAGACTCCGAGGTCAAACCCCCCTCGGTCTGCTCTGGCCTGGCTGTTGGGGGAAACTGAAGGGAGTGCATGGAGGAAGTAGGTGGGGATGGAAGAGCCCACATGTCAGCCCTGCTGTGGCCTCAGTTTACCCATGTGTAAAGCGCTGCCAGAGACGCCCAGTCTGGCCGCCCTGGGTCTTTTGCAGAAGTCTGGGAGAAAGATGGGTCCTCTTTCTTCTGCACGGGCTCTGAGTGTGTTTTGCTTCTGGACAAGGAGTGGGGAGGGTGTAGACTAGAGCTCGGTGGTGTCTGGCCACCACATGAGGGGAGGGCCCATCTCTGAATAGAGCCTACCTCCTCGGGAGGCTGAGCCATGAGACACAGGCAGGGGAACGGGCCATCTCTGGAGCCTGTGTGTCCCCGTGGCCTGACCTGCGTGGCCCACAGGCCTCCCCATTTCACAGTTTGGTTTAACCAGATGAGCTAGATCTTTTTTCCTTGTACATAGAAGAAACCTATTTGATTCAGCCTTTCACTACTGACACTTTCTGCTCCACCCATTAAGCAAGCTGCATCCTCGCCCATCTTAGTAAAAAGGACAAGAAATCAAAAAGCAAAACAACCCCCTCCCTTACCTCGTGACCTCCAAGGCTCTCCTACCTTCAGCCAGGTTTCTCAAAAGACTCATCTCTGCTCTGTTGCGATCCTTCCCTTTCTGGTCCCCGGTGCCCGTTCTCGTCTGCTTCCTGTCCCCCTCCGGGTTGAGGGCTCTTGCTAGTGTCACACTGACCTGCCTGTCAATCCTGTCAATATCGGATTAACAACAACAATATCGTTAACCTTTGTTAATAGAACCACAGACTGGGACGCCTGGGTGGCTCAGTCGGTTAAGCGTCTGCCTTTGGCTCAGGTCATGATCCCAGGGTCCTGGGATCGAGTCCCGCATCGGGCTCCCTGCTCCGCGGAGAGCCTGCTTCTCCCTCTGCCTCTGTCTCTCTCTCTGTCTCTCATGAATAAATAAATAAAATCTTAAAAAAAAAAAAAAAGAACCACAGACTGCAAGAATTTGTGTAAACATATGACCTTAAAAACATAGAAGCATTTCTGGTTTCGTTTCTGACCAGAGTGTCCTAAAAGCCACAGGAGTTTCTGAACCATCCCCACGTCTCAGGGACACCCCAGTGCCCAGACTTTTGCCTCTAAGACCTTCTCCCCTAAAGGAAACCAGGATTCTTTAGAACATAAAGAGAAAATGAGAATGGTCCGGGATACCCTGGTGTGGCCAGAAAGTAAAGTCACCCTCAGAAATATTAGGGGAGCAGAGGAGAGACAATGGAACCATCAAAAGTCTCCCCCAACACGAACCAAGCTGTAATAATACGAGCATCAAAAACTATCGGTTGAAATAATTACGGTTAACTGGAATATATGAACGGTCATGGTTATAATGATACTCAGAGGAGAAAGGTTAATATAAGGCATTCCAAGAGAGTTGTAATATAAGAAAGATGACTGTCATATGACTTGTTTGAATTTTTATTGAGCTTAAGTTGGGATGCATTGGTCTGTGTATCTTGTTGGTTTTTTTTTTATTTTATTGTTGTTAACAAATTAGAGAGATGTGTTTGCTTTATCTGTGTAATCAGAAAAGAATAAACTTGGAGCTCTGGGCTGGAGGCCTAGAATACACCAAAGAAAGGAGAATGGACTTGCACGTTCTGGGGACCCCACGGAAACTCTGGGGTGGACAAGACTCCCTCAGGTGCATAGCGTGGGGGTCACCGTCGGTTGTCCAGGAGAACGGGGCTTCACAGAGGAGGTCCACAGTGGCTAATTAGCCAAGTCTCATCCCAGGAGAGGCAGCTAAGCCCTGTGTCCCAGTGCCTGAGGACCCAAATCAAACATCCAGATCCAATGACCTCAGCTTGTCCTGGGAGATTATCGTAAACATGAGCTGGTATCCAAATTTCATCACCAAAGCTCTAGGGAGAAAGCAAACAAGTACAGCAAAATCCCTAAGAAGAAACAAAAGCAAGGATGGAAATGGTGCCTATGGCCTTAACATTTCAGAAGAGTTTTTAAGTATAAAGGTTATGACAGAGCTGTTCTCGGACCTCGCCATGAGAAATCTGGAATCGCGGTTTATACTGTTGACAGAGATTTACTTAATCAAGTTTGTAATCAAGGTTGGAATACTCCAGATGAATTGGATTTCGAAGTTTTGTTTATAACATAGAGGAGCTTTAGGGAAGGAAGTCCACATAGCTGTGGCCGTCCCCTCCGGGGACTGAGGTCTCCTGACTGTAATAGCCCCATACGCAAACTCACCGGGGGTTTACGGGCTGAATTTCTGACTTCCTGGTGGCATCAGGCTGTTTACCATAAACTCTCCGCGCTCTTAGCCTCCTGCCCTCTGACTGGCCATCCTCCGGACGACTCTTCGCCCTCCACCCATCCCTTCCATTCTGGAGTCCCTGGCCCTTTTCCAGGCCCCTTCAGGCGTCTCACGCACATGTGGGCTGGCCTCCATCCTACCCTGGCCTTCCAAAGCTGAGCCCTCGTCCAGCCCACAGAGGAGCTGCAGGACCCAGAGCCACCATCTGCTCAGCCTCTGGAAATAGCAGCATCAACCCTCTTGGGCCCCCCTCTCCCCTCTCCCTGCTCCGCCACCCCACCGCCCCTGCGTGAGGCAGCCAACCGCCGAGTCTGGACGATCTCACCTCCTCGCTGCCTCAAACACGCCTGCTCCTTTCACCCCCTATGGCAGCCCTCAGCCCATCATCAGTCCCACACTCAGGCCTTTCTGAGGCATCCACAATGTTTGAGGTCCTGGAAATGCAAGATGGACAGGGGCCTGGGACTGAAGCCAGGACTCACCGTGCACGCAGTTCCCCGGGGGACGGGTTGCAAGGCAGACTCTGAGAGGCTCCCAGCTGCAGCTACTGGTGGTCCCAGACCCACTCTTTGAGCAGCAAGACCCCAGCTCACACAGGGCTTTTGAGTCTTGCCAAACAGAATTAACAGAGAGCCATGGAAGGCCTGGAAGCAGGGTCCTTTGATGAAGTTGAAGTTAAGTCTTTTTTCCAGGCAAATGCAATGGACCTTGGTTTCTTTCACCAAAGCCTCTTCCCCAGGATGGGGCTCTTCCCCATCCTTGGCTATATCAGGAAATTTCCCAGGATGCTTAACGAGCCTCTTGCCTCCTGAGCTTGATAACTAAGATACCCAAGGCTGTCAACCCATCTCTGGGGATGAAAACAAACACCCCTGCCTCCAGCCCTCTCCTCTGTCCCTACATCCAGCCCCAGACTCTGGAAGGCTGTTTCCCGGTCAGCTCTGTGTCCACTCCCAGCAGCCCCTGACTGCTGTCCCGCTTCTAGGGTATTTGGTCCAGTTTTTCTTTTTGAACTTCCCAAAACTCCCAGGGCTGAGGATGAGGTCCTGCCCCTTTGGACTGCCCTCCAAAGCCTACCTTTCTGGATCTGCCCCCTGCCTTCCTGCCCTGGAGTCACAGTTTCCTCCAACAAAGGGGGCACATCCTCTTCTTCATGCTGCTCTCTTTGCTCTTGTTGGTCCTCAGCCTTACAGTGGCCTTCCCCTGTCCTTGACTGACCCCCTAGTTTCTTAACAGGATTTTACAGTTTTTACATCTATTTAATTTCTTTTTTTTTTTTTTTAAGGCTGTTTGAGAGAGAGAGAGAGAAAGAGAGCGTGTGTAATGCGCATGTGCGCATGCAGGGGGAAGGGTAGAGGGGGAGGGAGAGGGAGAGAGAATCTCAAGCCAACTTTGGGCTGAGCATGGAGCCCAACACGAGGCTCAATTCCACACCCTGAGATCACCACGGGATCAGAAACCAAGAGCCTGGCGCTTAACCGATTGAGCCACCTAGGCACCCCTACCTCTACTTCATTTCTATGCAAGCTTAGGGAGAACATATGATTTTGACCATTTCATAGATGACAAACCAGAGGCTTAACGAGGCTGGGTCACTGAGCTCAGGTCATACAGCCAGGGAGGCATCGGGAGGGCAATAGAGCTACTCTGTCCTGTTGGGCCACCAGACGTTTGTTTGTTTTTTAGCATTGCCTTGTGATCAGTACTTGGATGGAGGAGAATACAGGTGGGATGTGAGCCCAGAGAGGCTCATCCATCAGTTATGTGCTAGAGCCAACTCCCATCAGCTGGAGAGAGCCAATGGTGGGCATCTCTTCCCAACTCGCATTCACAGATGGCTCACTGGTAGCGTGAAATTGGCCGTGGCAGGAGTATTTACACCACGAACATTGGCAAACACTCCAAATCAGGGCTTCCTTCCTGGAGGGCGAGTGGTTCGTTTGCTGGCATACCACTGATGTTCACTCAAGGCTGGGAGACTTCTGGAGGAGATGATGTCTGAGCTGAGCCTGCCAGGATGGGAGGCGGATGGAGGGGCAGGTGTTGCCTTCACCTGGAATATTCTACCTGCCTGTTTAAGTCTAACACGTGGGTGAGCAAGAGCACATGGTCTAGGGCGCCTGGGTGGCTCAGATGGTTAAGCATCTGCCTTCGACTCAGGTCATGATCCCGGGATCCTGGGATCGAGTCCCACATCGGGCTCCCCGCTCAGCGGGGAGCCTGCTTCTCCCTCTGACCCTCTCCCCTCTCATGCTGTTTCTCTCTCGCTCACTCTCTAAAAAATAAATAAAATCTTTAAAAAAAAAAAAAAAAAGAGCACATGGTCTATTGTGGAAAGGAAGCAAGCAGTTTTGGAAGAAGAAGATGCTGGGGACAGGGAGGGGCTTCTAGTCAGAGAACAGAGCAGGTACCAGGGTCATCTAAACCAATGTTGTGACCCAGAAATGATTCAGAGTTTATCCTGCACACACCTGGGGGCCCATGGTCATTTGCATGCTGGGGCGGGGCATGAGTGGATGTTTTAGGGGAAGACGTCCCTGGTAGCAGTGGGAAAGCATGGAGGGTGCTGACGGGGGCCAACGAGGAGGCCACTCAGAGAACCCAGAGAAAGGATGCTGAGACCGCTCTACAGCAGGGGCCTGGGATGGCTGTGGGTAAACGGGCCAGCTGCAGATGCCACAGGACCCAAGGGCTGTGGGTCAAGGAGAGGCAGGCCTCTGGAAGGAAGCTAGGTTTCTGGCTTGGGTCCCTGGATACCTGTCATTTGAGATGGGGAACCTGGGTGTGGCTGCTTTGGGGGACAATCATGGTGAATTCAAATCGGGCGTGTGTTTGAGATGCATTGAGGCTCCTGTGCTGTCCGGGTGGGAGGTCAAAGGCAGATGGGCTTTGGAGCTCGGGCTCCAAGGACAGATCTGGGCTGGAGTGTAGTGATGGATATCTGGACAGAGCCCCGAGCAGCACCAGGGTTCAAAGGCACATCAAGAGAGTGACCAAGTATTTACCATCAGAGTGGTAGGGTTTTTTTTTTTTTCCCCTCTTAAAAAAAAATGAGAATGGGGCGCCTGGGTGGCTCAGTTGGTTAAGCGACTGCCTTCAGCTCAGGTCATGATCCTGGAGTCCCGGGATCGAGTCCCGCATCGGGCTCCCTGCTCGGCAGGGAGTCTGCTTCTCCCACTGACCCTCCCCCCTCTCATGCTCTCTCTATCTCATTCTCTCTCAAATAGATGAATAAAATCTTTTAAAAAAAAAAAAAATGAGAATGTTCAATTTCCAGGGCAACATGTAAAGAGCTTGGAGGCCATCATTCCCATCCTCACAATAACAACAAAAGAAGCTGAGCAAACTGAAAATCAACAACTTGTCTCAGATCCATTAGAGAATTGGGGTCACAGGGCAAACCAGTGGCCCAAAGACTGGAGAGAGGCAGATACCGAGAATCACGGCTGCTGAGGAGCAAAAGCCTGAAGCTGGAGCTGGTCCTGGCAGGAACACTTGAGCTGTACTTGACAGTTGCTAGAGGCTCAGGATAGACCAGCTCAAGAGATAAAAGCTCGCGCGCCTGGGTGGCTCACTTGGTTAAGCGACTGCCTTCGGCTCAGGTCATGATCCCGGAGTCCTGGGATCGAGTCCCACATCGGGCTCCCAGCTCAGCGGGGAGCCTGCTTCTCCCTCTGACCCTATCCCCTCTCACGCTGTTTCTCTCTTTCTCTCTCAAATAAATAAATAAATAAAATCTTTAAAAAAAAAAAAAAGATAAAAGCTCAAGGAAATCCCCACACTTTCAGGTTGAGCTTTGGGCAGGGAAAGGGGAAAACCAACTATTTTGACATACATTACAGGCATTCTATTCTTCTTTCTATTCTCTGTAATGCAGAAGTAGTACACATTTTCCTCTACCCTCTTAGGGTTTCCAGCTGGGACTGACGTAAGACAGACGGGGGCGCCTGGGTGGCTCCTTAGTTGGTCAGACGTCCAACTCTTGATCTCAGCTCAGGTCTTGATCTCAGGATCGTGAGTTCAAGCCCCACATTGGGCTCCATGCTGGGCATGGAGCCTACTTTAAAAAAAAAACAAGAACAGGGACGCCTGGGTGGCTCCGTCAGTTAAGCGTTGGACTCTTGGTTTTGGCTCGGGATGAGATCTTAGGGTCATGAGCTCAAGCCCCACGTCGGGCTCCATGCTCAGCTCAGGATCTGCTTAAGACTCTCTCTCCCTCACCCTCTGCCCCTCCCCACTTCTAAAATAAATACATAAATCTTTTTAAAAATCAGGAGCAAAAACAAAAACAGATTAACAGCAGAAAAGCATACAAATTTTATTTACGAGTACTTGGGTGCTCTCACAAGACAAATGAAGACCCCAAGAATAATGAGGCCCAAGATACAAGGTTGAATACAGAGTAGCAATTGTGGAAAAGTAACTAAAATCTGTGGGAAGACTAAAGGAAGATAAGAGTTATTCTAACAAAGTCTGTTTGTGCAAATTTCTCTTGGCCTTAACTTTCTGTTTCTTCCTCCTGGTACAGAGAAGGCACCTTTGACATGGGCATTTTATTTCCTGTTTTCAGAAGGAAAAGGGGAAGGTCAGAGTGTACCCGGTTGGCATCCACTTTTCAAGTGCCTTTAATCCAGCATAATCAATATGCCAAAGCAGTGTATTTGGGAAGAGGGAGAGGGGTGTTTTGAACTCCTTTGGTAGCAAAGCCAACCCTTAAAGATAGGACTGTACCAGAACCTTATCCCACCGGGGAAAGGGAAATTAGCCAACTCCACGTCCTCTGGCCTTCTGGTCTTACATAAGGGAAGGAAAAAAAATGACTAAGAAACTCCTCTGAAGGTCATAGCCCATGGACTGTGGCCTGCCAAAAACAACAGGCCTCGGGAAGATTTAATTATAAGATTATAGAACATTTCTCCTGCATAACCTTCCCAAACAGAAAGCACCAGGCCCAAATGGTCTCACTGGTGAATTCTACCAAACATTTGGAAAAAAAATTTCACCGATGATCTATAATCCCTTCGAGAGAACAGAAACAAATGACCCCAGCATTACCCTAATACCAAAACCTGACAAAGACCTTACAAGAAAGGGAAACAGTAGATCAGTATCTCTCATGAACATAGATGCAAAAATCCTCAACAGAATATTGGCAAATTAAATGCACCATTATGCATGAAAAGAATTATATACCAGGACCAAGTGGAATTTATTCCAGGTATGCAAAACTGGTTCAACATCCAAGACTCAATTAATGCAATCAATTACATCAAAGGCTAAAGGAGAAACATCTTATAACCATATCACTAGTTGCAGAGAAAAGCATTTGACAAAACCCCACACCCACTCAGCAAACTAGCGTAGCAGGGAACTTCCTCAACTTGATTAAGAACATCTGCTATCTGCTCAATCGTCTGTAAATGGAAACTGCCCTACAACATAAAGTCTGTTAATTCAAAAAGTACTATGAAAAACAAGGGGCGCCTGGCTGGCTCAGTCAGTAGAGCATGTGACTCTTGATCTTGGGGTTGTGGGTTCAGGCCCCGTGTTGGGTGCAGATATCACTTAAAAAAAACGTTTTTTAATCTTAAAAAAAAAGTCCTATAAAAAACAAAACCAGGGGCGTCTGGGTGGCTCAGTCAGTTGAGTGTCCGACTCTTGGTTTTGGCTCTGGTCATGATCTCATGGGTCATGGGATCAAGCCCCGTGCTGGGCTCCACGTTCCGTGGAGAGTCTGCTTCAGGATTCTCTCCCTCTGCCCTTCCCTCCCCTCGTGCTCTCTCTCTCCCAAATCAACCAATCAATCTTTAAAAAAAAACAGACCAAAATTTATCAGGGTAGGTAATATTTGCATATGGTCCAAACTACAAAAAAGGGTGTAGGGGGGAGAAGTGAGCCTCCTTCTCACCCCAATCCTCAGTTACCTAATTTCCCTCTGCAGAGGGAACTGCTGTTAGCTGATTCTCTGTGCTCTTCTCGAGATATTCTTTGTATATACAAGCATATCTCTCCTCAAAACACACACACGTGCTCTGTAGTGGTTTGGATGCTGTGTATCTTGCTTGTTCCCTTAACAATATACCTTGGAGGTTTTTCATGGCAAAACAACCAGCAAAATCTCTCTCCACCAGGTTCACTGAGAGATCTACGGGAAATGATTTGGAGGCCTCGTTTCTCGATTGTCCCAGTGATGGGACGCAGCTGATACCTTTCTAGATGCATAGGAAAAAAAGCTAATTCATGATTTTATTTCTCCCCTGGAACTGGGCAAGGTGGCTGCCTGTTTGTTCCTATATGTTGCTGTTTGGTGTCTCCTGGCTTAACTATTTTATGGTTATTTAGGTGGTCGCCTGTTGCTGCACGCTTTTTTAATCCTTTGTGTGTGTGTGTGCAGGAATGCGGTGGCTGTTACAAACGGTGCTGCAATTTATTTATTTATTTTTTTTTTTTTTTTTTTTAAGATTTTATTTATTTGAGAGAGAGAGAATGAGAGAGAGCAAGCACATGAGAGGGGGGAGGGTCAGAGGGAGAAGCAGACTCCCTGCCGACAGGGAGCCCGATGCGGGACTCGATCCAGGGACTTCAGGATCATGACCTGAGCCGAAGGCAATCGCTTAACCAACTGAGCCACCCAGGTGCCCCAACGGTGCTGCAATTTAAATATCCATGTTCTTGGGCATGTTCCATAACCTCTCTGTGCCGTGATTAAATTTTCATTCTTTCTCTCTTGTTTGTTAATGCAAATAGGTTCTTGTCCTTTAAAATAGAGAGAATCCTGCTTTACCCCTTATCCCAAAGGTTCTGACATGTGCTTTTATTGGTCTTTTCTAAATGTTCTGCAGTTTGGATTTTTTTTAATTTAAATTCAGTTAATAACATATAGTTTATTATGTTTCAGAGGTAGAGTTCAGTGACTCATCAGTCTTATATAACACCCAGTGCTTATATAATATCACGTGCCCTCCTCAACGTCCATCACCCAGTTACCCCCTCCCCTCCAGCAGCCCTCGGTTTGTTTCCTGTGATTAAGAGTCTCTTACAGTTCGTCTCCCTCTCTGACTTTGTCTTGTTTTATTTTCCCCTCCCTTCCCCCATGATCCTGTTTTGTTTCTTAAATTCCACACATGAATGAGCTCATATGATAATTGTCTTTCTCTGATTGACTGCAGTTTGGATTTTGATTTCCTTTTCCCCCCAAGTGTTGTTTAAGAGGCTTTAGAATTTCTGGATGTAGGACCTTTGCCAGGAGGCAGGGTTGTTTATTTTACGGTACAGGCTGAATTGTGTCCCCCCGCAAAATTCATGTGTTGAGGTCTTAACCCCCAGTAGCTCAGAATGTGACTGTATTTGGAGGCAGGCCCTTTATCGAGGTGAGTAAGATAAAAGAGGTCATGTGGGTGGGCCCTAATCCAACAAGACTGGTGTCCTTGTATAAAGAGATTAAGACAGACATAGAGGGATGATCATGTGGGGACACAGGGAGAGAATGACCATCCACAAGCCAAGGAGAGAGGCCTCAGAAGAAACCAATCCTGCCAACACCTTGATCTTGGACTTCTGGCCTCCAGGATTGTGAGAAAATAAATTTCTGTTGGTTAAGCCCCCCCAGTCTGTGGTGCTTTGTATGGTGGCCCTAGCAGACTAATAACTGTATTATTGCGTCTTTCCACATCACGCTCAGAGAAATATCATCTGTCCTACATATCCTTGAGGGCATTTGTCAAGTCTTCCTTTGTCATCTGCTAGTATGTATAGTCGATTTTTGCGAATGTCCCACTGGTGACTGCAAGAAAGGTGTGTTCTGTTTTCAGAGTATAGAATTCAATAAGTTTATTTATTTAGTTAAGTAATCTCTACACCCAATGTGGGGTGTGAACTCAACAGCCCGAGACCAAGAGTCATGTACTCCTCTGACTGAGCCAGCCAGGGACCCCTCAATAATCTCTATTAAAATCGCCTTCTTGGTTATGTCATTTCTGTCTTCCAAATGGTTATTCATTATTTTTATTTCTTATTTTTCTACTCCACCTGTCATGGGAGTAATTAGTCCGAAGGCTAAGAGACAAGCATCTGACTTCAGAACTTCCGGGGCATGAGAGTATGAAGTGAACAAGATCACTGCAACGGAAAACCGTCGTTCAGAGAGGAAAGGAATGAGAACGGCCCAGGATCCTAGGCCAGCTCCTGTGGGGCAGGAGTGGCAAGTGTCCTTGCTCTGGCAAAGGGCTGAGCTCCTCCGTTCCCCAGTGTGGAGACCCGGCTTCCCTCCCCGCACCCACCCCACCTCCGCTCTGATGGTCAGAGGCTTCTGCTTGCCTTCTTCACCTACTGTCCTGTACGCCTTCAGAAATCTATAGCTCTCTGGGGGAAACAGGGAGGACGTGGGGCTCCATTCTCTGCCCTTCCCTTCTCTCTGGGATCCTGGCTCTCGAGGCTCTAAATTTTGCTGTCAAGGTTCACAAGATGGTCAAAAGCTGACTTCTCTGCAGCCCTCTGCCCAGGCCGTTTACCCAGCTTCCTGCCCCACTCCCAAGTGAACAGATGGCCAGAGGGAACATCTGCTCTAGAAGGTCGTTTCCCTTCTCCAGAATTGGATCCCCTCAGCTGTGGTTCCTTTGGTAGCTTTGAATGCCTTCAGAATGTTTTCAGTGTTGTGGTTGGGGCTGGCTGTGCACTGTGCCTGGCTTTCCCAGATCCCAGATCTCGGCGGCATCATCAGTCTGTTGCAGACTTCTCCAACAGAGCTAGAAGCAGAAATCCGCATCTACCCCCTTTTCAAGCACCCCTGTTTTCTGAGCCGAGTCTAGCGGGATTCTGCAGCCCCTGGACTTGGCCCACATCAGCTTGGCGTTCCTCTTTTTGGGGGTCTGTTAGAGGAGTTAGTCTCATTCTCTGCCTTTCGGCTTCCCAAGTGTCACCACCCCCTTCTTTCCTGGGAGTTCTGTCCCTCAGGAGCTATGGCTTTTGTGTCACTTTTGTTGAACTTCGGAAGAAAGTGGAAATGGTTCTTTCTTTTTTTGTTTTTTAAGATTTTATTTACTGGGGCGCCTGGGTGGCTCAGTTGTTTAAGCGACTGCCTTTGGCTCAGGTCATGATCCTGGAGTCCCAGGATCGAGTCCACATTGGGCTCCCTGCTCGGCAGGGAGTCTGCTTCTCCCTCTGACCCTCCCCCCTCTCATGTGCTCCCTCTCTCTCATTCTCTCTCTCTCAAATAAATAAATAAAATCTTTAAAAAAAAAAGATTTTATTTATTTATTTTTGAGAAAGAGAAAATGAGCGGGGGGGGGAGGGGAAAGAGACAAAGGGAGAAGCAGACTCCCCACTGAGCAGGGAACCCAATGCAGGACTCGATCCCAGGATCTTGGGATCATGACCTGAGCCGAAGGCAGGTGCTTAACCGACTGAGGCACCCAGGCGCCCCAGAAGTGGTTATTTCCTATATGATCTCCATCTCCCCGCCAGCTTCTGTGGGAGTGATTACCATCCTGATTTACAGATGAAGAAACTGAATCCCGGAGAGGTCACCTGACCCACCCAAGTTCAGTGCACCAGGCATGGAATGTGGCCCCAAGTCTGTCTGCCCTCCCCCCGCTTTCTAGGTCGCTCATCAGCGCTGTGAATCATTGGTTGACCCACCTAGGAGAGCTGCCCTCCTGGCCGGAGCACTTGGAGGAGACAGAACAGAAGAAGCAGGCACGAGAAGGCCGTTTGCAGCCCGGCCGGGGCTGTGTGCCTGCTGGTTCCTGCACAGTTCGGTCTGATGGTTGAGGCTTGGTCTAAGGCCAGGCTTCCTGGTCACAGCCACCTGATTTGAGGGCTGATTCTGCCGCGGGCTAACCATGTGACCCTGTCGAGCCTCGGAGGGCAACGCTGATAACACCCCGTGCATTGTCGGAGCTACTGTCCGAGCTCACACGGTCAGAACCCCCAGCACGTACATGCTGTGCATCTGCTCCTATCCCCCTGGGTGGTCCTCTGCACTCGAGGACAGTGGCTTTCGAACTAGGGGAGTGCACCAGAACCCTCCGGTGGGCTTGTTAAAACACAGATGGCTGGGCCTCCCCCGCTGGAGTTTCGGAGGCAGTAGGTCTGGGGCGGGGCCTGAGAATCTGCATTCTCACCAGTTCCCAGGGGCTGCTGCTGGTCCAGGAGCCCCACTCTGAGAAACAAAATCCCACAAGGTCCTGCAGGCTCCTGGCCCCGGGAGATGAATGGCAGTTGCGGACTGTTCTGGGGAGGCGCCCAGCCAGCCTTGGCAGGTCTTAGAGGAAATTGGGTTTGTGTTCCAGCTCTCCTCCCAACATGGGGACAGCAGCGGGTCAGCCTCCACATCCTTCTGGGGGCCCAGCAGCTTGGCTCTCTGCCCTGCCTCACCTCTCCCTGCCCCCATCCGGGCCCTGGTGACACAGCAGAGACACGGTCGGCTTTCTCCTCTCTCAGCCCCACTGCCCAAGGACTTCTGGAGGGAGGGCCTGGGTTTGATTCAAGCCCAGCAATGTTGAATGAATGAATGAATGAATGAATGAAGTGAGGTTCCCCCCAAAAGTCAGCTCAAAGTGCCTTTCTCCCTATAAGTGGTTTAATTTCAAGCCCCTTGCTCGTGTCTAAGAAAGAGAACCCTAACCACACTCCCCACTTGAAACGGCAGCCTTCAGGTCAGCCCGGGGAAGCAGGTGAGTTGGAGGTTATGGTCCCCCTTGTCCAGATGAAGACACTGGCCTGCAGGGCTCCCGGCAGCCCCCCTCCTGGCACCTGGCTCTTCTAGCCTAGAGGGAGGCATCACCAGAGATGACCGATGTCATCACCTCCAGGGGACACTGACCATCTCTGCTCTAGAGCTGAGTCCTGCAGCATGAAAGGCCTTTCGTCCATAGCAGCTCTGTGTGGCGAGGGAGTGCCTGGCAGAGGGGACAGCCCATAAGGACACAGACGCAGGAGGGGCTGCTCCCGGAAGGACCGTGAGTTCAGTTCTGACATGTCGCGTCTGAGGTGTGACTCCTCTGAGGGACGTCCGTGGGGCACCTGTGAACGGGAGGTCAGCAGAGCCAGCTGGGCTGGTGACAGGGATTTGATGGCTGTGATTGTCCCGGGAGTGGTGATAGTGACCAGAAGAAATGAAAGGCCCAGGAAGAGCCCCAGAGCCCAGCAAGAGTCGCAGAATGTGGGACGCCTGGGTGGCTCAGTCAGTTAAGCGGCTGCCTTCGGCCTGGGTCATGATCCCAGGGTCCTGGGATCGAGTCCCACATCAGGCTCCTTGCTCAGCAGGGAGCCTGCTTCTCCCTGTCTCCCTCTGCTTGTGTTCTCTCTGTCAAAGAAATAAAATCTTTAAAAAAAAATTAAAAAAAAAAAAAAAAGAGTCGCAGAATGTGTGTGGCCCAGAGCAGGGGGCAGAATGCCCTCGGGTGACTGGCGCGGGGCCCGGGGAGAGGCCTTAGGGAGGGAGAGTGTTGCAGCACCAGGCCCTGCAGGGGGCCGGGAGGACGGTCCCGCGATGTGGGACTCGGGGAGGAGAGGCCAGAGGGACGAGGGGGAGACGGCAAGTATACACCCCTCTCGTGGGAAGTTCGAATGCAGAAGGGAGGCAAGGGGTAGTCAGGAGCCAGAGGGCAAGGAGGAAGGCTTTTGTTTTAGTTTTTCTTTTTTTAGCGATTCAACAATTCTATACATTATGCAGTGCTCATCATGATAAGTGTACTCTTCATCCCCATCACCCATTTCCCCCCTCCCCAACCTGCCCTCTGGTGACCAGCAGTGTGTTCTCTATAGCTAAGAGTCTGTTTCTGGGTTTGTCTCTCTCTCTCTCTCTTTTTCCCTTTGCTCATTTGTTTTGTTTCTTAAATTCCACATATAAATGAAATTATATGGTATTTGTCTTTCTCTGACTGGCTTATTTCACTCAGCAAAATACTCTCTAGCTCCATCCATGTTGCTGCAAATGGCAAGAGTTAATTCTTTTTTATGGCTGAGTGATATTCCATTCTGTATATACACCACGTCTTCTTTATCCCTTCATCTATCAATGGACACTTGAGCTGCTTCCATATCTTGGCTATTGTAAATAATGCTGCAGTAAACATGGGGTGGGGGGTGAATTGGTGTTTTTGTATTCTTTGGGTAAATACCCAGTAGTGCAATTCCTGGGTCGTAGGGTAGTTCTATTTTTAATTTTTAAAGGAAACTCCATACTGTTTTCCACAGTGGCTGCCCCAGTTTGCATTGCACGAGGGTTCCTTTTTCTCTATATCCTCGCCGACCTCTTGTTTCTTGTGTTTTTTATTTTAGCCATTGTGACAGGTGTGAGGTGATATCTCATCGTAGTTTTTTTTTTTTTTTAAGATTTTATTTATTCATTTGACAGAGAGAGACACAGTGAGAGAGGGAACACAAGCAGGGGGAGTGGGAGGAGAAGCAGGCTTCCAGCTGAGCAGGGAGCCCGATGTGGGGCTCGATCCCAGGACCCTGGGATCATGACCTGAGCCGAAGGCAGACGCTTAACGACTGAGCCACCCAGGCGCCCTCATTGTAGTTTTGATTTGTATTTCCCAATGATGAGTGATGTGGAGCATCTTCTCATGTGTCTGTTGGCCATCTGGATGTGTTCTTTGGAGAAATGTCTCTTCATACCTTCTGCCCATTTTAAATTGGATTATTTGCGTTTTGGATGTTGAGTTGTATCAGTTCTTTATATACTGTGCATACTAACCCTTTATCAGATATGTCATCTGCAAATATCTTCTCCCATCCAATAGGTTGCCCTTAGTTTTGTTGATTGATTCCTTCAGTGGGCAGAAGTTTTTATTCTGATGTAGTCCCAGCAAGGCTTTTGTTTTCGCTCGTTTTGTTTTAGGGTTGGGAGGCCTTGAGTCAGCAACCCATCTCATTCACTTAGACACAAATGGGATTCATTGGCTGGTAGCATCTATGGGAGATTCCAAACGGCAGGGGAGGGAAAACTTCCTGCTCCCCTCAGGTTCTGCGGCTGGCCTGAGATTTAGCCGACAAGAGACAGATTAGCAGGAGAGAAGCGTGCAGTTTCTACAATGTTTCTAGGTGTACACAGGAGTCTTCAGAAGACAAAAGAAGGATCTAAGAGGCCCTTAGGCCCCAAAGCTTATATGCTTTCCAAAACAAAGAACGACACCTTGTAGGGATGTGACCAGACCAAGGGGCTTGGCTGGGCCAGTAGATTGTGGGGCAGTGACCAGCAAGCTTCCAGAGAAACTGGAGGCTTGTTTTAGCAGGTTTGTTTGTACACACCCGATTTGGCATCTACCCCTGGGCTCTGGTGATAAGAATGTTCTCTTCTTGGTGCAAGGAGGGCACCTTTCCCTCGGGAAATGTGATGACCGGCTTTTAGGTAGAAAGGGGGAGGGCAGAGAGCCCTTGCTGTGTCCCTGCTTCTCGAGGGCCTTTGAAAGAGTGATCTCTTCAGCTGCCGCCATTCTGACCTTGAACTTTCTAATTGATGAAGTTCTTCTTTCCAGAGTATCTCTTAACTCAGGCAGAAGACCGGCGGGCAAAACAGCCGGTGACAGGACGGAAACCACCCCCTCAAGCCATAGGGCTTCCCCCCTCCCCCCGGAGCCAGCAAGGCCCCCAGGTGACTGAGCCCATGACAATGACCGACCTGACCCGGACGGCCCACCCGCACGTGCCCACCGACCTTTGTCCCACATTTGCCCTATATGAACCTGGACGACTTTTCAGTTCTCGGGGGACAGTGTTTGAGGTGTCAGTGCGCTGTCTTCCCGGCATCCGCCGCACCTGATCTGGGGCCCCGGAGCCAGGTCTCCCGCACCCCTGCGCCCTGGCTGCCCCCGCAGCTCAGCAGAATCGCTAGGCCATGGCTGGGGGTGGCATGTTCTGAACGCCTTCGAAACCAAATCGCCGGGGAGGCAGAAACACCCCAAGCGTGGGGCCTCAAATGCCCCATAGGCAGGAGAAAAGAGAGCTCCCGGGGCTTTTCTCTCACCAGGTGCCATAATCTCCCCTGAGGTCCAGCTTCTTCTGTGTAGTCAGAAAGACCCTGCCCAAGGCTTCTGGGTTCCACCTGTGACCTTCTCGGCCCCTGGAGAACATTGACATCTTGTCCGCAGCTCCACTGTGCCAAGCCCCGGGTCTGGGCTCTGACTGGCCTTCCGCTGCGGTGCGGCCAGAGGTTCCCGCAGGCCCGGGGTGCTTCGGGGGGCCCTGAGGCCGTTTGCACCTCCAGGCCAGCGCACCCATGGTCTGGACACTCTCGGGGGCTGCTCGGATCACCCTCTCCCCTTGGGAGGGCCCCGCAGGCCTAGGAGTGTGGCAGGAGATTGAACAACTGTGAGGGTCTGAGGCAGGGGGACCCTCAGACTGGGTGGGGGTCAGAGTGCCCTCTGTCCTGGGCCTCCCTGCTGACCTCTCAGAGGACACTTTATTCTTCCGGGGGGTTTCACCCCTGCCCTGCTGACCCTACTCTCCTCACCTCCCCTGCCAGGATCCCCAGGGGAACAGAGAGGGCCTCTGGGGCCCCAACTGAGATACTCCCTGGAGCCTGGGCAGGAGGCCCCTGCTGGTGGGAGGGGGCCAGGCATTTGGAGCCGGGCTCAGGCTCAGCCCTGGGGACGCCCTGGCTGTTCTTTCCGTTGTTTGGCCTTTGTTTGCCCCCAGTATCCTAGGAAATTTGTTTTGGGGGAGATTCCAGCTGGTCTCAGCTGAACCAAGAGGACAGCACTTGCATCCGTGCTCATCCCTCAGGCCTAGCAGGCTGGGGCCTGGGAGTATCCCCGGAGGCCGGGGCGGGAGGGTGGGTGGGCTGGCCCGGTCTGGAGAGCACAGGGAAGCCAGGAGAGGCACAGAGGACCGGAGAGTGTGACAGAAGAGTGAGTGAGGGAAAGGGTCAGACGGTAGGCTCTGGAGGAGGGAGCCCCAGAGACTTACTCTGGCCCCTAGTCTGTCCCCAGGTATGAGCAGGCTGAGGCCTTTTGCTGTTTGGGCCAGATGCTGAAGATCCCCAGGTGCCTCCTCTGGTCCCCAGAGATCAGAGGGAAGGGGGGCGTGAAGCCTTAGCTTGGGCCTCAGGCCTCCTGGGATGGACACATGTGGGAGCCATGCTCCCAGGGCATGGTCACCTGATGGGAGTGCATGAGTTCCAAGCAGGAGCACCTACTACTGGACGGAGCCAGGCCTCCCACCATGTGGGCTGTGACACGCCCCCACCCCCACCCCTCCCGGGCATTGACTACGGACTTCGGGGCTCCCTCAGTGTGACCGAACACGCAGGCATTCAGTCAGCAGCAGCTCGGGGTACTACCATAGGCCAACTCATGCACTCATTCAGCAAACCCTCGCTGAGCACCCTCCAAGTGGGCTCTGCGCTGCCTGAGGCTCACTGTTTAGGGAGGGGCACAGGCAAATCAGTGGACAGGGGTGGGGGGGCGTGTCCAGGGGGCCACAGAAGACCAGAGGAGGTGTCTGTCCCAGCAAGGCATGTTGGGGAAAGCTTTCTGATGAGAAAGAAGAGGAAAAGCAGCTGGAAAATGTGTTCCAGGGGGTGCCTGGGTGGCTTAGTCGGTTAAGCGTCAGACTCTTGATTTCAGCTCAGGTCATGATCTCAGGGTCGTGGGATCGAGTTCTGCATCGGGCTCCGCACAGAGCATGGAGTCTGCTTGTCCTTCTCCCTCTGCTCCTCCCCTGCAAGTTCGCTCTCTCTCTTTCAAATAAATAAATAAAATCTTTAAAAAAAAAAAAAGAAAATGTGTTCCAGGCAGAAAGAACAGCCTGAGCAAAAGCCCAGAGGTGGGAAAGAGCAAGGAGTGTGTGGGAAGCACCTGCCAGTTGGAATTCTCAAATCAGGAGAAGAGCCAAGGCCGGAACCAGCCACAGAGCAGGAGTGCGGTGGAGAGTGAGAGTGCAGGGGACCTGAGAACACCCTGGAGAAGCAGCCTTGGGCCACGTGGCGTGCAAGGGGCAAGGAAACCCGTTCCCCCCACAGGAAGCTAGGATCCTCGAAAGGCACCGGGGTCCTGTTGCAGGACTTCTCTGCCTTTAGTGCCCGCGGTCGTTGGTCAACGCCTCTTCGAAGAATGAAGAGGTAGACTGGATGAAGAGTGGTGGGCAGCAAGGCAAAGTTCATTGAGCAATAGTATAAAACTCCTGGAGAGGGAGGGGGGCCCAAGATGGTTGCCCCCAGAGTTTCTAAGTTTAGGGGATTTTATGAGCTCTTTTGCAAAGCTATCTTAAGCAACCAGGCTGTGCTGAGTCGTGCCAATCAGGGCTTTGGTCACGTATCTGTCTACCTATTAGGTTCATGTCTATGCGCTGATGGTCTTTTGTGGCCGACATCTGGGGACTTAGGTCCTAACTGCCCCTTGCCTGTGATATTGACAAAGGCCTTGTGGTTAATTATTTTATTTTAGGATGTTTTGCAGAAGTCATTTCTGCAAAGGCTGCAAAGCAGAATGTCAGTGTGGGTCCTGTCTAAGCTGCAGAACAGGATGTCAGCGCTGTTTTATCTTAGCTGTCCTGATTCCATCTTTTCTTGTTGAGGACCCTGACCCTGACCACTTAACTGTCCAACTAACTCCTAACAGTCCCAGGTTAGTAATGACCCAGGATCCTGGCTCCTGGCAGAAGCAAGTGCAAAGCCTCATAGGGGGAAGGCATCCCTGGTTTGGGCCCTCTGAGTTTCCAGGTTAAGTTAAACAACATATGAGTTTACAAAACACACACACACGTGCACATGGCAATAAGCCATTATGAATGAGAGTCAGCTGAAGTAAAACATGCTGGAAATATAGACATAACTCCCTGCCCCCACCGAGGACTACAGAGAGCGGACATCAGATACAGAACATAAAACAACCAAGTTCCAAATATTTAAAAATATAAAAGATGAAATTAAATAGTGATCAGGGACAAGAGACCATCAGCAGTGGTCAGGGTGATTTAAAATTAAACCAAATGGAACATGAAGATATTAAAAACAATCTTAAAAATTAAATTCTCAGCAGAAAGGGGCTTCATCAACCGCTGGGACGGGATGAAGAACCAGCTGGGAGACAGGGATGAAGAAACACCATTCATTGGGCAGCTCAGAGAGGCAAGAAGATCAACGTGTGAAGGAGGCTAAGGAACACCGCATAGAATAAGAAGGAGTCCCAGAAGGCAAGCTCAGAGGACAGGTGGCAAATGAGGAGATTATGGCTGAGAATTTTCCAGAAATGGTGCAAGTCATGAATCTACAAATAGAGGATTCACAACATATACTGAGCAGAGTAACTAAAAATAATCTAAACCTAGATGTGTTTTCACAAAGCTGTGAAGGTCGGACCCCTGCTCTGGGCTTCCGTGGCCCCTGCACCCCCATGCAGCTCCCTCGGTCACAGCCAGCTCCCCTGGCTTCAGAGACTGGCAGCACGCAGGGGCAGGGACTTGCAGGGACCACTCTGGGGCTACCCTGAGAGCTGCCCACACACCCTCCCCAGCCTCGTGGGCCCAGTGGCTGGCTCTTACAGTGCCCTGGACCAGGGAGGGGGACCCCTGCATCAGTGCCCAGTCCCCGGCCTGGCTGGGCCCACTCTGTCCTCAACCTCAGGAGGCTTGGGTCCAAGTCCTGTCGCTGACGCTGTGTGGTCCTGGCCAAGCCCATTGCCCTCTCTGGACCTGAGCTTTCTCCTCTTGAAGATGGAATTTGGCTCCTTGCCCTGCCTGTTGGAAAGGCTGTGGGGAGAACAAGCCAGGGCAGCTGTGGGGTGCCAACCGCCCCAGACAATTGAATTCTTTGGTGGGGGGGAGGGGGGAGGGGTGGGGAGCGCTGACTCTGACCCTGAGTCTTCCCATGGAGTTTAAAGTGCCTCCTTCCAGGGGCGCCTGGGTGGCTTAGTCATTAAGTGTCTGCCTTTGGGATCGAGCCCCACGTCAAGCAAGCCCCGCATCAGGCTCCCTGCTCAGCAGGAAGCCTGCTTCTCCCTCTCCCACTCCCCCTGCTTGTGTTCCCTCTCTCGCTGTGTCTCTCTCTCTCTCTGTCAAATAAATAAGTAAAATATTTTTTAAAAAAATAAATAAATAAAGTGGCTCCTTCCAGCCTGCAGGTCTCAGGTCAGCTGGGGTGGGGCGCAGAGAGAGGAATGTTCGCTGGTTCTTCCCAAGGGGCCCCACCCTCCTCTGCTGACCTCGGCTATCACTTCACCTCTCGAAGCAGAAAGCAGCTCGGTGGCTGCCCCACAGCATGTTCTGAGTGTGCGGGAAGCTGCTGGCTTGGGCTAGGAACGGGGTACCTGGCAAAGCTCATATTGTTCCCCTGGTTCCTTACTGGGTGCCTCCTAGGGCTGCTCTCAGGATTGAGTGGGAGCTCCTCGTGAAGCTCAGGAGCTGTGTCGGGGGATAGCGCATGTCCGCACAGTCGTGGTCTTGGGGTGCCCCAAGTGGAGGCTGGTATGAGGCCGAGAGCAATGAGCGTCCTGGGGACCCCCGTTCCTGCCCGTGCACCACCCAGCCCGTCCTCTCTCTTTGGGACAACAGTGTCCCCAGCATGTCCTGTCATGCTGGGGGGTCTCTCCAGGTGCCCGGCTGCCTCTGCCGAGGGCTGGACACAGACCCAGCCGGGCCTCTGGTGGGCCGGCGGGGGAAAGCCCGCAGCCGGCCGGGGACTGATGGCCTCAGCCTGGCGCCCAGAGAACCAGTGCATCATCCCTGTGAACTGTGATCTCGTGAGTTCTGCTCTCCCCCCGGCCGGAGTTCCTGCCATTCATCTATGGCTCTTGGCCACAGAGCATCCACAGGAGGCTGGCTTGGCTCCAAGGCCTTCTGGGCATCTGTTCATCAAACAGAGAGTCTCCAGGAGGGGAAACCATGAGCACACACGGGGAGGGAGCCTGACAGCCAGCTTGCTTTGCCTCTTGCCGCAGCCTTGAAGGCGGGACTGAATAGCGGTCTCTGTTTTGCAGATGACAGACAGAGACCCAGGCTGCAGCCAGTGAGGGTCCCCAGGACCCCAGGGCTTAGTGAGAAAGCCAAGGGCCAGGCTCTTCTGGGTTTGTGCAACTGGGCCCAGACCCAGCAGGAAGGAGCGAGGCCAACCCCCCAATGGCCAACATTTTACTTTAAGAAATTCCTCCCATGGGGGCGCCTGGGTGGCTCAGTTGGTTAAGCGACTGCCTTCGGCTCAGGTCATGATCCTGGAGTCCCGGGATCGAGTGCCGCATCGGGCTCCCTGCTCGGCAGGGAGTCTGCTTATCCCTCTGACCCTCCCCCCTCATGCTCTCTCTCTCTATCTCATTCTCTCTCTCAAATAAATAAATAAAATCTTTAAAAAAAGAAATTCCTCCCATGAAGTAGAGCCCCCCAACCCCCAAAACAAAGGGCAAGGCCAGAGTGAGTGGAGAGTGGGGGGCCTGCCAGCCACACCTACCAACTGCCCCATTCCTGCTGTCTGGGGGCCCCATCAGTGTCCATGGGAGGCCTCAGCAGGGCTATTGCTCCCACCAAAGGGCAGGATGAAGCGGCCCCTGGGGCGTGTCCGACTTTCTCCCTGACTGCCTCAGTCCAAGCTGCTTTGACCTTCTATTCGAAACAAAACAAAACAATCAGGAGATAGGAATGTCCCGTAATCAACTTAAAACATTGTTCCTCAGAAAAGCAGGACAAAGGACAGCACAGCCAAGGGTGCATCAATCATTCCGGAACCAAGGGAGGACTTGAAGTTGTCCCCTGAGTCATGGACATACGTGGGAGGGGGGTGACAGGTGCCTCCCATATACTCCCTCAGGCAGCTTTGAGAGGCCGACTCCCTGGACTTGAATCTGTCCCTGGGTCTCCTTCTGGGGGCAGTGGGAAAGAAGACGGGCAGAAATGCCAGGGCCCTCTGGTCCCACTAGGCCAGAGAAGGAAGACAGGACAAGGGGCTGGAGGCCGGTGCGGACTCCCCACCACCCACCCCATCGTCTTCCCCGCCTTGGGCATGCCGCAGCGTAGTACCACTCAGCTCTTCATCCTCCAGGAGACTACGGGCTGCTCAGAGCCTCCACCTCCTCATGAAGAAACTAGGAAGAATGCTCATCCTTTCCTCCCGGACTCAGGGTGCAGAGCTGGCTACCTGGGGGCCTGTCCAGGGAGGCACCATGGGGGTGGACGGGGCCACCCCGCCAGCCACGAGGGCTTGTGGTTCTGCAGCCCACAGCCTCCCTCCGTCGGCCCTCCCAGGACCCGTCGGGCTCTCTGTCTGCACGGCTTTGGCCCTAACCAAATTATCTGGGCATCTGGCTCCAGATCTGGCAGATTCCCTCGCTGCTCCGCCCCTCTCCGAATGGATTAAATACCAATTATGTCCCTGTGACCCATGGCTGGGCTTTCCTGGCCTGAGGTGGGGTTTTTCCAAGTGAGAGGAAGAAACCAAAGAGGCAGACTCCTGTCATTTCCGACGTGCCTTCCGTGTGTGGGGGATCATGTCCCAGGAAGACTCCTCCCACAAGCCCTGTCCACGCCTCCTCCAGGAAACCCCAGGAATGTCTCCGCTTCAACCCCCGGGGGTATGTGCCCTGTTCTGCTGGCTCTGCCTCCCGCTGTGGGCTCTGAGCTCCCATTCTCTTAGCCAGGGCCAGCCAGGGCCAGTGCCCTGGGTCACCAGCCCCTTTCTCGATGCACAGTGCTCTGAGAACTGGAACCTCACCCCAGGTGCTCAGGCTCATCACCACCATTCTCCTTCACGACCGCCTTGGAGCTGCTGGGCACAAGCTGTGTGCCTTGGGCACGTCCCCTGGCTCCTGAGCCTCAGTCTTCTCCCCTGCAGAATGGGGATGCAGCGGGCAGCGGGCAGGGTAAGCTGTTACCCAGGAGGCGGCTGTATGGTCCCGGGCAGTACCAGCCACACA
The DNA here is from genome assembly GCF_054177405.1 of Leptonychotes weddellii. Lineage (NCBI taxonomy): Eukaryota > Metazoa > Chordata > Mammalia > Carnivora > Phocidae > Leptonychotes > Leptonychotes weddellii. The sequence continues at coordinate 154,309,494 of NC_138373.1, forward strand.
GAGCAGGCTCAGCGAAGGGGGCTGGTCTCTGTGGTACCAGCTGCCCAGCCCCTGCTTGTCACTGGGCACCTTCAGTTTTAAGTAAATTTTTAAGAAGACACAAGTGTTGAGATAAGAGTAAGAAAATGTAAGAGTTCAAAAACTAATAATAGCGACAGGAACACACACCTTTAATAAATGGTATTGACTCGTGACGCCTGGGTGCCTCAGTCGTTAAGCGTCTGCCTTCGGCTCAGGTCATGATCCCGGGGTCCTGGGATTGAGCCCCGCATCGGGCTCTCTGCTCGGCGGGAAGCCTGCTTCTCCCTCTCCCACTCCCCCTGCTTGTGTTCTTGCTCTCGCTGTCTCTCTCTCTCTCTGTAAAAAAAAAAACACAGAAGAAGAAAAAATAATAATAAATAAATAAATGGTGTTGACTCAGTGGGATAGCCATAGGGACATAAGTGAATTTCAACACCATGCCCCACACCATATGTAAAAACTACTTCCCAGTGGATTGAGAACCAAACAAGAAACGTAAAACGATTAACCTTCTAGAAGAAAACTTAAGTGAGTATCTTCATCTTGGGTTATACAAAGACATTTTAAAAGGACACAAAAAGCATTCATGCAAAGGAAATGATTGATAAATTGGGCTGCGTTAAATTTAAGAAATTCTGTTCGAGAAGAGAGAGAAAAAGGTCACCCACAGAGTGAGAAAGGACGTCTGCAGCAGAAATGTATGGCAAAGGTCTGCATCCCAAATCTATAGGGAAGTCCTACAAAGCAATGTGATGAAGCAGGGGTGGGGGTGGGCGGGGATGAACCAATGACCTCACAGAAGGGGATCCGAATGTGGCCAGTAAACAGCTCAGAGATGCACAAATGTGTTAGTCAGCAAGGAAGTGAGAATTAAAAGCACATGGGTAGGTCATAGCACCGCACACCCACCAGCAGAGTTCCGGGGAAGAGACAGCCCCCATGCACCACCCGTGAGTGTGCATTGGCCTCTTTGGAACACATTTTGGCAACATCCACCAAAGACACACGCCCGTTGACCTAGCGCGTCCCACCCCCGGGTACGTGCAACAGAAATTACACCCATGTTCCCCCCAGATCTGGGACCATAGTTCATGGCAGCTTCATTCATAATAACCCCAAATCAGAAGCACCCAAAAGTCTATCAACGAGAGAATGGGTCTCTACTACTAGAGAATGCGGTGTATTCACACCTTGGAACCACAGACAACACTGGGAAGTCACAGTGACCCAGCACCAGCAAGGACAGATTTCGCCGACGTCAGAGTGAGTGAGTAAAGCCAGGCACACAGAAAGTGCAAAGCAGACAATGCTGATGGGGTTCGAGAAGACCCCATGGGGAGGGTGACTGGCGGGGTTGGGGATCTCAGGGGGGCTTCTGGTGCTGCTCATAGAGGGCATCGTTTGTAAAAATTCATCCTATGCTTATGTCCGTAGTCATGGAATTCTTCAGTTCAAAACCTTCCTTGAAAGGAGTCACAGCAATAATTTGGAAAACAACTTCGCCTCATCTGGGAATCTGGGTGGAAGTACCTACCTCCAACACTCATTCACGGATTATATGAGTGTGGAAATATGAGGTGCTTCAAACCGTGCGTGACACGCAGGAAGGGCGTCTTTGCTAAATGCTTGCTAAAATTACTATTATTTTGGTTTTCCTGGAGCGGGTTGGGAAAGAGCGAAACTGTCAGCGACTGAGCTGTTTGCACCACCCTTCTATCTTCTAGAAGTTCCCACAGCTTGTCTCCATGAAAACCGTGATATTTGGCCACGGAACACCTTCAGGCAAAACAAGATACTTCTAAGAAATGTCATGCTTGTGAATCATTTGAAATCAGGGAAATGGCTTTTACTGGAATTAACAGTGTCAGGAAGGAAAAAAAAAAAGGATCACATTCGGTGTTTCCAGAGTTCCCGCGCAAGGCTTCCACGTGCATGTGGAAACCCCGTCCTGCAAGGGGGGGCATTTCAGCATGCTAAAAAGACACATCGTTGCTGGCTGCAATTTGGCTTGCTTCTTATCTTTCCCCATCTCCCTCCCCACCAAAGCCAGGCAAGGAGGGCTCTGCGGAGCCCCCACAGGTCTCTGTGAGTAACGGAAAAATGGAAAGACCTTCGTGCACAACCTCTCATTCCAATTGTATTTGGTGCTCCCTCAAGACTGAGGTCAATGTGGCTTGTCCGTTGTTGAAACAAAGGGGGTGGTTAATACACATGCGCGCGCACGCACACACACACACACACACACACACACACACCATCTCTTCTCCGGAGCCTGGGTTCTCGGTGACACACGGAAGCCAGCAAGCACTTCGCACTCATCCACAAACTGTCAGAGGCCAAGAGCTGAGACGCCAGTGGTTTCATCCAAAAGACAAAAATGTCTACTAGTCCCTCCTGTGGTCTTCCTTGCCTTTCCACGCAGGGCGTAGCTGACACTCTGTGACCTCCAACCATGTCTTTGGGTTAAGGAATTCTGCCTGCAGCATGTCATGCTTTCTGAACGTGATTTCTGGCAGCCCATCTTGGGCAGTGTACTCGTGTCCTGGGACCGCCGTGACAAAATACCATGGGCTGGGCACTGAAGCAACAGAAATTTATGCTCCCCCAGTTTTGGAGGCCAGAAGTCCAAGACCAAGGTTGGCTTCTTCTGAGGCCTTCTCTCTCCTTGGCTTGTTGACGGCTGTCTTCTCCTTGACCTTTGGGTGTGTCCGTGTCCTAACCTCCTCTGGATTAGGCACACCCCAGCGACCTTGGTTTAAGTCGATTGCCTCTCTGAAGACCCTCTATCCAAATACAAGCACGCTCGGCGGTACCAGGGGTTAGGAGTTCAACTTCTGAATTTGGGTGGGGTCACAATTGAGCCCCAGAGTTTTCCTACCCTCTCAGATTGGTTTCTCTTTTCTTGCTAGAAGGAAGGGGGCGTTGCATGGGGTCTCTATAGTTTGGACATCTCCTCTGCCTTTGGCATCAAAATTAATCAATTTTGCCTGCATTCGCATCCTTCTCCTGCTACCGTGTTCATGTTCACTCATTAGGAGTTCTAGAATTCATATGTCTCATTGCACCCCCACATTTATGCCTGAGGGAGACACTTTGAGCTGTGGACTCCAGCTCTGAGTTGGAGGGATATAATGCAATACTATAGTAATAAAGAAAATGCAAATTTAACACATGTAAACTCTAACAGGCAAATAATATGCAAATGCATCCGGCTGAGGTAAACTGGCCAGGACAGTCCCTGTGGCTCACGTGCAACCTTTAGGACAATGATTATTAAGAGCACGGGGAGATTTCCGAGACTCATCATTATCAACCTTGCATCCATCATTGGTGAATTTATGTCAAAATGTTTGTTGCTCTTTTCTCTACCAGTGCGAATTCCCTGGAGGACCCCTGGATAGACAACTAGGGATCTGCCCAACTTGGAGAAACGCCTAGCTCTGGGGATGGGAGAAGAGATCCACCGTGATCTCTCCGCCTTCGGGGCCTTACAGTCTTGCAAGAAGGCATGCGCTCTGCAAAAAAAGGGTTTGTGAGGATGAAGCAGTGGTGCATCGGGGTTGGCCAGGCCTTGGCACCCAGAGACGGGGGCTCTGATCCGGCTCTGCCATTTACTAGCTGTCCCATCCCATTCTGTCCGAAAACCTTGGTTCCTTCATCTGTGACTTGAGGGTGAGAATATCTTATGGGAGTTCAAAGTTCCTGCACTGCGTAGATGCTCAGGCAATGTGCCCCCTCCCTCTGGAGGGCACCAGCCACTCTGCTGCCCTGACCCTCCCCCTTCTTCCCAGAGCACCCTTACCCAACTGTGTGGTTCCCATTAGAGCCCTAGTCCTCCCCCTCCTCCTTCTTCTTCTTCTCTTTCTTCCCTCTTCTTCTCCTTCTTCCCTCTTCTTCTTCTTTTTTTTAAAGATTTTATTTATTTATTTATTATTTATTTATTTATTTATTTATTTATTTTCCTTTTTTTTTAGAGGGAGAAGCAGGCTTCCTGCAGAGCAGGGAGCCCAATGCGGGGCTCGATCCCAGGACTCTGGGATCATGACCTGAGCCGAAGGCAGATGCTTAATGACTGAGCCACCCAGGCGCCCCAAGATTTTATTTATTTATTTGACAGAGAGAGACAGCGGGAGAGGGAACACAAGCAGGGGGAGTGGGAGAGGGAGAAGCAGGCTTCCCGCGGAGCAGGAAGCCCGATGTGGGGCTCGATCCCAGGACCCTGGGATCAGGACCTTAGCGGAAGGCAGAGGCTTAACCGCCTGAGCCACACAGGCGCCCTTTTCCTCTTCTTCTTCCCTCTTCTTTTTCTTTATTCTTCTTCCCTCTTCTTTTCTTCTTCCTCTTCCCTCTTCTTTATTCTTGTTTCCTCTTCTTCCTTTCTTCCTCTTCTTCCACTTCCTCTTCCCCTTCTTCTTTTTTTGAGATTTTATTTATTTATATGACAGAGAGAGAAAGAGAGCACGGGGGGTGGGGGTGGGGGGGAAGGAAGAGGCAGAGGGAGAGGGAGGAGCAGATTCCCCGCTGAGCGCAGAGCCCTATGCAGGCTCCATCCCAGGACCCCAAGATCACAACCTGAGCCGAAGTCAGACGCCGAACTGACTGAGCCACCCGCTCCGGGAGCCCGGTTCTTACAGGACACCGCCCTCAGGCTACTCTTGATTGGTCAGGGGGCGGGTCCCGAATGGAGCAAAGCCAATCAGAGCCGTTTGCGGGGAGTCTGCGCCAGCCCGGAGTCCGCGTGGCGGGCGCAGAGGGCGGTGCCGGGCGGCGTGTGCGGGAGCTGCTGGCCGCGGGCTCTTGCGGCTCCAGGAACCAGCATGCGGTGAAGGGAATTGGGGGGGGGCGAAAACTCGGGGTGAAAGTGCCGCCCACGCAGGAGCGCCTGCCTCCGGCTGTTCCTGAGGCCCGCACCCCCATCCGTCGTCTCCCAGTGTCGGATTCGCCCCGGCAGCCTCCATTCTCATTCATCCCGCCCGGGAGGCCACCCTCGGCCTCTGTCACAATCTTCCTCCCCAGAGCTTTGGTGGATAATGCCGGTTTTCCAGGAGTTTCACCAGGTGACACGCCACTGTGCAGGGACTCCCATGTAGTCTTCCCTGTCGCTCCCTCACCTCCCCCCACCCCCCGCCCCGGCCAGCGCACACCCGCGGGCCAGGCTGTGTCCCCCACCGCCCCCAGGCCCTGCTCTTTGCGTCTCGGCCTGCGGCACAAAGCACTGAAGCAAGCCTGAGTCCCCCACCCGACGGCCTGTGGTTCCGCAAACAGGAACCTGGCTTCTCTATTCATCTGACGCCCAACCCTGAAGGAATTTAGGATTCTCCACCCAGAGAGGCCGGGCAGTGTTCCCACGGGCACCAGAAGCTTCTCTGATCTGTGGCCCAGCCTCCCCAGCCCGCATAGCTGGGGCTGGGCTCTCTGCTGTGCCTGGCGGGGCAGGTGGCTGTGGCAGGAAGAGACCCCGCCTGACAGCCCAGTCTCCAGGGAGCCCCTCGGGACTGTGGCGTTTGTTTTCGTTGGGGCTAATCTCACCGGAGTCTTGGACCCCATGCCCTGGTGGCTTGGGCCCTCCCTTGGCTCCTGAAAGGCAAGTCACAGGGTGAGGCCTCTTGGGTAATGCCCAGCCTTGCACAAGAATGGAACAAGGTGGTGTGCCCTCCCCCCACCCCTGGGAAGCCCTCTTTGTCCCTGAATTTGTCTTCTACCTGCCAGGGCCTTGGAGGACTCGGCAGGCGGTGCCTGGGTGGCCTGTGGCCAAGCCCGCTTGGTGGGAAGAGACTCGGGTTGAGATGTGTGACGGGCGGGGACTAGGCCGCAGCGCCCGCCCCAGGACTGCCAGGGACCACCAGGGACCACTAATGCCTGAGCCCTGAAACGCGGCTTTGTTCTCACACAACAGCCCCTTGCCTCTTGCTCTTTTTCCTAAATGAGCCTCATTGACAGGGGAAGTTAGGAGTTGGGTGGCCTCTGGGTCTCTGATAAAGTCCCCAGGTTCCTATGGACATGTCTCTCTAAACGGCTGTCCCCTGGCCACCTCCTGCCAGGCAGGCTTCCCCATCACACTTTGGGGCTAGCCATAGGTTTCTCTGGTCTGAGAGAAATTCAGGAATCTCAGCAACTGTCCCAAAACTAGCATGTCCCTGTCGAGAGCTGTTGGGTATTGGGCCCCTGGGACACGATTTCATGACTTTGTGACTCTGAGTCCCCAGTCCTTCCTGGTGGTCTGTCACTAGTGTACCTCTGAGCCCTGTCTTGTGGGGACATTTCAGTGACTTAGTTCTAAAGGTGACCCCAGACTCCCCTCCTGGCCCTCAACTCCCTGCACGCTGTTCTGCCTCTGAGACCCGCCTGAAGGCCAACAGAGGCTCCCAGGCTCGGCCAGTGGGGCTGACTCTCTGCAGGCAGCTTGGTGAGGGCCTGAATCGTGGACCCAAGCATGTCTGCTGCCAACCTACCTACAATCTGCTAGAGTCTGACTTCAGACGCGGTGTTGTGCTGGCTTCCACTCAGCCCACGACTTTACAGGAAATTTTTTGAACTTCCTTGACCAAGTGACTTCACACAGCACTGAGCCAGAGGGGCATTTATGCAAAACCCACAAAACTCGAAACTTGTGACACACCGTTGGGAGTGCCCTGAGAGTGCACGCACACGGGCATGTTCTTCTGTAAAATTTGAGGAAGTGAGACATTCCCACTGCAATTGGTGAAGACCACCATCTTTTTCCACGCTGACCCCACCTGCCTCTGCAGCTCTCCCTGGGTGTGGGCCTCGGGCGAGCTTTGGTGTGGGCGCAGCGTTTTGATAATCCAGCTACAGAGAAGTTGAGTCCGAGGTGTCTATGGTTTGGGTTGAGTGGGATGCATTTTTGTGGTTTGCACTCACCACTCTGTCCCCCCCAAATACAACCACCTAAATAGTGTCCTATGGTCATAAGATGGTGTCCCCCACGCCAGGCCCAGAGGATATATGGGTAATGGGGGAGAAATGTACAACTCTCAATAGTGTGCAATGTACAACGTTCAACAAAGCTTGAAATGTACAGAGCCACAAGCTAGTTGGCAGAATATTCTTCCAAACACCAGGCAGGTCAGTGTATGCAGAGAACTAAAGTGTCACCAATGCCTGGTCAAAACTATCTATAATAATGAAAAAAAAAAGTTCAACCATGCTGGGATTAGGCCAAATTAGCATTCTGTTCTCTCAATAAAAAGTGGTATTACAAAATAGTCATTTTACAAAGAGGCAATCAGAGAGTATATAGGTTGGGAAAAAAAAAAGGATGGGCGCCTGGGTGGCTCAGTCGTTAAGTGTCTGCCTCAGCTCAGGTCATGATCCTGGGGTCCTGGGATCGAGCCCCGCATCGGGCTCCCTGCTTGGCGGGAAGCCTGCTTCTCCTTCTCCCACTCCCCCTGCTTGTGTTCCCTCTCCTGCTGTATCTCTCTCTGTCAAATAAATAAATAAAATCTTCAAAAAAAAAAAAGGAAAAAGTATTATAGAGGTGCATTAAGCACCTCTAGTAAAACTATGTTAAGTTTTTGGCTCTTATTATTA
>NC_138373.1:154317565-154342915 GCF_054177405.1 Leptonychotes weddellii
AATAAAATCTTCAAAAAAAAAAAAGGAAAAAGTATTATAGAGGTGCATTAAGCACCTCTAGTAAAACTATGTTAAGTTTTTGGCTCTTATTATTATTTCTTTACTCTTTTTTTTTTTTTTAAAGATTTTATTTATTTATTTGAGAGAGAGGATGAGAGAGAGAGCACATGAGAGGGGGGAGGGCCAGAGGGAGAAGCAGGCTCCTCACTGAGCAGGGAGCCCGATGCGGGACTCGATCCAGGGACTCCAGGATCATGACCTGAGCCGAAGGCAGTTGCTCAACCAACTGAGCCACCCAGGCGCCCTTATTTCTTTACTCTTAATATTCCCTTCAATACCTAATTTGGTACTCACAGTTTTGTATCTTTTTTTCTCAGAAAGAGGCATCCAGACTGTCAGGCTGTCCCCCCTCTGGCCAGGGACACTCCCAGGCTGGAGTAGTCACCATGGCTTCCTTAAGGATACCAGGGGACGGGAGGCCCTCCTGGGTCAGGTGGGGTCTCTATCCATCTTGTCCAATGTCACAGGGAGGGTCTGCTTCCAGCTCACTGTCAAGGGGCTTGATTTAATCCAAGATCCAGTTGAGTCCTGCTCAGGAGTTAAAAAGCCCCAAGCAGCCCCTGAATGTCACCAGGCTTGACTCCTTCTTGTTCTCCCACTTGTTTTGCTTGATAGAATCCAGTGCTTAAGAGATGCAGTATCATTTCCTATCTCTCTGAGGATTCTAATTATAGTTAAAAATTTTTTTATCTCCTGCAGGATCACCTCCCTCCACATTGCCCTGTTTATAATTGGTGTTCATTCTTCACATTATATACTTTCCTGAAGTGTCTGGTGATCCTTAGCTGTCTGCTTGTATTTAAGGAAGGGGCACCAGAACATTGCTTTCGCACTCTGGGCCCATGCCTGGGGCGCATGAGTTGTGGGAGTCACTGTAAGGTAGACCAGCTGGACTGTTATTTTGGGAGAACTGCTGATGCCGGTATTTGGGAGTCTTTTCTCTTGGGTGGCTCAGATTACCAGAGAAGGATGTTATAATGTCTTGCCTAGAGGGCAGCAATCCTGGAGCCAAGGGGGAGGACCAGGGGTTTTATGGAAGGTAAAATGGCTCTCGCAGATGTCCATGCCCTAATCCCTGGAATTTGTAAATATGTTTTTTTTTTTTTTAGATTTTATTTATTTGAGAGCGAGCAAGAGAGAGAGCATGCGCGCACACACATGAGTTGGGGAGGGGGAGGCAGAGGGAGAAGCAGGCTCCCTGCTGAGCAGGGAGCCCGATGCAGGGCTTAATCCCAGGACCCCGGGATTGTGACCCAAGCTGAAGGCAGATGCTTAACCGACTGAGCCACCCAGGCATCCCTAGAATTTGTGAATATGCAGTAAAGACAAAAGGAACTTTGCAGGTGTAATTAAGGTTATGAGCCTGAAAATAGGGAGGGCAATTTTTCTACATTATCCAGGTAGGCTCAATCTAGTCATAGGGGCTCTTCACAGCAGAGAACTTTCTTTGGAGGGGGAGTCGGAAAGATGCCAAGCGCGAGGATTCCGCACTGCTGCTGGAGATGGGAAGGCTCTGGCTGAGGAGGGCAGCCTCCAGCAGGAGCCCGCAGGAAAGCAGGGACTTTGGTCCCCTAGCTGCAATGAGCTTCCAGGAAGGGGACTCCCCCCACCCCCCAGCCTGCAGCCAGGAATGCAGCCCCGCGTGTCAGGCCCCCTCCCACCTCCCTCTGACTTTTCTGCAGGGGACCAGAAGGTGCCACTTGGGCATAAGGATTATTTTGAGCCCGAGGCACATGAGAATCGACAGATGCAGGAAGATGCCTCCTTGGAGCTTCCCTTATCTGCCTAAAAGCAGAAACTTCGGAAACACGGGGACTGCCGTGGTCCCCTCCCGGGGGACGTTTTACAACCATGAAGGAGACAGAAAGTCAGCTCCCAGATGCACCTGCACAAACGGACCTTCCTCCAGGAGTTTCCCCTAGACATTCACCGTTCCACAATCTGTGGCCCTTGAAAGCCCAAATCCCTGTTCCTTTGTCTTGCCACTGCTCCAGGGATGTGCTAATCTCTGGTTAAAGTGCTGTGGGAGCCCAAGGCCCACCCGCTCCTCGGAGTTGCTCATCTGCGGGGCCTGCCACGCGCACATCACGCACACGCGAATACACTTCTGTTTGGTTTCCTCCTGGCGGTCTGACTTCCGTCTACTTTTACAGCATCCCAGCCAGAGAGCCTAGGAGAGCAGAAGGAAAAAGAACTTCCTTCCCTACACTTACTACACTGACGCCAGAGAGGGGGCCGCTGGGCCGTGCTTGGGCCTCTCAGACCCTCCCCTCCAACGCCTGAGGGACACCAGGGGTGAGCAGGACAGAGGTCTGCACGGTGCACGCATTCGGTGGGGCAGGACCGGGCATGGGGAGCGCGCTGGGCGCTGCGTGACAGTGACCCGGGGCGTGCACGAGGGCCCGCAGGAGGCACTCCAGGGAGTGAGGCTGCTGGAGCCCCCGTAATGGGAGGCCCCAGGCCGCCGCCCCTCAGCCCCACTCATGAGCTGAGCACGCGTGGGCCGCTCTGTGCCTCAGCCGCTTTCTCCGGAGGGGGCGCTGCTGCCTCCCTGCCTGCAGGGGCCTCCCCCACCCCCCGAGGGCCTCCTGTGCCCCGGGGACCCCGCGAGGGGAGTGCATGCATTTCCAGTGGTTCCTGGGGGCACCAGACAACGTGGTGGGTGCGCTGCTCTCCTCCACCTTTGAAAAACAAAGTGATGAGATCATCATCACCTGTCCTAGCCTGGGGCACACGCTCTCTGGGCTCCTTCCTGGCAGAGGCAGCCCCTGGGGAAAGGCCTGGAGCAGAGCCAGAGCCTGGCCACCCCAGCTGTGAGGGGCGCAGGGTCTGAGACCCGTGGTCCTTGGGCCACGCTGAGGAGTAGGGGACTCCGAGCCAAAAAGGAGCCAGGAGGGTCTCGGCTGGGAAGACAGGAGCCATGTGAGGTTCCAAGGCCTCTCTGCAAGGGCCTGGGTGGCTGGGGCCCGGCTGGAGGAAGGGCCCGCGGCTGCAGAGGCCTCCAGGCCAGCTGGGGGCTGTGGGGCTGGGGACGCTCCGGAAGGAGGCTCTGCAGACCCACTGGCTGTTTGCACGGAGCAGCTGGGAGCAGCGACAGGAGGCCTGAGCAGCCGGTGGGTGCTGGTGGAGGCTGCCTGCATTCAAAGGGTTCCAGGGAGGGGTGTCCGGGGGTTCCACAAGAACATCCAGAGCCAAACTGGAACGCCTGGCAGTACTGGCCTAAACTCAGGCAGAGCCCCGGGCGCTGAGCAAACCCACGGCTTCCCTAAGCATAGCCCTGGGCCGTGTGCACCTGCTGGGGGCACAGCCCCGAGGGACACCAGCACCCCCACCTGTGGTGTGTGGTACAGACGAGGGTGCAGCTAACCAGGCCGCAGGAGAGTCAGAGGGTGCCAGGGAGGAACTGGGGTGTAGGACACTGAGGTCATGTCTGGTGCAGGCGGTGGGGCGGAATCAGGGCTTCAGGGCACAGCTGGGATACTCACCTGGGCCACCCCAGAAAACCCAGGCTGGGGGGGCATGTGTTCAGGTCCAGGCAAGGGACCAGCACAGAGGGAGGGAGGGAGATCGGGCGCCGGAAGCCTGTTTGCAAAACCAGCCTGTGTGGCCAGAGTGCCCTCGTGTCTGCTCTGCGCCATCCCTGTTCTCCATCTGTCTGTCCATCCATCCGTCTACGCCAGGCTGCTCTTATTTTAGGTGAGACGAATGGGCTGGGCAAGTAGAATGATAGGAACCACAGAGGACAAAGGACCGAGAATGGAAGGAAGGGAGAAAGCGCGTGTGCCTTCGTACATGGATCACACGACAGGCCAACACGGGCAGCTGAGCCGGCGACCACAGAGCAGAAGTGCGGCTGGGAGAGGGGGGCCAGTGGCCCCACGTCCACGTCCCAAGCGCTGGAGCAGCTGGGGTGGGTCCTCATCTGATGCTGGGAGGTCACAGTCACCCCAGGTCCCACACCCGATGCCAAGGTGCCCGCGTCTTCATGTTGCCCCAATGCCACGGCCCACCATGTGTCCTGGGCCTTGGGAGCTGCATGTGGGCAGGGAAAGGGCTGGGAGCACACCAGAATGGGGGGTGGTGGCAGAAATGGCCTAAAACAGTACCACCAGGAGTTAACGTGGGCAGCCTGTCTTCTGTCATCCTGCACATCATCCTCTGGGGGTGGGGGGCAGTTGGCAGAACAAAATTCCTCTGTTCAAAATATGTGCCAGGCTCTGTTCCAGGCACCGGGGGAACCAGTGACCCGGATGGAGCAGCAACCTGCCCTCAGGACGCTTATGTTCTAAGGGAGCTAGGAAGACAAGGCCAGTGCGCTGGAACTGCACAGGACGGAGCGAAGTCTGGGAAAGGGCAGAAATAGCGCAGGCCGGGCATCCGAAGTGCCCCGGCGTGGGCTGCAGTTTTTAAAATGGGAGCTCAGGGTCATGGAGAAGGTGACTTTAGGGCAAAGACTGCCCTGGGGGAAGGAGACCGGAGGATAAGGCCCTGGGGCAGGAGAAAGGGGCACAGTGGGTTAGTACGGGGTGCGCAGGGGGTCCTGGGAAGCGGGGGACAGGCGCAAGGACCTCGGCTTGTGCTCTGGGACAGGCTGCGGTGCGTCAGACTCTGGGTGCGCCTTGGGGGTGGTGCCGCCGGACTCTTGGGGGGCGGGGGTCACATCTGACGGCCGGGTTTTCAGGCTGAGCACCTAGAAGGTCAAGAAGGGCACGGTGGGCAGGGCAGGGGTGCAGGGCTCACTTGTGTGAGCCAGTGGGGGTGGGGGGGAGGCCTCGAGCTCAGGCTGCCTCCTCTTCTTCCTGGGGGCCTGGGTCTCCACTCTGCCGGGGTCCCGGGCGAAGCCCTCTCTCGAGTTCTGTTCACCTCTGTGTACCTACTTCCCAACCGCTCTTCAAGGTGATCGAAAAATTCTCCATTTCCAAGGAGAATTTGTTCTGCTAAGGGCTGTGAAAACAAGTCCCGCCCCCTGGCTTTCTCAGTTTCTCAGAAATATCCTCTGGTCCTCACTGGCCGTGCTCCCAAGAACTACAGCACAATAAACACCTTTTTCAAAGCAGCCCCCGCCTCACCCTTCAGCCCAGTCTGGGCCGGTTTCCACCAGATGTGCCGAGCGAGGTAACACCGTTTCCTTCAATCCATAGATCCAAAACATGTTTTGTTAAAACAATTATTAACTAATATCCTTACTATATATGAAGCATTCACACAGATACTGAAAGCAAACAAACACCAAGGCCCAAGGACAAATGGGCCAGGAACACAAAGCCAAATCACACGCATGCGCGCACATGCACCTCACTTGCACACCCACCTCACTTGCACACCCACATATGCTGGCGGGGGGGTGAGCCCCACAGCCAAAGGCACTGAGATGCCTCCTCTGAATACCCTTGACAGTCGGGCCATCAAACCAGGTAAGGAAAGCCTGGAAAGGGTGTGCGAGCCAGGCTGGGGTTGGGGGGCCCCCCAGGCCCTTCCTTGTGAGGACGTTCAGGGATGGGGGGGGAACAGCTCGGCCACTTGGGCAGGGCACTCACCCCCCCTCTGTAAAACGGGAGCGTCACCTACTGGGAGGGTTCCCTGGCGATGGAATGAGCTGGGGCCCCAGCCTGGAGCAGGGCTAACCCAGCGTGGGGATTTCTTACAGACACTGTTAGTAGGGACTGAACTGTGTCCCCTTAAAATTCGTACGTCCAAGCCCTAATTCCCAACGTGACTGTATCTGGAGATGGGCCTTTAAGGAGGTCATTAGGGTAAAATGAGGTGGGGCCCAGATCCCAGAGGACTGGTGCCCTTACAAGGAGAGGAAAGGCTGCGTGAGGACAAAGAGGACGAGGACAAAGAGGACATGGCCTTCCACAAGCCAGGGGGCGGGTCCTCTCCAGAAACCATCCCTGGGGCACCTTGATCTTGGGACTTCCTGCCTCCAGCAGCGCCCCGTGGCATCTCACCAGAGCAGCACGTGGGTGTGCGAGACGTGGGCCACTGTGCACGCCCTCACTTCAACAAGGACACCCTGCCTGCCACCGCCCTGGGGACAACACCTCAGTCAGTGACAGCTGCAGAGCAGGCCCCAACGTCCATGAAAAACAGATCCATCCGTAGTTACATCCCGATTCAAACGTGCACCCACATTACACCAGAGCCCTGATTTACCAGATTCATCACAAAAGTTTTTGTAAAAAAACAAAACAAAGCAAAACAAAAAACAGGCGACACAGTCTGCTGCAAGGGTTTATTATTATGTTTAGTCTACAAATTTGATCTTTTAAGAAAAATGCACAAAATATTCAGTTGAAACCACATTTCTGGTTCATCAAATTTCAAATATATTTTACTGTGCTGAACAATATATTCTAATGCTGTCTAAAACACAGCCAAATTATTTGTCTTTATTCATTTATACACACTCTGTAATTTTTTGAAAACCAAGATTAAGATGCAAAATATCAACAAAACTACCCAGTTACAACTACTCTTCTCCCATACACTGAAATCTTTTCCGTGGGTCTATCTTCTTCCCTTCTTCATTTTAAATTCTGTACGCTCTGTTTGTAAACAGGGAGTTCTCACCAATTCAAACACCTTGTGGAAAGATTAATTCCCTTGGCAATGCAGAAGCTTAGGTTTGTTAAAAGTACTCACTGAAAAATTTTTAATTTATAGATTATATAAAATAAGCATTTACAAAGGGACAGACGACTTTCAACATTATTTTGAAATCCCCGTTAATATGTGGAAATATAAATGAAGCAATCTGTCAAATTAGACATTTTTGGTCTTTTGTTTTTATTCTTTACTCCCTTTTGAATGAAATGTGTGCTGTGGATTTTGTTTCTCCAGGTCCCTGTAGCATTGGCAGCTCGTGGAGCCCTTAGCCCCTAGGTCACACAGCACGGGGACCCCCCCCTCCCCGCAAAGGAAGGCTGTCAGTCCTCAGAGGGGGGAGAAGCTCTGGTCTCCAGGCCCCCAGCTGCTGGAACTAGATTCCACGAAAATCAAGCAAGGATATGCACGACTCTGCCTAAAGGGGGGGGGGGGGGCGGCGTGTGCAGGAAGGAATACACAACAGAAATTACAATAAAGCTTCTACTACATCAAAAATGAGAATTTCTCCAAAGAAATGCTAAAAATCAGTAATGCATATATACCATGTGACAAAGTAGCAAAACAAATCTGCTGGTCTCGGCTGCAGTCTGTGATGTGGTCACTGGTTCGCGGAGGGAGGAACTTCTTCCGGAAGCAGGTATCAGCCTGTGGGTATTAGGAGCCGTAGCGATCCTGCCGAGGGGGAACCGAGACGAGAGCTTACTCGCACTCGGCGTCGGTTCCTCCTCCTCGTGCGCACGGAATGCTGGCCGTTAGCACACTGACCTCGCAGCGAGCACACACCACCGCCTGGCTGGCTGACACGCTGCCCCCCGCCGCCCCCCCACCCCGCCACAGTAACTGGAAGGGGCGGCGACCACGGCTTCCTGGGCTTCCTGAGCTGACACTGAGGGCTGCGTGCACCTCGGACGCAAGAGCATCCTGCCACCCAGGCCTCTGCGGTGCGTCTGCAGCTCCGGGGGTCAGGGGAAGGGGGGCAAACTATCAGAGTGAGAGCCAGTGGTGGGCTCCTGGGAGGCAGGTGTCATGGGAAGGTGGGGCACACGTGTGGAGTCTGAACCCTGAAATTCTGGCTCTGCTGAGCGATCTCGTGAGGAAGCAACTTGGCCTCTGCAGCCAGAAAATGAAGATATAAAGGCGGGGAGGGACCTATAAAATGGGGATCACCTTCCACAAGCTATGGATGTCACCTGCTCGGAAGGACTGATGAGGGCTCAGCTGAGCTCTGGCACACCAAAGCTCCTTTGAATTCTAACCAAAGGTTACAGCGGCAGTGAGAAGAGCAGGAGCCTCGGGCTGAGGGGACGCTCCACCGTGGGGGCATCCCCACCGCCTCCCCAACCTGGGAAGCCCCTCCAGAGGCACCAGAGCCAACATCCGTTAGGTGTCGCTGCCCGTGGCCATGTTTTTACATTAATAATAGCATCCTGGGGTGCCTGGGTGGCTCAGTCGGTTGAGCGCCTGCCTTCGGCTCAGGGCATGATCCTGGGGTCCTGGGATCGAGCCCCGCATCGGGCTCCCTACTTGGCGGGAAGCCTGCTTCTCCCTCTGCCCCTCCCCTCTGCTTGTGTGCTCTCTCTTTCTGTCAAATAAATAAATAAAATCTTAAAACAAACAAAAACAAGGAAATGCTCGTAACAAAATACCATGGAGAATGTCAAATCACATATACAATATAATCCTGTTTGAATTTTAAAAAGATATGCATAGGAATCTAGAACTAAAAATATACCAAAAATTAACAGAAGTTTTCCTCATGACAGACGATAATGGGTCATTTTTATTTCCTTCTTACTATTTCTCTGTCCCAGTATAGGAGAGAAGTAGATCAGGATCACGACAACCCCTCTAACATCCCCCTAGAGTCATCAACTAGAAGATGTAAGCAAAAGTAAAATTACAATTTCTGGCGTTCATGACGTCCTGGGTTACACTGTAGTAGACATTATCATTCAATACCATGAAATCGAATTTGTCAGCAGCTGAAGAGTGGTCCAAATCTCATTTTCAAAGCTTTGAGCCACCACCCCGCTCCGCTCCCGTCATCCCCAATATCACTGACCTGAATGGAAGTCATGACTCCATTAGCAAAGACGGAGAGCTTTCCAGCAACGGATCTCACTCCCTGCTTAAACTGGGCCATGTCGGGCGCTGTGGGCAGCACGCTTGTGAGGCTGTAGCTTCCTGCACACAGAGCAGAGCCCCCCTGTCACTCCTCAGCTCCGACAGACAGCACAGCCAGGGCCCAGGGCCCTCGATGACCTCAGGGGACGTGGGGTGCCCTCCCCTCCCACTGCCCACAGGCAGCAGCTGTGGTTAAGGGAAAAGAACCTTGCAGCGGGGCCAGGACTCAGTTTCAGGGCCAGCCCCACCATGAACCAGCTGCAAGTCCCCACATGAGAGAAGATGCGGTATCAGGTGTTGGGACCAGCAGGGGTTCAAAGACTGGCACTGCCACTTTTAAGCTGTGTGTCTTTGGAGAGCTTCCTCACCCTCTCTGGGCTCCTGGCTCCCCCCCAGGTGCTGAACACAAGATCTGACAGGTAAGTACCCGGTAAATGGCAGATGGGCAGACATCTCTGCTTCTCATGTGCTCAGCATCCCTCCCCCCCTCTTTTGGTACAAGCCCTCCTCCCTTCCTCTGGGGAGCCCCCTGGACTCCAGCCAGAGGGGCGGGCACGGGACCCAGGCCTGGCCGATCAGAGCCTTTCTGGGACTCGTGTATCTTCAAGGGAGAGGAGCCGACGGCTTGCCCCAGGCTTACTGCCCGGGCTAAGGCGCCGCTGCGGCCGGCCGGCCCCTCACCGCCGTGCAGGGCGGGCAGAGGAAGCCTGCTGCAGTACGAGAGAAAGGTAGGTTCCCCAAGGAGGTGAGCCGGATGCTAGGTGTCTCTCTGAGGCTGTTTTCAGACTCTGAGCTGGAGCCTGGCTCCCTGGGTAGAGCCAGACCTCCCACCTTCCTTCCTAAGCCGGCCTTGGTTGGGTTTCCTTGCTTCCGCGCTGGCTGTCCGACCCCAACAGTAGCCTATTTCCACCAACACGGGTGAAGAGCGTCAGTGTTATCACATAAGCGGTGATAACCCCAGAGCTGACAACCAGGCTCTCGTGGTTGGGGGGGCTTGGGGACCGTGAGTGGGCCCAAACCCTGCAGGTCCTCTGGGGAGCCAAGCCCAGCTCCCCCCACAACCCATGTGCACCCACCTGCCCCTTCAGCAACAGAAGCCAGTTCCCTTCCCAAGAACACACAGAATGGTCATGTTTATCCTTCCGCACAGCACTTGCCCAGAAGGGACACTGTTTATCCACAGCACTGTTCCCATGTCCACCATGCAGGGAGGGGGCCAGAGGTGCGGGTTCTTCCCCTCCCTGCCTCCAGCTGAGGTTTTAAAGGTTTGTGGGCCTTTGCCAATAACAGAGCGGAAGCCCGGCCCAGCCGAGCTGGGTTCAAATCCCAGCACAGCCACGCCCCAGGCGGTGCTACCAGCCTAAAAGATGGGTCTTTACAGCCAACAAGGAGCCAGTGTGAGATCCTGAGCGCGCAGAGCCCGGGTCCCCGCGGCGCCATCACCTGGCCAGGCCCACAGGGGCTGGGTGGGTCCGTACCAGAGGTCGGCAGGGGGGACAGCAGAAGCACCTCCACCTACGAGTTTCTAACTGGAGAAATGTGTAAAGAGGCGAGCACTGTGAAGGCAGGACAGCTGTGGGACCGTGATCCCGCACTGACTACGTTCAGTCCGCAGGTGCCCTGACATGTCAGCCAGTTTCTCAGCGTCCTTCCCCTCCTCCCCTTCCTCTGTACAGAACTCCCCAGTTCTAACCCTTGCAACAAGGTGTGTCCAGGTGACAGAGTTCTGGTCAGTGGGTGTAAGCTGAAGCGCCCTACAGGGCTGGGGCCTGCCCTTTTCCCTCCCCCTTCCTCCTTCCTGCTGGCTGGGATGCAGGTGTGATGCCTAGGGCTCGAGCAGCCGTAACTGGCGTGAGGTGAAGTACAAAGTGGAGGTCATGAGGTGTAAGGAGGAAAAGGGCCTGGCTCCTTGGCATCTGGGAACACAGTGCATGTCCCAAACTGCCCCCCAGAATAACACGTGAGACAGAAACAAACTCGGGTCTGATTTAGCCTCTGTTAACGTGCATCTTCCTTACTTAATCCTCACTAACGATCTAAGCTCCCAGGAGTGTAAGCAGCCTGCTAACTCCCAGAGCGGGGGTCATGTCCCCCGCAAGGAGGCGCCTTCCCACCCTCCACCCGCAGGTCTGCGGCCCTGTGCTCGACGGGCTCCAGACTGCTGAGAACGGACTGATGGTCTCCTGTGGCTGTGAGGTCTCCTTGTTCCGCGGGTGTCTGGCTGCCGCGTCCCCTCGGAGGGCTGCCCAGGACAACAGGGCCTGGGTGCGCTTGGCCGCACAATGGGCTCCAGGAAACGACAACTCAAGCTGCTTCCTCAGGAAGAGGCTCCAACCCAGGGTCTAGGTCAGGTACCCCATTTCCCTGCTATCTGTTCCCGTAACACCCCCAGGGGGCTTCTTGCTAAGGATGTCAACACAGACCTGCTTTTCCAGAGCTCACTGCCTCCTGGGAAGGCAGACAATCAGCCGAAACCAGAGGAAGAGAGTTTGGCCAGTTAGAGGCAGTCCCGGCATGCGGGGCTGTGGCCGAGCCTAAGCTGGTGGAAGTGGTGGGGATGCGTCTGAGTGTCCCGAGGAGGCTTATGGACCAACTGGCTTGGGGGCGCAGGGGGTTGCTGGGAAAGAGAGAAATGAAGGATGACTCCCAGGTTTCTGGCTCGAGCAGCTGGGGAGATGGCAAGCCAGAGGCAGAGGCCCTGCAGGGTCCAGGCCGGGGCAGAGGGCCAGCTGAGCTGGGCCGGGTTAAGTGATCAGCGTGGTCGCCCCACATCGGTCAGGAAGGCCAGGGGACACGGAGTGAACACCTCCTCCCCGCGCCCACTGTGGGTCGGCAGGCGGACGCAGGCCCACGGGGCTGTCCCTGAACGCAAGCTTCCAGAGCCCCCCCACAGAGTACGCGCCGCACACCGGCTCTCACGGCCCGGCGGGGAGAGCGCCGCATCGCTGCTGTCCCTGACGCTGGCCACGCAACGTCACACTTGGCGCGCAGCATGTCCCTGGCTGTGCTGGAGGGCCGCTAGCACAGTGGGGGCCCTGGTTTCTGCGCCCCACGGCCCGAGGGACCCACCGACCACCCCCCCACCCAAGAGCTCCCCTCCCTGCCGACCACTCACTCCACAGACACCGAGGGCTTTCTCTGTGCCAGGTGTGCCGAGATGGGAACGGACAGGTCCTGTCCCGGGGGGGCGACGGTCCTCGGAGGGCCTGGCGAGAGCACAGGGCGGTGGGGGCCGAAGCGGGAAAGGAGCACAGGAGCCAAGCACCGACGAGCAGGGGCTGGGTGGCCGAGCTGCACTCCAACCAAGGACAGGACTGGAAACCCGGGCGACCAGGGCTGAGAACTCAGCCGGAGGCAGGAGAAGGGGGGGGGGTTGGCGCAAGGCAGTTCCCGGGCTCCTCAAACAATGAAGTTTGAGTAAAATATCATGTACCCATTTCCCTGAAACAGAGACGAATGGAGAGGAAAAGGAGGTCCCCGATGACGCAAGTGCCGAGTTTCGGAAGGACCAGAAGCACCGCAGGGGCGCCTCTCGGGACCAGCACAGCAGGCCCGCACTGACGTCAAGGACACTCCGGTCGGCGAGGCCACCGCACAGGTGCGACGCGGGACAAACACGGCTGCCCGCGGACCGGACAGAACCGCCAGTGCTCGGAGATCTGCAGGCCCCGAAGAGGCCGCGTGCCCAGGCTCCGGGCCTGAGTGAGGAGGCAAGCGGAGGGTGGCCGAGGAGCCCCGAGGGGACAGAAGCAAACACGCGGGAACCCGAAGGGTGCACGGAGCCAACGAGAGCATGGCGCCGAGGGGAGAGGGGTCTGCAGCGTCCCTGGCTCTTGCAGGTGGACAGGCTCAGAGGCAAGTCATCAGCACCATTTGCTTGAAAGAAATACCCCAAGAGGGCAGGCGAGGTTTGGAGCTGCCTCCGCTCTGTCGTTCCGCGCCCCGAGTGGTGCCTCGCAAGCTGGTGCTGTTGATGGCAGTCCCACGTCCCCCCGCTGACCCTGCTCTGACCACGGGGACCGACGCTGTGCCAGGCTGGAGGTGGGTGCTCGCCCGTTTCTCATCTGGCGCTTTCAATACCCTGGAAGGGAAGCGCCCTCAATAAATGTCGGCGCTCCTGGGTTAACCACATCCCCAGGAAGCATTTGACTTCACCAGGAGGCCTTTCAAATCTGGAACTATCCACCCCCCCCCACAAAGAAATTATAAAGATGTACTGTGATCTACTCAACAACACTGATTTTTCACAGATGGGAAAGCACCTAACATAAGGAACACAAGAGTCTCTTAAACCAGCTTTCGCTGTTTGCTGAAATGCACTCTAAACAAAAAGTAAATATTTAATAAGAGTTGTTCAATGCACTTGCATTTAGGGCAGTTACTGAAAGCAACTTTTATGTATTTTTTTTTTTTTAAGATTTTATTTATTTATTTGACACAGAGAGACACAGCAAGAGAAGGAACACAAGCAGGGGGAGTGGGAGAGGGAGAAGCAGGCTTCCCGCTGAGCAGGGAGCCCGATGGGACACTCCATCCCGGGAACCTGGGATTATGATCTGAGCTGAAGGCAGACGCTTAACGACTGAGCCACCCAGGCGCCCCTGAAAGCAACTTTTATGATGGGCTTGATGGAAGAGGCAGAGTGAGGGTGACCAGCGTCTGAGCCATGGGCTTGGACAGAGGAGAGAGGGCGGGAGGCCGGGGGGAGGGGGCACCCTTACAGGACATGCCAGGGGGCACCCTCACCGTGACCGTGAGTTCCCATGGACGGAGTTTGTCTGGGACCCACACGAGGCCCAAACAGTTAAAGGACCTTTGTTCTCTGAAAGGGGACAGGAAAGTAAACACAGGCTGGCCAAAATTTCCTCCAACAATTGGAAAGGCTGCTTTCATTTGATCTCCACATATTTTTTTTGTTTTTTTGTTTTTAACAATGGTTCAGAGTGAAACTTCCAACAACTTGAATTACAAACACACACACAGCTGGGCGGGGGGCGATTTCCAACAGTCGGGTTCTCTGGGCTGACCTGACCCCTGCCAAGGCTGTGAGGCGACCCAGCACTGGCCCATGGCACTGGAGACAGGGCTGCAGAGACCGCCGCCCGAAGGGCGCAGGGCCAACACCCCTCTGCCGGGGCAAGCCCAAGGGGAAGTTGCCCTAGCAAGAGGCCAGGGCGCTTAGAGCCTTGAGGTGAGAACACAAGTCCAGGAGCCACCCCTGCCCCACCCGGACTCAGTGCAGAAAACAGCTCAGAGAGTGGCCTGACCAAGAGCCCCAGCCCCACTGTGTGAGGCCGGGGCACAGCACCGAGCACCCCTACCTGTCTCTGGGGTCAGTGGGCCCCCCGGGCTGGGACGCTCCCTCCCACAGCAGCCAGCAGCCTGGCTGCTCACTACACCCCAAGGGCCACGGTGGAACTTCTAGCATCCCCACATCCCATCACTGAAGGTTCCAGGCACTCGGGTCTGCCCTATGACCGTCTCTCTTGAGGCTGCTTCTTGCTGGACACAGGAAACAGCTGTTCTTGGTGGCTGTCCATGCTGGTCAGCTATGCCCACGCCCAGCTCCTCCAGGGCCGGCAACGAGGGCATGCAGGTGGTCCTGGGCCTGGAACACTTGGCTCTGGAGATCCCCTCCCCTTGGGCTCCCCTGCTCAGTGAGTTCCTGAAATGACCTCAGAGGACACTGCTCCTTGAATGTTAGCTATGACATAGGAGGGACACATAGCCTTCCCTTAGCCCTGTGGCCTGGCGGAGGCCTGGGTGGGATCCAACACGGCTCAGGGACCCAGAGGTACAAGCAGAGAGTGGCACGGCTCTGGATGTCCAGGATGGGCCCGGGCTCTGAGGTGCACTCCCTGGGGCTCCCAGACTCTCTACAATGGGGTCTGGACGCGAAGAGGGATGGGGGAGACAGGAATTCCTCTCCACCTGCCTGTCCCCAAGGCCACATTCTGCCTTCCCTGGAAGACGGAGCCTGCTGGATTCTCCTGTTCTATCTGCTTCTGCCTCCCCTGGGGCCTACGCCAGACGCCCAGGCGACACTTTACACAGCACCTCACTGAAGCCTCAGTGCAACCTTGTGAGGGGCATACTATCCACCCACTTCGGAGAAGAGAAGCTGAGGCTAAAAGTGCCATGAAATGCTCAAGGTCTCAGGCACGGAGTACGCAGTGACGCTAGGAGCCCAGGGCTGCCCCCTGCAAGGCTGCGATATCACACAAATCAGATACCACGTTCCCACTGGACTAGGAGACACTGTTTCGGGAAGATGACTTGCCGGGCAACCTAGGTCCCAGGACGCTGGTGAAATGTCATGACCTGGTTTCCTGACATGCAAAGCCTGGAATAATAATAATTTCTGCTCTGACTCATGGAGGAGGAGGAGCATCACATAACGGTTGCTGATAATCTTGGAAAAGTACAAAGTTCTGTGCAGAGAAAATGCATTCGTGCTGCAGACACAGAGGACAGCAAGCTTGTGAGCCGCCCCGCCCCCGCCCCCAGTACCTGCTGTCTGCTTCCTCTGCTCATCAAACAGATCGGCTGAGCTAATGGAGGAACTTGCCGAGAGCCTCTCCAGCCGAGCCCTGGTTTCATACTAGAGAAGACAAGGAAGAGGAAACATTAGGCTCCAAATACTGTGAGCAATTGTGCAAAAAGCATCAGCCTGGAGCTGACACGTGACCGCTGCTGAGCCCAAGGGAAGGCAGAGAGAATGAGCCGTCAGTCCGTGCTGCGGGCCTCCAAGGCTTTGCGCCAGCCCGCCAGCGCTCCAACAGCAGGACAAAACCTTAGGCCCCCTCATTGCCGTAAGACCCTTCTGCTTAGCAAGACTCCACTAAGAGGCAACAACCTGAAGATAAATATGCCTGCCCTCCAAAAACATGTCTACTTCATTTAATTTCATCAATAATAATTTCAAAATTAAGTCAATTACATCTGTATTGAAAATTGCCTGAAGTTTATTCCAAAGATATGAAATGGATGTCTGTTCAAAATACTGAGAAAGGAATTAGAGAAACATGAGACCTGGTCCCTACCTTCCAGCTGCTCATCCAGCTGGGGCCGCGAGGGGGAGCGGGCAGGGAGACCTGGGTTCGAGTCCTGACGCCACACCCCGGGGCAGCGGCCTCTCGCAGCCTGAGTCCGTCTCGCTCTGTGCCTATCACGTCCTCCCGCGGCCCTCATGTCCCCGCTCGCTTCCTGCTCTACGGGGCCCACACGCAAACTCTCTGGACACTTACATCAGCTTGGGCTTGTCTTCCAAAGTACATATCTGATGAAATGGCTTTGACATTCCCAAACTTCTTCTGGGCCTCATCTGTATTTTCAACTGGCTCATAGTCTGCCTTACGGCGAGCAGTAGATCTACAATTAAAAACAGCCCAAACAGGAGTGACATCAGCAAGACGGTGGAATAGAAGTTTCCTACCACCATCCCCCTATACAGCACCGATTCTGACAATCGTCTACAGGCAAGAATGACTTTACGGGAGCGTAGACGTGTAGCAGAGAGGTTCCAGCACACTGTCGGAGCAAACAATCCAAGACCGGACACACTGAAGAGGGTAAGAGGAACAGTTTCACTCTGCCTGGGCCACCTCTCCCCCGCACATCCCCCCACCCCCCATTGCCGGCTCCCTGCAGAGGCCCCCACAGATGGCAGTACAAGCTTTCTGGGCATGTGCAGAAAGTCAGCCCGACTCTGTCGGACTGGGACAAAGTATACAAACTTGAGCATTTCAGGGTACCAAGGGAAAGCAAACAGGAGGCTCAAGCACCTGGCCTGGCCTTGTAGGATTGAGAAAAGGTATACCATCTTAAGAATTCACCCCCCAAAAGGAGTAAGTAGTGTGGAGTGGGCACACATAGGAAAGGTCTGAGGAAGCTTCAGAATCCCTAGCAGGTCTGCTGCTGAAGGCATTTCTCACCTCAGGCTAGTCAGTAGAGACAGAAGGAGGTGACTGCTTCTTCAAGTGCAAAGACAGCAACCCAAGACCCCAAGGAGCATGAAAAATCAAGGAAACATGACGCCACTAAGGGAACGCAATAGTTCTCTAAGAACTGACCCCAAGAAATTGCCCAACACATTTCAAAATAATTATTTTAAGGAAGCTCAGCAACCTACGAGTACACACACGACTCAACGAAATCAGGGAAACAATAGACAGACAAAACTAGCAGTTCAACATGGAGATAGAAATCATAAAAAAGAATTAAACAGAAACTCTGGAGCTGAGGACTACAACAGAGGACATCAGCGGCAGACCTAATCAAGCAGAAGAAAGAATCTGTGAACTTGAAGACAAGTCATTTAAAATTATCCAGTCAGAAGAGAAAAAGAAACAAAGAATGAAAAAGGGAAGAAAGCCTAGGTGAATTATGGGACACCGTAAGAAAAAAATTTATGCATTATGGGAAAAGAGATAATACAATACGGGAGAATCAACTCCATCAAGAAAAGAGAGGGAGAAAGGGGCAAAAAGCTTATTTAAAGAAATAATGACTAAATACTTTCCAAATCTGTAGATGTGGACATTCAGGTACATGAAGCTCTAAAGTCCCCAAAGAGATTCAACCCAAAGAGATCTTCACCAAGACACATTATAATACAACTGTCAAAAATCAAAGACAAAAAGAGAGAAAGATCATATGATTCCACTCATAAATGGAATCTAAAAACAAAAAGAATAAACAAACAAAAAGCAGAATCAGAACTAAAACTATGAAAAAAAAAAGAACCAGAACTACAGAGAACAAACGACGGTTACCAGACAGAAGCGGTAAGAGGGGGTGAGCAAAATGGGTGAAGGGGAGAGGGAGATGCAGGCCTCCAGTTTTGAAATGAGTAAGTCATGGGAATGCAAAGCAGAGCATAAGGAAAAAAACAAAGAATTTTGAAAGTTGCAAGAGAAAAGAAACTCTTCACATAAAATGGAATCCCTGCAAGGCCATCAGCAGATTTCTCCGCAGAAACCTAGCAGGCCAGGAGATAGGGGGATGATATATCCAAAGTGCTGAAACAAAAACAAACAAAAACAGAATCCCTGCCAACCACCAGACTGGTGCCACAGAAATGCTAAAAGGAATTGTGCAAGCTGAACTGATGAATGGTAATTAACATAAAAACATGAACGTAGGGGCGCCTCAGTGGCACAGTGGGTTGAGTGTCTGACTCATGATTTCAGTTCAGGTCATGATCTTGGGGTCATGGGGTCAAGCCCCAAGTCAGGCTCCACACTCAGCAGGGTGTCTGCTGGAGATTCTCTCCCTCTGCTCCTCCCCGCCTCTAAATAAATAAATTAAATTAAAAATAAATAAAAACTGTAACAAGAGACAAAGGTTATTATATAACAAAAGAGGTCAATTCATCAGGAGGATATAACAATTGTAAATACACATGCATCCAACATTGGAGCACCTGAATATATGAAGCAAATATTAACAGATCTGAAGGGAGAAAGAATGAGACCGTACCGAAACCACAATAGAAGACTTCAGTCCCCCATTTTCAATAATGGACAGTTCACCCAGACAGAAAATCAAGAAAAACTGGACTTGAACAATACCTTAGACCAAAAGGACAAACAGACACATCAGGACATTCCATCCAATAGCAGCAGAACACACATTCTCAAGCACACACAGAACATTCTCCAGGACAAATCATATGTTAGGTCACAAAACACATTTAAATCATACCTTAGATCCTAACAAGTTAAGAAGACTGAAATCATATTAAGTGTCTTTTGCAACCATAATGGCTGAAAGTAGAAATCAACAACCAGAGGAAGAAACTGGAAAATTCACAAATTCACAAGACACTCCTGAACAACCAATAGATCAAAGAAGAAATCAAAAGGGCAATAAGAAAATATCTTGAAACAAATGACAATGGAAACACAACATACCAAAACTGATGAACTACAGCAAAAGCAGTTCTAAGAAGGAAGTTTATGGTCAAGGAGTATCTGAAAAGATGTTCCACATCACTCATCATCAGGGAATGCAAATCAAAACCACAATGAGACACCCCCTCACACTTGTTCGGATGGCAATTCCCAAAAAAGGTGCGTATTGATGGGACCTGGAGAAAAGGGAAGCCCTGTACACTGTTGGTGGGAATGTAAATTAGCACGGCCACAGAGAAAACAGCATGAAGGTCCTTCAGAACATTAAAAACAGAACGACCACTTAATCCAGCAATCCCACTTCTGGGTATGTGTGTGAAGCAAACAGCATCAGTATCTTGAGATCTCTGCACTCCCATGTTCACTGCAGCATTATTCGCAGTAGCCAGGATACAGAAACAATCTAAGTGTCTATTGATGGATGAATGGATAAAGAAAATATATATACGATGGGACATTACTCAGCCATAAAAAAAAGAAAGGAAATCCTGCCGTTTGTGACAACATGGATGAACCTGGAGGACACTATGCTAAGTGAAATAAACCAGACAGAGAAAGAAAAATACTGTACAACTTCATTTATATGTGGAATCTAGAATTTAAAAAAAAAGTTGGGGCACCTGGGTGGCTCAGTTGGTTAAATGTCTGCCTTCGGCTCAGGTCATGATCTTGGGGTTCTGGGATTGAATCTTGCATTGGGCTCCCTACTCAGTGGGGAGTCTGCTTCTCCCTCTGCCCTCCGCCCCCCAGGCTTGTGCTCTCTCTCTCTCAAATAAATAAAGTCTTCAAAAAAAAAAAAAAAAAGTCAAACTCACAGAAACAGAGAGTAGAATAGTGTTTCCCATGGGCTTGGAGGTAGGGGAAATGGGCAGATATTCAAAGGGCACAAACTTCCATTTACAAGATGAGTAAGTTCTGGGGATGGAAAGTACAGTACGGTGACTATAGTAAATAATACTGCGTTGTATACTTGAAATTTGCTACAAGTATGGATCTTAAGTGTTCTGAGCACACAAAATGAAAACAAACGAAAAATCCAGGCCGAACAGGTTAAACTAATTTGAGGTGAGGCAAATGCATTTCTCATTTATAATGTATACCAATGCCATTTTACTTTTTAAAAAGCTGACAGTGGTAATTTTGTAAAAGGATTTCAGGCCACATTAAAAAGCCTGAAAATTCTAATAAAAACATGAATAAATATCCAAACCACCCAACATTTGAAGGAATTTTCCTATTTAAATAGACCAGTCATTTCACTCTTCAGTGCCACAGATCCATTAGTAAATACGGAGTACACTGTAATGCACGTAAGACGCCGCTTCACATCATGTAGGATACAGAATGAGAATACTCCTGTCACCTAGCGCAGTCCAAGGCTGCATCTCTTGTCCCAACGTATTCGTCATGTCTCCCTGTGCTCCCAACAGCTCCCTGGTTTGGACAGGAGATTATAAAGTCTTTCATTCATAATCACCAACAACTGGAGATAGTCCTTCGACAGGTGAATGGGCAAACGACTCAACAATAAAAAGGAAGGAACACAATGTCATGATGAGAGTCTCAAATGCACTATGAAAAGTCAAAAAAGCCAGTCTAAAAGGCCAATTACTGTATGAATCTGGGAAAGGTAAGATTGCAAGGTCAGAAAACAGACCAGGATGCAAAGAATATTCTTGAAGTAGTTGAATAAAATCATTTACTAGTCTTAAGAGAATTTCCCTAGAGATGCATGGCCTCACTATTTACAATCCCACCGCTTTGTGTTCATACCTGTCTGAATAGCCTGTGGTTTTCAGGATGGCATCAGTGTCTTTGATGGTCTCTTTTTTCCAGTAGGAATCTGAACTGTCATCCCAGCTGGAAAAAGAACTGCTCCTGAACTCCATCGGCTCGTCCAAGTACCTGTATGAAAAAGAGTGACGGTGACTTGGGAGACCTTACTGATGTCCTCCACACTGTACTCCCTGGCCCTTGACGGTGGGAGCAGCCATGTGACTACAGCTGACCAATGAGACAGGAGCAGGCGTGAAGAGGGTCATTTCCAAGGCCTCCAAAGGGCCCGTGCTCAACTGGCCCAATCCCCCCTTCCCACGCCACATGGAAGACAAGGTGGTGTTTTCCAGGTGCTGTAGCCTCGGGCAGGAGAAGACTCCATCCACCAGGAAAATCAAGGTGCCACCCAAAGACCAGGTAATCTGGACAATCACCTGTAGCCTCAGCTGAACAAGTACACCACCACTGTGTCAAGCCTTCAAGATGGGGGCATAGTTGTCATTGCAGCATAACCTAGCCCATCTGGTAGCACATGATTATCTTTGAGTGTCTTTACTTACGTATTTTGCTTTCTTTGCGTCTAGTTCTGCCTAATTAGGTAGTCACAACAAAAACCCCATCCAAAACACCATCACCTTGTTGGCACTCCCTGCCATGTTAGCCCCAGCATAAGCCATCAACCCTAATAATAACTCCCAATTCCCACTTCATGTAAATGATGCTAATTAGCCTCCTCCTTGAGTCAGATGCACAGCTGTGGATGGCTGATCACTGGACCCCTCTGCAGATGATCTTGCAGCCTGGAGCTTGGAGTGAACTTGATCTGTAAGCATCTCTGAGGAGATGCTGGCCTTCTAGATCAGTTTACCCTTTCATTAGCCAAGCATCACTGAGCAGGGCCTTGCTCAGAGAGCAAAACTCAGTGGCAGCTTTTGGTCCTGCATGGTGACAGAGCAATCTTTGACCATGAGCAGCAGGGTTTGTCTGGAACACGACAGAGACTGGTGGGTGAGGTGGATGTGCCATGGCTTCTCAGAATTCACAACACTAGGATGGAAAACAGCCCTGCCAGATATGCACCCCTTTTAAAGGTGGGGTTCAAGACGTTCAGAAGGGGCAGATTCCAAGGCTTGGTCCTGAGAAAGGAAGGATGATGCAAGAGGATGTAGAGGCTTTCAAAAAAAGTCACCCAGGCTTTCTGCAGAATAAGAAAAGCAGCACATGGGATACGTGGTGAGCATCAAGCTCCCATGTCGTAAGAAGTACTACAAAGATGGAAAGCTCGGGCAGTCAGAGGGGCCTGTAATCAAAGACAAATACAAGGGGCCAGCAGGAACCTTTGAGAACAAAGAGGCCAAGGGCCCAGATGAACTAAGATTTGGGGGGTGGAAATGTTAATAATGAACATACTCGTTTTCCTGGTTTTAAAAAAAAAAAAAAAAGGCGAGAAGGGATAAACTTGCTATTTGAAGCAGATGGTGTGACTTTACACAGATAATAGAAAGAAAGCAGAATTTCCAAACGTGGCTTCTGCCTTCTCTGGCAAGGTTGTCATTAAGAGCAAATCTCATCACACTGGTCCTCTCTCCTCAGGAAGGAAGACGCAGGTGCAGAGCGGATCTGTGTGTCAGTGAGGAATGGGCCAGGCTCTCTCCATGGCTGATGGGGGGGTGAGCCCGGAGCCCTGGGCTCTCCCCTCTTGAGAGGAGACTTGGACAAGGAGACTTGAAGTGGTTCAGAGAAAGAGGGCTTCCAAAATGTGGAAGGCCCATTGGCCTGGAAAGTTACCCTTAATTATTTGAGAGACTTATTTGTAAGGGCCCAAGCAAAAGAATTAAGACCAAGTCAATGAGAAATTTAAAAAAACACTTAGTAAGCATCTATGAGGAGCTGGTACTCTGCTAGATGAGGACACAGGGCAAGGAGACATACTCAGTCCTCGCCCTCATGGGGTGGCTGACGGGAGCTCAGAAACCCAGTGAGGTGTGTAAATGGAGGTATCATTCCTCATGGAGCTGCCCCTGGACCGGACGGCCATCTCGAGGAGGAGAGGGAGTGGAGTGTGGGTGGGGGGCCGCACCATCCCCTGGAGGATGCTGGGGGCAGGGCGGGAAGCACTGGACAGGAGGTGGTTGGAACTCCCAGACTCCTCACAACTCTGAGCTGTTGGGATTTAGGATTTTGTAGATTTAGTTGTCACTCCAAGGAAATAGTCTTCATCCGTGTAAGCCAAAATGCTTATTGTGGAATATAAGGGCATCGGAGGTTTTTGGTTTTTTTTAAAGATTTTATTTATTTATTTGACAGATAGAGAGATAGCGAGAGAGAGAACACAAACAGGGGGAGTGGGAGAGGAAGCAGGCTTCCCGCAGAGCAGGGAGCCTGATGCGGGGCTCAATCCCAGGACCCTGGGATCATGACCTGAGCCGAAGGCAGACGCTTAATGACTGCGCCACCCAGGCGCCCCAGGGCATCAGAGTTTTCAATGACTGGACTATTGAAAATTCAGAAGGAGAGAGCCATTCTGCTAGGATCCTACTGATCAGCAGGAGCACCATGCAGCGCTCTGTGTGCTGGGGAGGCTGGGCGGGGCTCTCCATGTTCTGACAGATGCAGGAGGCAGGCAGCACTCCTCAGGGGGCATAGCCAGCTGCCCCATCAGGCCTCAGGCCCATTGGAGGATGGGCTGACTGACGACTAAGGGCTGTGGGACACTTGCCTGGCCTCAGAAACACAACAGCCGTCCCCGACATCCATATCCTTCCTTCCTCCCTCCCTCCCTTCCTCCCTCACTTAAAGATTTTATTTATTTGACAGAGAGAGACACAGTGAGAGAGGGAACACAAGCAGGGGGAGCGGGAGAGGGAGAAGCAGGCTTCCCGTGGAGCAGGGAGCCCGATGAGGGGCTCGATCCCAGGACTCTGGGATCATGACCTGAGCCGAAGGCAGATGCTTTAACGACTGAGCCACCCAGGCGCCCCTTTACTGACTTTCTAATGCTCTCATTTCTAGATCCTGGTTCTCAATGCTTGTCACTTGTATTTTTGCTCTCGCACTCTGTCTGCATCCAACTCTGAAGGTGTTCCTTACAACCCCTTGATGAAAGTACCCTGACAGCATGTATGAATGTGATTTATAGCTGCAGACAAATGTCCATCCCAGGGAAGGCCATGCTGGCTGCATGAGACTGAGCAAATTGTTCTAGTGTCATTATGCTGTACTCTGTATATAATTACACTGTTTATATCCTGAATATAATGGAACTCAATTTAAAAAAGCCCGAAGATATGGTGGATCTTATTTTTAATAGAAACAGCACTCTTTCATAATTCATGATGTTCAAGTTCTAATGGGCTAATGAATAATTTGGAAGCAGTGCAAGCTCTTCATGGAGCTAATACGCTGGCTCTCCCAGAGGCTGTGTCTCCTTTCCCTCAGTTGCCAGAGAACTAACAGTGTCCTTGTTCTACTAGCCGTGGTTACAACCCGAGCAGGGCTGGAACAGGCCCTCGTGCTCCTGGTACACAACCTGCAGGAGATGAGGACACGCCACGGTCTCTCTGGCGGGAGCCCACTAAGTGTGTGTGTTCTGTATAAAAACACCTGCTCCCACGTTTCAAACCATAAGTAATTGTTTCATATCAAGAAAGGCCTTAGGACTAACTCTTCTGACTAAGCTTCTGGAGAAAGAGAAACCTGAGGCTCCTGACAAAGGCAAGTAAAGCCCCCAGGGAGCCGATCAGGGACCTGGAGCCAGTGATGTTCTCCAGAAGTTTCTCAGGGCCCATCCCATGGATAACTTCACTTGAATCTGTATCTTTGCAACTTGGCTGCCAAACAGCAGTGCTGATTTAACTTGAAATTTCTTTACTTTTCTATGCTTTCATGTGCAGGAGGTGCTAATGAGCAGTGAAATTATAAAAAAAAGTGTGGAGAAGCCACATGGGCAAGGGTGGAACCCGCGTCACCTAGAGTCTCCTCTGACCAAGACCCACTTGCTCATTTAAGAGTGAATCTGATGGGGCGCCTGGGTGGCTCAGTCGTTAAGCGTCTGCCTTCGGCTCAGGTCATGATCCCAGCGTCCTGGGATCGAGCCCCGCATCAGGCTCCCTGCTCCGCGGGAAGCCTGCTTCTCCCTCTCCCACTCCCCCTGCTTGTGTTCCCTCTCTCGCTGTATCTCTATCAAAAAAAAAAAAAAAAAAAAAGAGTGAATCTGAAATGATCTGATGTGCATGCAGCTCTCAAATCAAGTAAGAAATTTCATTTTATCCCATAGAAAATGTATTTAAATACGTTTAAAAGGCATGCTTTGGGAGTGACCTCTAAGGAAACCGAAACCTGGCGTGTTATACAGGTTACTGACAGCAGGCAAAGAGAAACCCCCACCTCTGTTTCTGACAGCACTGACAGAGACCACCACTAAACTACTCACTTTTTTTGGTAAAATATCTGGACTTGAAATAATGGGAAGCTATGCGAGAAGAATTTTTTAAGGATAGTACTAACCTATGAGCTTTGAAGAATGTATCTCACGGGGTGCCTGGGTGGCTCAGTTGTTAAGCATCTGCCTTCGGCTCAGGTCATGATCCCAGGGTCCTGGGATCGAGCCCCACATCGGGCTCCCTGCTCAGCGGGGAGTCTGCTTCTCCCTCTCCCACTCCCCCTGCTTGTGTTTCCTCTCTCGCTCTCTCTCTCTGTCAAATAAATAAATAAAATCTTTAAAAAAAAAAAAAAAAAGAATGTATCTCACGACCGGCTTCTAGTTAGTATTTTTTTTTTTTAAGATTTTATTTATTTATTTAATTGACAGAGAGGGAGAGAGAGAGAGAGACAGCGTGAGAGGGAACACAAGCAGGGGGAGTGGGAG
>NC_138373.1:154343415-154382729 GCF_054177405.1 Leptonychotes weddellii
AGAGTCAGACGCTCGGGTGCCTGGGTGGCTCAGCTGGTTAGGCGACCGCCTTCGGCTCAGGTCATGATCCTGGAGTCCCGGGATTGAGTCCCGCATCGGGCTCCCCGCTCAGCGGGGAGTCTGCTTCTCCCTGTCCCGTTCCCCCCTCTTGTGCTCTCGCTCTCAAATAAATACATAAAATCTTTAAAAAAAAAAAAAAAGAGTCAGACGTTCAACTGACTGCACCACCCAGGCGCCCGACGGATCTTATTTTCTAATAGTTTCGTAGCGTGCCATTGAACCAAAGCAGAACATTACAGGACAATTCTGAAGACTACCTTCATTATTAGCTGGAGTGGTTTCCACATTCCTTGGTGGCAAAGAAGATGCTTCTGGTTGTGCTGATGCCCATCCTGTGCCGCTCGCCTGCAGCAAGGTGAAAAAGTCATCAGTAAGCAAAGCAAGAAAAGTCACAAGAAAGTCAAAGCAGGGGAAAAGCTAATAATTTAATAGTCACCTTCTAAGTACCTGGATTAACGGGAAGAAAAGATAATATTAAAACATGCTTATTCTTTTTTTTTTTTTTTTAAGATTTATTTGAGAGAGAGAGAGAGTGCACATGTGGGAGGAGGGGCAGAGGGAGAGAGAGAAACAGAGAGAACCTCAAGCAGCCTCCCTGCTGAGTGTGGCGCCTGATGCAGGGCTCAATCTCACGACACATGAGATCATGACTTGAGCCGAAATTAAGAGTCGGACACTTAACTGACTAAATCACCCAGGTGCCCCAGGAGCACACTTATCTTGATGAGCACCAGGTATTGTACAGAGTTGTTGAATCTTTATACTGTATACCTGAAACTAATATAACACTGTGTTAATTATACTTCAATTATGGTCACCAAATCATTGATGAATCAGGTGGTGCCTACCAGGCTTTTCTGCAGTAAAATTACCATTTTCCCCTTTCCCATCCTCTAGTCTTGGGAAACGAGTCACCAAGTTTGGTCTGCACTCAAGGGGAGGGGGTGAAGCTCCACCTCCTGAAGGGCAGAGTTCTCTCTATATACATGATTGAATTTCTCTTTAAGGAAGATCGTCCCTTCTCTTCATTTATTTATTCAATCATCTATTTATATTAGTGTAGACTCATGGATATTTATTTTATTCTTTGGGTTATGGTCATTATTTCGCTATTGAAATTGTTCCAGCTTTGACCATTGGGAACTCTTTCCGGTTGGTTTCCGAGTCCTTTAGGCAGCCCTCCTCTATCTGCCAGCCCCTCTGCCAGCGCTACAGGATGCTCCAGGCTCAGCTGCCCCAGCAGCCCCAGGCCTAGAATCTGCCATTTCTCCACAGGCAGCCCTGGTTCCTCTTGGTGCTCACCCAGGGACACATACACATACGTCATCGGTGCTCCACCGTGTGTCTGCAAGTGTGTGTTACAGAGACTCACTAAAACAACGTGAGTTCATATTAATACTAATTCTAGGGGTGCCTGGGTGGCTCAGTCGTTAAGCGTCTGCCTTCGGCTCAGGTCATGGTCTCAGGGTCCTGGGATCGAGCCCCGCATCGGGCTCCCTGCTCGGCAGGAGGCCTGCTTCTCCCTCTCCACTCCCCCTGCTTGTGTTCCCTCTCTCGCTGTGTCTCTCTCTGTCAAATAAATAAAAATCTTAAAAAAAAAAAAAAAAAATACTAATTCTAACACTCGTCCACATCAAACTGTTCCTCTCTCTCCTCCTTTTAGCCTGTTGTTTCTATTCCTAACACTTCCCAGCTACTACCTGTGGATATTCTAGACCTTGTTGCATATTAAACAAGAGGTGCAGACTGTGACAGAATACCTCATCTTTTCTTTTGTTTTCTGTTCCCTTCTTTGTTGATAACTACTTCTTGTAAGTACTATGTCAATGAACATGTATGTGCACATTATAATAACAAAAAAATCAAGGGACAGCAATTTCATGTCTGTACTTGAAAATTGGTTAAAGAATGGGTTGTACAGCAGTTAAGCAAACGTGCCCCCTTCCCAGTGGGACTGGGAGGAGGGAGGGCAGCAAACAGACACCTGAGGCTCTAAGCCAGGGGTCTGCACACATTTCCCTAAAGGACCACTCAAGAAATATTTTAGGCTGTGGAGGCCTTATGTTCCCTAATCTTAGTGATTTGGGGATGATTATTGTTGCTCCTATCAGACCACAACAATGAAGACCATGGTTCTGGCCGCTTTTACTGGAGGCTCACTCTGTGCCAGCTCCTAATTCCTTGCATCAGTACTGACTTCATTCTTTTATTTAAGTAGGGAGCCCAACGCAGGGATTGAACTCACAATCCTGAGACCAAGACCTGAGCTGAGATCAAGACTCAGATACTTAACTGACCGAGCCACTCAGGCACCCCCTGACTTCATTCTTACAATAGCCCTCAGATACCCTCGATGTACACAGCTAAACTGGGACAATGAGATTCAAACCCCTATTAAAATTTAGGCTTAGGGGGCGCCTGGGTGGCTCAGACGGTTAAGCGTCTGCCTTTGGCTCAGGTCATGATCCCAGGGTCCTGGGATCAAGTCCCGCATCGGGCTCCCTGCTCCTTGGGAGCCTGCTTCTCCCTCTGCTTCTCTCTCCCTCTGTCTCTCATGAATAAATAAATAAAATCTTTAAAAAAAAAAAAAAAATTTAGGTTTAAGGGCGCCTGGCTGGCTCAGTCAGTTAAGTGTCCGACTCTTGATTTTGACTCAGGTCATGTGGGATTGAGCCCTGCATCCGGCTCCACGCTCAGTGGGGAGTCTGCTTGAGATTCTCTCTCTCCCTCTGCCCCCCACCTCCGCTGGCATGCTCTTAATTAAATATTTAAAAAAGAAAAAGTCTTCATTCTTTGTCAGGTCCATAGTTCTCAGATGAACTGTGGCAGACTACTAGTAATAACTTCTCAGCCTCCCTGGCAGCTAGGTATCTATGTACAACTAAATTCTGGCTACTAGGATGTGAGCACAAGTGATGTGCACCACCTCTACATTTTTTTTAGTAAAAGGATGGGGCACTTGCTTTCCTAGATGCTTGCCCCCTTTCCATTGCTGTGAAAGGTCATGAGCTGGAGCAGACACTTTGGACCATGAGACGGAAGCCAACATGTGGAGAAGAGCTAAATAAATCCCTCCCTCGGTCAACCCCGGACAGCCAACTTCGGAACCGCTGATGGAAATTCATTTCTATCTTGTTTAAGAGACTGTATTTCAGGGTTGTTTGTTACAGAAACTTAGCCTGTCTCCTAAGTGAAACATTTAAATATATGCCCTTTAGGAATGTAAGAGTAAGCATACTTTAAAATTGTATAAAGCATAATACGTACCTCAGGAGAAGCATGAGAGGCAAAAAAATCTTCCTCTTTCGGTGGAGGGGTCAAAGGTGGAACCACACAGCTATCCAGCCAGAGCTAGAACAAAAACACAAAGCTCTGGTTAGCCCTTCACCTGGCTTTAACGGTTTTTTTTTTTTTTTTTAAAGATTTTATTTATTTATTTGAGAGAGAGAATGAGATAGAGAGAGAGAGAGCATGAGAGGGGTGAGGGTCAGAGGGAGAAGCAGACTCCCTGCCGAGCAGGGAGCCTGATGTGGGACTCGATCCCGGGACTCCAGGATCATGACCTGAGCCGAAGGCAGTCGCTCAGCCAACTGAGCCACCCAGGCGCCCTAACGGGTTTTATTTAAGTGTCTCACTCCCTTTCTAGATCTGTTTGCTAAAGATCAGTACTTTCCACTATTATACTGTCAGTAACAGGCCTATGCAGGGCCCCTGAGCACATTTTAGTAATGTATCAATCCAGTCACTTTTGCGTCCAAACCTTAAGGATGTCAAGTACCAGATTCACAAGCTGTTCCTGAAAAGGAAAGATCGAGGACTTAATTTCTAAGTGCAGGTTCCAAAGTACGGTCAATCCTCATTAACAGTGGTTTCCATATTTGCATATCCACCTACTTGCCACAATTTACTTGTGACCCCCAAATCGGTACTTGAGACCCTTCTGCGGTCCTTCACAGACATGTGCAGATCAGCAAAGAATTTGAGCCACCCAAGGTACACGTTCCCAGCTGAGATCGAACAAGGTGATGCTCTGGCTTCTCACATTAGCTCTCACACTGTAAACAAGTGTCCTTTTCGTGGCCTATTTAGAGCCACATTTTTCACATTTTTGTGCTTTGTTGGTGTTTTCACTGTTTAAAATGGGCCCTAAGCCTAGTGCTGAAGTCCTACCTAGGGCTCCTAAGCACATAGAGGTTGTGATGTGCCTTATAGAAAAAATACAGTGTTAGGTAAGCTTCATTCAGGTGTAAGTCATATATAGTGCTGTGGGCAGTGAGTTCAATGTCAGAGTCAATAATTATATATTAGTAATATATTAAATTGTGTATATTATCTATTAAATATTATTATATCCACATGCTATTAAGTATTATATAATTAATTATATAATATATTCAATAAGGTGTCCTTAAGCAGAAGCCCATGTAAAATAAGGTTATGTATTGCTCTGTTGATGGAAACGTCGTGACCAGAAGCTCGTAGGAACCTAGCCCTCTATTTCCCCTAGGAGTGATGCTTCAGCATTTCCAAATTCAGGGCTCACAGCAACCTCACAGAGCGTAACTTCCACGAACAATGAGAAGCAGCTACAGGTTGTTTCCTTGCAAGAGAATCCTGTTAGAAGGTTTTACTGTCCGGAGTGGTTAAAACCACTTCTTCTACTGAAACAAATGTTCATCTGTTCATCTGAAGGAGACGATCCAACCCTCCAGCGCCTTACGTCAGTGCCGTGCTTCCGCGTTGCCTGGGAGGCCAGCGACTTGATCCTCTCCCGATAGAGCTGAGCAGCGCGGCTGTTGTACTTGGCCTTGGTGTCGCTGGTGGCACAGCCGTGTTGATGGAAAAAGGAAGACTACAGAGGAAAACACACGAATTAGAGTAATACTGCATTAAATCTAACGCAACCGAAAACATTGCTTCATGTTGTGAAGGAAAATACTATTATATCAATATGCTAGAAATACACTAGAAAATACTAGTGAAAACAAAATTAAACCACATATTTTACAAAAATAATTTAAACCACACAATTTAGGGGCGCCTGGTGGCTCAGTCATTAAGCGTCTGCCTTCAGCTCAGGTCA
This sequence comes from Leptonychotes weddellii, assembly GCF_054177405.1. NCBI lineage: Eukaryota > Metazoa > Chordata > Mammalia > Carnivora > Phocidae > Leptonychotes > Leptonychotes weddellii. The sequence continues at coordinate 154,348,559 of NC_138373.1, forward strand.
TGATCCCAGGGTCCTGGGATCGAGCCCCGCATCGGGCTCCCTGCTCCATGGGAAGCCTGCTTCTCCCTCTCCCTCTCCCCCTGCTTGTTCTCTCTCTCTCGCTGTGTCTCTCTCTGTCAAATAAATAAACAAAATCTTTAAAATAAAATAAAATAAAATAAACCACACAATTTAATATAAACCTCTTCTTGTAAAAGGAATGCCTTCCACACACGCAACATTAGTATTTCAGTAAAACTGGACATGAGACTCGCGTTACAAAATAAAATCGCTGGCCCTTCGTTCCTCCATTAAAGCACCTCTGTCATTCTGGGTTGTTACTTTAGGGGACACTTTCCACTCTGGACTACTTTTAGTTCATGAGAAATTCATTTCAGTTGGAATTCCACTAATTGGAATTGGTTATTCCAATTAGTGGAGCTATGCTGACCTTCACCTTGCCCAGAACTATCTCTTCATGAACAGAAACCGCAGCATAAGCAAAGCGGTAAAACAAATGCTTATACACTTAGAGGAAACTGTGTTCAACCACCTCATGAGGGTCCATATATACAGACATGAATTACAGAATTCATATCTTAATTCAGCCAGGTGTTCTAAAAACCTGTATGAGCAACCCAATTTGATTAATCAGATATACTGAAATTTGTAAATGAAGTTTTACATATTTGAGGATCCTTATTTAGGTTTGTAAGAGGGGTTAGGGAAATCTGCTCTTGTAAAACTAAGCTAATTGGACACTTAAAAAGTTATTTTTTTACCCAGAAATTACTAAGTTAGGAATGGGGATCTCATTTGTCTTGTTCGTCACTATATCCCCACACCTAGCCCAGAGCTTTGTGTGGACAGGGTATTTCACAGATTTCGGGATAAACAAGTCACCAGGGCCATCCACTGCCACGCCCTTCCAGCCTTTACTATCGGATAGGGCCCCCCCAAGCTCATACATGCAAACACCGAGCTTCTTTCCTAGTCTAACACGTATTTATGCAAGAAGGGAAACAGCACATCTGAGGTGAACTTACTGCGTTAGCATTTCCTCCAACCTGCATGCATCGCAGCTGAAACCAAGACCAGTTAGCATCCAGCTCTGTAGATCTAAATGGAAAGAATATTCGCTAACGTTAACACATCTTTCCCCCAGAATCAAGCCACTACACTTTGGAAAACAAGAGTTCTGTGATTTTCAGGATCCTGAAGACTTCTAGGCTTGTGTTAACAGTGACACGGGACGCTGGGCCTGCAGGGCGTGTGACAGCTGTGCCGGCAGCTCCGGCCCCCCTCGTCCTTCCCAGTGGCCAAGTGTCCGGTGGGCCGGCTGCCCGCTCCCCTCCATGCCTGACCACAGGCAGGTCAGGCCAGGCCCGCAGCACCTTGTGCTGCCCGGACTCCAGCCAGCTTCTCTTCTAGGGCGCAGGGACATGACAAGCTTCCCGGGGATGCCGGAACCACTCTGACTCCTCGCCTCGCATCCTCAGTGGCTTCTGATCTAAACATCGGTAACGTGTCTCTGCTTGAGTTTTTCAGATCAGCTATCCATTTGTCCAGCGTGACACCTAATGGGAGCCTCCGGGATGCTCACAGCTTATTGTCGGATGGAACCCAACGTCACCACCATCAGGGAGGGGAGAAAACTCAGGATTTAGTGCTCTTAAAGGGAAAACTCCAAGTGTCTTCTCCCCGACCACACCTTATGCCCTACTTATCTGTAATCTGAGACCAGATCAGGGCAAGGGAAAGGCAGTAACTGTATTTCTCAACAATAAAAGTTCTCCGAGTGATCACTGTAAAGCAAGATATGATAGTACAACTATGTTAGAAGTCTTTATATCAAATCCATAGGTATGAGCAAAAAGCAAGGCTGTCCCGTATTCAAGAACAGCTTGTCCCACACTAACTGTAAAAGAATGTGGACATTTTTTAATGGGTATAGGTAGAGTACCCTCTACAAAATAGGAAGGTAGAAAGAGGTTTCAGATTCCGAAAGTTCTTTTATGCTGCGCCTCTGTGTACTAATTTCTAGGCCTCTTTGTATTGCTTAACCTTTGTAAATGTTACAATGTTATTTTGAAGCCAATAGCTACTTTAAGGTTAATAATAATACTAATACATATTATCACACATCCATAGGACAAATCCACTTCGCAGCAATACATAAAAAGTAAAATTTAATCCACTCTTTATTTAATCCACCCTTTATAAGCAACAGATTTCCCAAAAACAAGAATAAAATCTTGAAGAACTTGAGGACCAAGCAATGTGACTAAATTACATACCCTGTTCTGAAATCCTTTTTCTGATAAGATCTTGCTCAGTCCCGTTTCCATGGCTCTCCCTCAGTCCGAGTCGGACACCAGCCCCATCCCATTCTGTCATAGGGTGGCAGTTACCAGCACAGTCTCTGGAGACCAACTGAGAGACAACAAATCTCACCTCTGCCACGACTCGCTGTATGACTTTAGAGTGGCTTACTGAACTTCTCTGCGCCTACTTTCCTCATGTGCAAAGCAGTGATCATTATAATATGATCTATTTCATTCTTGTAGGAATCAAATAAGCTAATATCTAGAAAGTGCCTGGCTCACGGTAAATCCCATATGGCTAAAATTCTCTGCATCACCATCACCATGACCATGTTAACCCCGTCACGCTGTGTCAGAAGCAGCAAGCTCCAGAGGACAGGGATGTCCCATATTTTTTTGCCACACTCCTACCATAGGCACATAACGGGTATCTGAATTTGGGCTGCCTTAATTATGTCCTAAAACTGGGGCTGCAAGTCCTTGGGTTGGCTATTCAGCCTTACAACTTTTGGTCTTAAACAATCTTAAAAAAAAAAATAAATAAATAAAGCCAAATATTTCTCTACATGCTCCTTAGAAACGAAGATTGAAACTAATTGTTCCTGACCTGGCCTGCCAGGGATTCTCTCTCATTACACTGGACTTTCAAAATAAAAGGTTTTGATGCTAGTGGACTGTGACAATAGTCAATCTTAAGAGGAAACTTCATTGCTCATGAGTGCCCGACACGAGGAGGTGACTTACTCTAGGTCATTTCTTACCTTTAATTTAGATTAAGACATGTGTGAAAGGTAATAAATAGTCTGTGACAATGCTAAGCAAAACGTAAAGCAGAGGAAGTAAGAAAAGTTGAAGAATTAGTGTCCTTTTAACAAAGTAGCTCTAGTTAACCAACTAGGTAAATGAGAAAACAGGTTTCCCATGACCTCTACAATCCTTATGAGTCAAGACAGGACCTCCTTAACGGTGCATGAATTAGGGACACCTGCGTGGCTCAGGGCAAGATCTCAGGGTCCTGGGATCGAGCCCTACATCAGTCTCCCTGCTCTCACTCTGCTTCTCCCTCTGCCCCTCCCCACCTCGTGCTCACTTGCTCTCTCTGTCTCAAATAAATAATCTTAAAAAAAACCCTGCATGAATTAGCTTCACTAGTGGCTGCCAAAGTCAGTATTTTTTCGTTAAGTAGAACATTTAGATTTTAGAAATCAGAAGGAATCTCACCAAATAAACATGACAGAGTTATCATGCAATGAAAAGTTTTAGGGGCACCTGGGTGGCTCAGTTGGTTAAGTGTCTGCCTTCAGCTCAGGTCATGATCCTGGGGTCCTGGGATGGAGTCCCACATCAGGCTCCTTGCTCTGCAGGGAGCCTGCTTCTCCCTCTCCTCCCCACTTGTGCTCTCTCTCACTATCTGTCTCTCTCTCTCAAATAAATAAATAAAATCTAAAAAAAAGAAAGAAAAGTTTTAAATGGAATTTTACCCATTTATCACAGTTAATCTAGACGTTTCCTCGCAGACAAGCCCGGGAACAGCTTCCAGGCAGGCAGCTGTTTGTAACTGGCCTGACTGCTCGATAGAAGGCCATGGGAGGTGTTGCCTTCCTACACTCACATCACAAGACCTTCTCCGCTCGCATCCACTGGGCAGGCACCAGACAACCCGGCCCTTCCTTCAAGGGAAGGAAATGAGACAAGGAGAGGCAGTCGAGGATGGTGCCAGGACTCGGGCCCCCAGCAGCCGGCTGCAGCGCCCTCTCTCCTAACGCCCACCCCGCACTGCCAGGCCAGTGTCTCTGGGCACCTGCTGCGCCTGGGGCCCAGAGCAGACTGCCCGTGTGCACCCTTCAACGCCTCAGCAGTTAGGACAGGCTCCGGCCTGGCAGTCAAGACCCTTCCCAATGTCAGCCAAATCTTCGCCCTTGGAATCCTTTATCACCTCATTTTCCTACGCATATAAAAACGAGCTACTACACATGTCCCTTTTTCCAGCCTCTGTACGTACCTTTCCTTAAAGTCTGAGTGCTGACCTCCTTTTCCCTGCCTTGTTTCCATTATCAAAATCTCACCGAAACTTTGAGGTTGATTGCAAGTGTAAGTTACCTCCTCCTTCAATTTGGACTAATCTTCCTCAGAAGTAGATGCGGTACTGTTTCCGTGTCCTGGGTGGCACCTGACAGTCTGTCCTCTTGTTCATGCTCTATTTCAGCCTGTCCCTGCCCACCCCCAGCCCACTGCAGGGAGGACTAGATTCCATTCACCTTTCATAAGCTCATGAAATACTTAACAGTGAACTTGAGAAGAAAAGAGCTGAAGGGAGAGGAGCACGGTGCAGAGGGCAAGCCCCAGGGCGCGGTGGGCTGGGGCCAGTCCAGTTACGTCCACTCTGCTCCAAGTGGTGGTTGGCCATTTCTGTGATGCCTAACCCACCTTTCCCCTGTTGGTTGGCAAAAGCAACAGTTCATAAATTTTTTCCTTTGTAAAACTGTTGACTTGAAAAAAACCCAAATCTCCATTTAAATAAACATTCCACCCAAGCCATCTGTTCATGCCTGGGGAGCACAACAGTGAGCATGGGGGTATGTGTGGGTATGTATGTGTGTGTCTGCTGGGGGTGGAGAGAGGAAGAAGAGGAGAAAGGGATTTGAGAGGAAGGACTTTTCACTTCTTACTTTATGAGCTTTGGGACTGCTTGGATTTTTTTTCCCACTGGGCTAATGTTTGTAATTGTTTTAACCAATAAAAAATGTCTAAACAGCAAACCTCCACCTCTCAAAAACAAAAATCCTACCCTTATCATCCTTGACCTACTCTTGCCCAACTCCTAGACTGCTGGCCTCCAGTTATACAGAATTTTTTAACAACTGTTTTTGAATCACTTATAAATATTGTGATTCATGGTTATATTTATCTGACTTTTTAAAGACTAGTCATTAAACCGGCAGCAGCCCAAGCAGACTCTGCTGTCTAGCCTCATTAGGCTTCCGGTCGGTCCTTCCCTCACCCAGGAACACGTCAGATTTCCTGGAATGGTTTAAACTGGAGGTGTGCTTTGGTGGTGAGGCAAAGGGAAGGCCAGATTATAATGGGCGGGATTCAGCTGAGAGGAAGAGAGGAAGAACAAAGGAAGACAGCCAATTATAAATTGTCTTATGTTCACTGGTAACCACTGATCGGGGGCTGGTCAGGGGTTGGGGGGGCGGGGAGGACATTAAAAAGAAATTTGCCTTGGCAAGTAAATACGTCAACATTTAAAAAAAGAGACAAGAACAGGATAGTGTATTCAAAATATTCTGGGACCAGCATGTCTAAGAAAAAAGAAAAGACAGGGCGCCTGGGTGGCTCAGTCAAGCATCTGGCTTCAGCTCAGGTCATGATCCCAGGGTCCTGGGATCAAGCCCCACATCAGGCTCCCTGCTCCGTGGGAAGCCTGCTTCTCCTTCTCCCTCTCCCTCTCCCCCTGCTTGTGGTCCCTCTCTCGCTGTCTCTCTCTCTGTCAAATAAATAAAAAAATTAAAAAATCTTTAAAAGAAAAAAGAAAAGACAAGAAATGGATAGATACTCTGAAACCAGGAAGAACATGCAAAAGAACTCCCTTTTCTAATTAATTACTTATGGAGTTATACAGCTATAAATATTTAGCCCATCATGCCTCTACGAACTGATTTCTGAAAAAAGAACTCACGAAAGTACAACAGGAAAGGTTTTTTTTAAGTTAATATATTAAAAAAGAAAATTAAGCTATTACTTTTACTACACAGTTTTTATGCCATCATATAAAATACCCAATCAAAATTATAACTGATTTTATCTTATAGGAACTAATGCTTTTCTTTTTTAAGATTTTATTTATTTATTTGACAGAGAGAGAGAGCAAGCATAAGCAAGGGGAGTGGCAGGCAGAGGGAGAAGCAGACTCCCCACTGAGCAGGGAGCCTGATGTGGGGGCTTGATCCCAGGACCCTGGGATCATGACCTGAGCCGAAGGCAGACGCTTAACCGACTGAGCTACCCAGGAGTCCCCGGAACTAATGCTCTTCATAGTAATCACATTGTATCAATATTCCTTAAGTCATAATATAAAATAAAACTGCTCGCCACAATTCCGAAGAGCCTGCCTGCCTCTGTTGGTTCCTTCCCTGGAAAAAGAAGCGGCAGGGGAACAGATGAACTGGTTAGAGGGGGGTCAGCAGTAATGGAGATCTGAGCCAGGGCTGCTCAGGGGTGCCCTGCAGAACGTGGTCTGGCCAAGGCCCATGGGGGCTGAAGGGCAGGCCTTGCTCAGCTTCTAAGTCCTGAGCCTTCCTAGGGATCCTTTTATTATTTTTATTTTACTTCACACAAGGGCACTTTGGCCCCCCCACTGGACTGTAGGGCTGTGTTCAAGGGGGTACACACCAAAGACCCATCAAGGCTGCTGCCAGACTGTTTTGAGTAGAAGATACATACTTGCCAGAAGGAGCCAATGCAGCCCACGTCCGCAGATAAAAAAAGAAAGACTTTCTTTCTACAAGCATTTGAAACTGCCACTAAAATTCATACAAAAATCACCCACTCAGGCTTTGTGAGATAGTGACCCTGGGAGCCAGGGCTGCAGGACTGGGCTGGATGTATACCCATGCTATAAGGAGGGCTTCTCGCCCTTTACATCAGCTCTCCTCCTGATGGGGCGTGTGATGGACCCACAGCACCCCGATCCCCTTCTATCACGAGCGTGTCACAGTAAGATTCCTCTGAGCTGCCGGTTATTAGAAGGTGATAAAGGGAGAAGAAGAATGTTTCAAATCCTCCATTCTAGACTCCATTGTCAGCACCGCAGCCTCAGGTCCCTGACACCGAGCTCTACAGAACAGTAACTGAAGAGAAAATAATTCATTTTCCCTGTTCACCTAATTATAAAGATTTAAATCTCTGTAACTCATAGCCAGCCTCTCATTCTACTTGACGTCAAAGCAAACATGAAGGATAAAGGGGAAAAAGACCTGTGAAACAACAGGATCACTCCCACCCATGGTAAGAGAAGACACACTTACCGAATAAAACTCAAGTGAACGCCGAGTGACCGGTGTGACCCTGAGCAGTCGATGCAAAGAAACACCCCATAGGTTACACTTGCCCAGCTAGGATTCTTGGCACCACAATCAAAACACACCTGAAAGAAAATTTCAAAATCCAGTTATTAATTAATTCATATTAGCCAAAAGGGGCATCTCACAGGATACAATATAGAGTTTAGCTTGAAAGTGACTTCACCTTTACACTTTTAAACTGGTTATTATGAAATCGCTCACCTAGGGGCACCCAGGTGGCTCAGTTGGGTAAGCGTCTGACTTTGGTTCAGGTCATGATCTCAGGGTCCTGGAATCAAGCCCCGCGTCGGGCTCCCTGCTCAGTGGGGAGTCTGCTTGTCCCTCTCCCTCTGCCCCCCCCCCCCGCTCATGCTCTCTTTCTCTCTCTCAAATAAAATCTTTTAAAAAAAACTCACCTAGATTTTTTTAAACCTTAACTTTTATTTCTTTTATTATCCTATTATGCATAACTATATTACATTCATTAAGCATCAACAGGGCTCCTACCAGGCCCTCACACACTAGCCAGGATGTCCCCCTGCTGGGAACACTCAAGGCCTTGCGGCCCTTTAGCCGGTGGCAGCCCTCACATGTACTCCTTCTGCCCCCAGCCAGACGCGACAGCAGGTGTGGGAGCCACCCTCGCTTGCGCGGGGTGGTCTGTGACCAATAATGAGACCGAAGTGCCAGTAGGTCATTTCTGAGATTAGGGTACAAAAGACGCTGTGGCGTCCTTTCTGTCTCTTGCTCTCTCTCTCCCTTGGATCACCGGCTCTGGGGGAAGCTAGCCGCCATGGCTGGAGGACTCGTAAGCAGCCCAGTAGAGAGCCTCAAGTGGTGAGGAACTGAGGCCACGGGTCCAACAGCCAAGTGAGGGGTGGAGGCCGGCTAAGCTCCACGTGAGCGAGCTTGGGAGCGGGAGCCCCAGGCTTCAGAGAGGGCAGCCCCAGCTGACAGCAGGACGGCAACCTCGTGAGACCCAGGGCCTTCCTCCCTCAACACTGACTGAAGCCAAACGTTCTTCATCTGATAGCATCTGGCAACAGGAGCATAAAATGACTTTAAGATATACAGAGTTTGTCATGGAAATTACTATTTATAATTAATAAAGTCAGAAAATTCCACTAATAAGAGAACACTTCATTTTTTTCCAGAAAAAGAGCCCCATATTTTAGATACACCTTATAGACGGAGCCTCCTATGTGAAGGCTGTTCCAACTCTAGTCATCGAGAAAGATCTGGCTTCTGGCCTTCTGAAGGCAACACCAAAGTGAAAACATGAGCAGACTGTCCAAAGCCCCTCACTGTGGCAGGCTCACATTAAGTATGCATGGACAGTGGGGTTGGAGAGACACCTGACAGGGAAGGTGCCAGGCCATTCACTTCCATCCAATTCCATTCAGTGTTTCTGGATTGCCTGCTGTACACCAGACGCTATGGCAGGCACTGAGGTAGTCAGAACCATCTGGTCTCCCAGACTCCACAAACACTTGCCGCGTCCCCACCCCCTGCCAGGCCATGTGCTCACTGAGCAGTGGGAGAGAAGGACACCAGGACATCAGAAATGAAGATGCCCTATGCACGTAGAGTAAGGAATCCCCTTCCATGGGACACCAGACAGTGCGACCAACCCTGCCCATGTGCTGGGTTGCCTCCTGGGCAAGAGGCCATCTGTAACCCCCCACTCTCTCAACTAATAGTTGTGCACTTACTACCAAGTAAGTATCTGGCATGCACAAAAGTGGTTCAGGAAGGGTCAGCCCGCATGGAGCCCATGTATGGAGCCCACAGTCTAGCAGGCAAGACAATTAGTTGTAAGTTGAAAGCTGGAAGCAAGGACAGGATACAAAAGGCTCCCCCCCGCCCCCCAGAAAAAAGACAGGGTCCAAGAGGCAACTGAAATCTCAGGAACTGAATCTTAAATTGCAATTAGTGGCAAAAGGCTGTGTAGGGAACGGCCCTGTGGGGAGGGGTGACAACAGAGATGGCGCACAGCCCAGAACAGGCAAGACCTGAGCATCCCTCCTGAGGTGGTCTGGCGGCAAGGCTGAGCAGAGAGCAGAGAGCCTTCTAAACATGCTGGCCTCAGCACCCTCCTGACCCACCAGCTAAGATGAGCAATTGCCAGAATGTAGCTCCACGAGGCCAGGGGCCCTCTCCCGAGCGCCGGAGCTGAGCACTGAGCCCGGCACAAGCAAGCACTCACTACACCAAGTACAGGGAGTGGGACAGTTCGCAGGGGTGCTGGAGATCGGCAACTGTGGGGCCTGAGTTCAGGAGGCAATAGGAAATACACGCCTGGCTCTCACGAATGCTGGAGCAGGAGACTGTGCTTTAAGAGTGGGGACTGCACTTGGTTTTGATATGCAACCCCAAACCGAAGCTGAGACATGGTTTTCTAAGCAGAATATCACTTCCTATGGTGATGAAAAATAAATGCCGTGGGCACCTGGGTGGCTCAGTCAGTTGAGCGCCTGACTGTTGATTTTGGCTCAGGTCATGGTCTCAGGGTCCTGAGATCAAGCCCCACGTGGGGCTCCACGCTGCTTAAGATTCTCTCTCCCTCTCCCTCTGCCCCGCCCCCGCCAGAAAAAAAGAAAGAAAAGGAAATGCCGCTGCTTAACAGTTTGCTTTGCCTAATGATGAGAGTAAGTACTAGAGAAACAACAGCTAATGTTGAGTGTTGATTCCGTCAGGCCTCGCTACTGACCAACCGAACCATCCTAACATCCCTGTAAGGAGGTATTCTTATTGTCCCCATCGAGGCCAGCTTCTGGGCATGTGTGGGAACTGTGCGGCTGCCCGGGGCCCCACACTTAGAAAAGCCCATGGCTGCTTAATGCTCTGCTGTCTCATCTTGACATTCTCAACACTTTTTAAACAAGGGCCCCGCATTTTCATCTCACACATTTTGTATTCTCTGCAAATTATGTAGTGCAGTTCTCATCCCCATTTTATTATTTAAACAATTTTTTTAAGATCTTATTTATTTGTCAGAGAGTGAGCGAGCGAGCACTAGCAGGGGGAGCGGCAGTCTAAGGGAAAAAGCAGGCTCCCCGCTGAGCAAGGAGCCTGATGCAGGACTCGATCCCAGGACCCTGGGATCACGACCTGAGCAGAAGGCAGACGCTCAACTGACTGAGCCACCCAGGCGTCCCTCTCATCCCCATTTTAGAGAAAACTAAAGACTTAGGAAGTTAAGCATCACCACTGAGGAGTGGTATCTTGGGGACTCGACCCCAGGCGGTATGCCCCAAAGCTCACTCTTCACCTCTCACCACACTGCCTCTCACATGGCTTGGCTGGCCGGGTTGGCCGTTATCTGTCTTCCGCCCACTAGACTCGCAGCTCCCCGAGGTCTCCCTCTCCATCGGAGTGCCCCACTGCTCTGAGCGACCAGCTCACTACAGCTGCTCAACGGATTCTTGTTGACAGAGTAACTCAAACAATCAAGCAATAAAACTGAGGAACATATAGAGACAAGGAAGGATTCTCAAACTAGAACACTGACCCTTCTGGGTTAAAACCTTGATCCAGAGTAAATATTCATCACCCATGAGATGAAGAAACCAGATAACATAGTCTAAATGTAAACACAGGTGTTCCTCTTGAAGTACCTTCCCTGTGTATCTTACAGCTCTTTTTTATAGCCCCTTCTGAAAAATGCTTCCTGTTCCCCAAGAGTTCCCCCAAACTCTTCCATATTATTAAAACTAGATTCATCTTTACTTAGGTAATGGTTTCTTACTAACAATCAAATGAAAATTCTTAATCAAGAAATGCAGCACAAGACTGTGGAACATTACTGGAAAAGTATTTTTGCCCCATGCTTGTATTAATCCTATTACAGAGTATAAAATTTTCCACGGGGGTGTTGTTCGTCATAAAGATCGTTAACAAAAAAATGGCTGACGCTATTGGACGACTAGCACGTGCAGGTACGGCTCTAAGTGCTTCTCTTGGATTTTCTCATTTAATCCTCCCAATAACACTCCGAGTTAGATCCTGCTCAAGCCTCCATTTCCAGAGGAGGAAAGAAGGCACAAAGTGGTCAAGTAAACTGCGCAAGGTAACACAGTCACCAACAAGCCCACACCAAGTCCCTCAAAAGTGTCATAAAGACGATGACTTCTTATTTAAAAGAGGGCAACTTTCCTTTGATGAATTCAAAGAGAATACACATTGGTTTTGAGATAAAGCAGACAAAAAATGTACTTCTACACTGCTAACTGCAGATCCTAATCTTGTCTACCTATACAGCAACCACACCCTATAAACAGGTTAATCTTAATGTGAAAATCAAGAAAGCAGCAAAGAAATTAGCATTAGACAATTCCTGAAGCCTTTCTCCTCCTGACTTTCCTACACTCATCAGGCATCACCTCCAATAAACTCTTTCCTTTCTCACTCCTCTTATAGCCTGTAAAAATATGGGCTCCCTTCCACCAAGACTTAAAGACATCTAATTGTATAAAACTCAGGATCTTTCTATGCCATGACATCATGACTCATGACCATGATTATTAACAGCTGTTCACTTTGGAGGTGACAGTGGGGACCAGACAAACTCCTGTCACAAGAGGGGAAGGGAGAGTCCACGCTGATACACTGACAGCCCTTTGCACTCTCCAGGTTCCAGCCTGACCTGTGATCCTCCGTGGAGAGTGTCACTTTAGCCCGATGTGTCATCACAACATCTCCAGCCAGTCGCGAAAGTTGTAAAAGTCACAGAGGAGAACCACCTCTAGAGACAAAAAAAAAAAAAGGAAAACCCCAACCTCCAAAAGAGACCCAAAGGGAAGACAGAGAAAGGGTCTATGGTGGGCCTTCTTAGCAAGAGGAATGAGCTGGAAGCCATTGCAGAGACCACTTAGTCGCTTTATCAGACAGGGAAACTGAGGCTGCCATCAAAGGGCACAGGGGACCAACCAGGCTCCAACAGGCACCCCAGGGGAACTTCAGAGGTCAGCTCCAGGGTGTGGAGGGGGCCAGTCGAGCTTTCCCAAGCGCCCAGCGCTGCCAGCTGGAGTCTCTGGGCCGGTGCGTGCTTCCCAGCTGGGTCACAGGTGGCCTGCAGTGTCAGCCCCGCTCACAAGCGCCCCTGTGGGTGCACCCCAGCCCTCTCTCGGCGGGGGGGGTCCCCGAGCTCGCCTCCAGCTCTCTCAGGAACTCACGGGGTCCACTCCGCCACCCCCAAAAGCAGCCCCCGTGTGTGCTCCCCCGCCCGGTGTCAGGAACCCCAAGTGTGTGCCCCCGGCCCCCGGGGCCCCCAGAGGCTGTCGCCTCCCGCCCCCGGGACCCCCAGGTGCCCGCCCCGCCCAGGACCCCGGTGTGCGCCCCCTCCCCTCCTCCTTGCTGAGGCTGGGGGCGGCGCGCGGCCCAGACCCAGACGAGGCCCAGGCGCCGCGGCCGCAAGTGCGACGTGTCACAGGCCGGGCCGGCTCCTCCTCCCGCGGCCGCGGCCACTGCCGCAGCGGGGGCCGCCCGCGGGGTTCGGCACGGACGCCCGGCAAGGCTGAACACGCCCGAAGGCCGTTACCTTGTTGGTGGGCACCGAGCGGAGGCGCTTGAAGATGGTCAGGATGTCCTGCTTGCTGGGGTCCCCCATGGTCACCAGAGAAACGAGGGGCAGCCGGCCCGGCCAACCGGGAAGAGCCGAACAGGAGCGGTTGCCGCCTCCCGGAGAGAGACTGCGGCCGAGGGGGCGGGGCTGCGCGTGACGGCCAGGCCCCGCCCCGCCCGGACCCGCCCCGGGCCCGCCCCAAACAGGAGCTCACGCGCCGCTCTCTTCTCGCGGCCCTCGCTCAGCTGCACGGCTGGCTCCGCCCGCTCGAGCCCCGCCCCTGCGCTGCCCGCGCGTGCGCAGAAGCCTCGCGCAGCTTCTCCCCGCGGGGTCCCGTGGTTCGGTCGGGTATGCGGAGGACTGAAGCTGCGGTCGGGTAGGCTTGCCTCCCGCGCGCTCGGCCGTGGGACCCGCCACCACTTGGGCTGGTCGATCGCCACTTCGACCGACGGACTGCTTGCTTGGCCGAGGTCTTCTCACCCCGTCCTCGTGAGGGCACAGAACCAGTCCCTCCAGGTGGCAGAGTAGGAAACGTGAGGGGAAGGACCTGCCCGCCACCTCCGGACGCCCGCTTTTCGCTAGTGCCCACCCCTGCGTTTTTTGTTTTTTGTGTTTTTTTGCATTAAGCTAAAGCCGAGCCCTGGGTGGGAAGCTTTCATCGCCCGAAAATTGCTTTTCTTAAAGTACCTGTTTGGGTATCAGCTCAGAGAGAGAGCAGTTCTCTTGAGGCTTAGTCCGAACTGGTGAACACAGACCAGAAAAGCCGCGGGACTTTTCCCCGCGCCCCGGGCTGCGACCCGCCCTGTGGCTGACATTACAGAAGGGCTCGAACTCGTGGAGAAAGGTGCCTCTTTTACTGTCGTGGCTGTGGAGCCGCTGGAAAAATGTCTCCTGAGGTTCGGTGGCGCAATGCAAGGAAAACAGGTTTACCTTGGCTCCAAGCCTGATTGAGCCCGCTCCTTTCTAGCTCGGTGACCTTGGTCGAGTCATTTCTCTTCTCCAAAACCGGGCTTGCTCATCTGTACAATGGGGCTAGAGAGAAAGAATCGGTGCTGAGCAACGGGGGGAGAGCAGCTTCCCCGGGGGAGCCCCGGAAAAGCCTTTGACAGTGCTTTTCTGCTTTTAGAAGCTAGGAATGCCCTTTTGGGGCGCCTGGGTGGCTCAGTCGTTAAGCGTCTGCCTTCGGCTCAGGTCATGATCCCAGGGTCCTGGGATCGAGCCCCACATCGGGCTCCCTGCTCCACGGGAAGCCTGCTTCTCCCTGTCCCACTCCCCCTGCTTGTGTTCCCACTCTTGCTGTGACTCTGTCAAATAAATAAATAAAATATTTAAAAAAAAAAAAAAAAAGAAGCTAGGAATGCTCTTTCAACCTGTCTGGTTAGATGCCCTGGGGGGAAGTTGGAAGTTTGCAAGGAGGTGGGCTCAGATAAACCCAGGGTTGGAACTTTTCCAAGGAAGGGAAATGTATTGCCTAACAGAACAATTAAGTTACTTTGCAGATAGCTGCGACTGAAAGTTCTTAAGTCAAAGTATATACTCTTGTAGTCTGTGTCCTGTCATAGTGATGCAGGCTGGCCTGTCCGAGGACCCAGAGGGAGTCCCGTGGGACCAGCCAAGAGGGTCCATGGTTTTGTGCAGGACGGAGATCAAATGTGAACTGAGAGGAAGTAAGAGCAAAGTTTATTAAATAGCGTAAGTGATAAAGCACAGCAGACAGTGTCTGGGAGACTCAGAAAGGAAAGAGAGTTCCTTGCTTGGGGTTGGGGTTTTTATTGAGGATCATGGTCTGGTGTACCTGTCTTAGGCATCCCAGAACCCGTCAATCAAAACAAGGACAAGGGCTCCGGTGTTCTCCATAAGTCACTTATGCCCTGGAGACAGGGATCTTGGCATCAAGGTATCTGGAGTCGGGTCTTGGAAAGCCTACATGATGACCCCTCCCAGTCACTCCTTGGATGATGTTATCTGTCGTGCCGGAAGACTCCAAAGAAATCATTAACTCCTTGACCATTACAAAGAGGACGTATATTAAGGCATGTATAAGGCGGGGGTGCACATCCTAGCAAGAGCCGAAGCAGGAAAAGGAGGAAAAAGGCAGTTTTTCTCCTGGGGTCCTTTCAGTTTCCCCATCTTGATACTAGTTTGGCCCTACACAGAACACCGGGCATTTTTATGAGGAACAGTCATATCCTTTCTGATGGGAATGATGATGACTATTTGGAGCTGAAATCTGCCTTCGGCTCAGGTCATGATCTCGGGGTCCTGGGATGGAGCTCCGCATCGGGCTCCCTGCTCCACGTGATGAGCAGAAGGCAAGCTGAGGACAAAACACAAGCTGACACCCCACAACCCCTTCCAACCCCCACCCCCCCACCGTGAGATACGTGTGGCATTCCTCAGGCACTCCTAGCTGCCCCAAAACTAAGAGAAGGGAAGAAAACAAATGGTTAACTGATAAAGCTCACAGTCCTGCAGGACTGGAGTTTCCATCTGTTTACCAACGTCTTAGTGATATACAGGGAAAAAGCATTCTTATCAATAGCCTAACTTCCAGAGACCCATAACTCAATTTCCTGGAGCCCTAACCTCACCGTCCATGAGTGATGTGGGAAACAGAGGCAGAAGGAAATATAAACAAAGTTAAGTTTCTTTAAGACTTGCAGCCTATTGACAAGGACTTGTAATAGGAAGAGTGTAACATTCCTCCAGGAAGCTCCCAACTGTCTTCAGGTTAATGCCTTACTGGAAGGAAAAGCAACCTTAACTCAGCAATCGCCAGGCCTCCGTTATCATGTAAATCTTCTTTAGTATAGCAAAGTCCTTTTGGCTACCTCCCTTTTCCTTACGTCCCCCAACTCCCAAGTATATAATCAGCCACCCCTCACAACCCTGGTGCAGCAGCTCTTTCTGCCCATGGGTCCTGCCCCGGTGCTTTAATAAAATCATCTTTTTGCACCAAAGATGTCTCAAGAGTTCTTTCTTGGCCGTCGGCTCCGGTCCCCAGCAACATTCCAAAACAACATCACAAGGAGAAGGAAAAAAGTGCAATGAAGTACAGAGTCTATGGGAGGAAAAATACTGTTTGTGTATGCACATCACTGGCTCATCTCTCATCTGCTTAAGTGTTCTTTGTAGAACTTATTACCACCTAATACAGTATGTAATACTATGTATTTCCTCCCTTCAGCTGAATATAAATGTATTGAGATCAGGTCTGTCTTGTCTACCTCTGTCCCCAGCACCTAGAACATGCCTGGCACATAGTGTGCATTCAAAAAAGATGTGTGGAGTAGGCTTAGAATGTAGAAAGCTACAAAAGAGTGTCACTCCCCACATGATGAGAACAGACTGGATCATCTACAAAATCATAGCTTTTCTTAAGCCTGTCAGATGGCTAAGGTTGCAAATCACCCAAGTAAACTGAATTCCGAAGAGAAACTGATGAAGTTTTAGAATATAAGTGAGGTCCGGAGCCAACGACCAAGAGAGAATTCTTAAGATGTCTCTGGTGCAAAAAGGTGGTTTTGTTAAAGCACGGGGACAGGACCCGTGGGCAGAAAGAGCTGCTGCCCTGTGGTCTTGAGGAGTGGCTGATTATATACCTAGGAGTTGGGGAGGTGAGGACAAAGGGGGTGTCCAGAAGGACTGTCATATGCTAAAGACTCTCAGGATACTGGAGGCCTGGTTATTGTCAAGCCAAGGCTATTTCCCCCTCTAATGGGGCACTAACAGGAAGACAACTGGCAGTTTCCTGGAGGAATGTTACGTTCCTCCTATCACACGTACCACCTGTCATTGGGCTTCAGGTTCAAAAGAAATCCAATTTTATTTACATTTCCTTCCGCCTCAGCCTCCCTTAATTTTATGGAGGGGAGGGTGATGTTAGGGCTTCAGGAAACTGAGTTATGGGTCTCCTGGAGGTTAGGCTATTGATGAGAAAGCTTCTTCCTTGTAAATCACTAGGACATTTGTAAACTGAGGGAGACTCCTGTCCTGCAAGACTGTGATCTCTATCAGTTAACCGTTTGTTTTCCCTTTAGGGCAGCCAGGAGTGCCTGAGGAATGTCACATAACATCCTGGGGGGGGGGGGGGGCGCGGGTTGCGGGGTGTCAGCTTCTGCTTTGTCCTCAGCTAGCCTTCTGCTCCATCAAAACGAGCGTCCCCAAAGGTAGATGGAACACAAGAGCTCCTTCACCTTTGGTAAAGCATAGGAGAAAGGTGACGCCATCCAAGTGGGTAAGAGGAAATCAGTCAAAATTTTAATGAATTCGTAAAGGCCAAGTGTGGGCTGGCACGTCAGTTTGAAATAGCTTGAGGCCTCAGATACAAAGAGTTTACATTCATTCACAAGCTCTTTTCCATGAACCCCCATCAGAAATTTTTCTTCATAAGAAAGCTGGAGGCAGAGACTTGAGAGAAACCCCCTGGGGAGTCCGGTATCCAACTATTGGGGGAGGGGCACAAAACCCCACCCACATCCCTTCTGGAAAACAAAAGCAGCAAATTAACCCTCCCTCAGGGTTTGGGAAAAGATGCATTCCTGCCAAGGGAGGAGCAGAAGCAAAGCCCAACGATACCAAATCCAAAAGAGAGTAAGAGATCCTCTCACCCTCCAAAGAAGACAAGCAAAAATTCATTGCTACAGATTTAAGAATAACAGAATACAGGGGCGCCTGGGTGGCTCAGATGGTTAAGCGTCTGCCTTCAGCTCAGGTCATGATCCCAGGGTCCTGGGATCGAGCCCCACATCGGGCTCCAGGCTCAGCGAGGAGCCTGCTTTTCCCTCGCCCTCTGCCTCTCTCCCTGCTCATGCTTTCTCTCTCTCTCTCTCTCTCTGTATCTGTCTCAAATGAATAAATAAAATCCTAAAAAAAAAAAAAAAGAATAACAGAATACAGAAGGAACCAGCCTTGAGGCAGGTCCACATTGCTGTGTACTGTCCTCGCTATTTATCTTTTATGAAGACACACTGGTGCGCCTTGGCCAAGTGAAACAGCGTTTAGTTTATTTAGTTTATTCAGTGAAATAGGAACTTGCCGAAAGCTAGATGCCACTCTAAGGAAAAACTAGACTTGCCTGGACAGTAATACGATGAATCACAAAGTGGGAATAGGCAGGCACAGATCTTGCCCCTTGTCCCCGGAGGACACCAGTGAACTTTAGTTAGGGCTGAAGAGAAAACATGCGAATGCTATCTCTTAGGCCATTTCTGTACAGATCGGGTTCATTTGAAAATGAACGCATGGAATCATGAGCAGCATTACCTGATTTCCACAAACCCCAATACTGCTCAGGCCGTGCACACTTGGAAATTCACAAATGCCCCATTTTAAAAGGTAAAATATTTAAATAATGATATTTGCTTGTTACTGAGTTGATGTTATTGATTGATTTGTTAAAAAATTAAGCTGATACCATTACTTCCTTTAATGGGATAGAGGATTGGGTGTAAAAATTGCTCATTGCTATAATGCTTGCAATATTAAAATATTAGCAAAAATAATTGCAAAAGGAAACGAAAACTTATGTTTATACAAAAACCTGTACCTGAATGTTCATAACAAATGCGTTGTAATCATCAAAAGCTGGAAACAACCCAAATAATCCTTCAACTGGATTAGCAAACGTGAATTCACTCCACGAAGACTACCTACAGTAAGAAGGAACAAACCACGGATGCGTGAAACCCCATGGATGAATTTCAAATTAATTATGTGAAGCAGAAGAAGGGAAGACAAAGCTGCATGCTCTATGATTCCATTCACAGAACATTCTGGAAAAGGCAACACTATGGAAACAGAAAACAGGTTAGCAGTTTCCCAGGGCTAAGGATATAAGGAAAGGTTGAATTACGGAGCCAGGACAAATTTGGGCAGTGATGGGACAGTTCTGTTTCTCGATTGTGGTGGTGGTTACACGACAACGCGTTTGTCAAAACTTGACCGTACCCTAAATGGCGTGCGTTTTACTGGATGTAAATTATACCTAAAAAATGAAAAAAGAAGGGCGCCTGGGTGGCTCAGTCGGTTGAGCGACTGCCTTCGGCTCAGGTCATGATCCTGGAGTCCCGGGATCGAGTCCCGCATCGGGCTTCCTGCTCGGCAGGGAGTCTGCTTCTCCCTCTGACCCTCCCCCTCTCGTGCTCTCTCTCGCAAATAAATAAAAAATAAAAAAAAATTTTTTAAAAAATGAAAAAAGAAACGGGAAACAAAGCAAATGCTCAGCGATATGGGACTTATGGCCCATGGAATATCACGCGGCCTGTAAATGTTCTATTTTTAAGTTAAGCATATTTAGGTACGGGAGAAAATGCTTGTGAAAGGTTAAGAGAAGGAAGCAGGGTGCCACACCACACTTACAGTATGAGCCCAATTTTGTGAAACACACACGTTGATGACAACCACAACAGAATACATGCCCTACACACGTGCACGTATGGAAAAAAAAGACTAGAAAAAATACGCCGGAATATCAGCAGTGTTGCCTCTGGACATCCGGACCATGGGTGGCTTTGTTTTTCTGAATACTTCTGCTTAGTTTCCAAATTTCCATCTGAACCTTTGTTCCCTTTACAGTTGAGCTTCAATCATTAACATTGTTATTGGAAAATGCTGTATCGAGGGGCAGGAGCGGCCAGGCTGTCTTGACCTGGAGGTGGCTGATTAGCTGCACACAGTTGCTTGTCACCTCCCCAGGGGCCACGCAGGGGGCCACGCGGTGTCCGCCCATCAGAGTGTTTGTTCTCCTTTCCTCCAAGAGAGTGATGTTACGTATGCAGTTCTTCTGTTCATCCGTCCCTTCTCCCTTGTTCCTTTCCTAGTCCTTCCCGCAAAGGATTTGAAGAGGTCCGAAACAATAGAACCTGAATTTCACTGGACGGGCCAAAATGGATTTCATTTTATCTTTTCCGTTTAGCTCCAGGAGTGAAAGAGAGAAGGTCTGGGGCTAGAGGTGAAGGGCTCTGCACCGATGAGCTTGCTGTTGACAGTGCGGTCGGGCCAGTGCTGTGATGAGCTGCTCAGAGCCCCGAGGAGGGTCTTTCAGGACCGGCGGCTCCCTAGTGGGGACCTCTAGTCCTGGTAGGCGTCACGGAACAAGCGCCGCTGGGGGGCCGCGGCGGAGGGGCGGGGGGAGCGGCGCATCCTCGCCCTCGCAGTCCAACAGCGCAGCCTAGTGGGCAGAGCCTGTACTGCACCACCCGCGTCTGAACGCTCGCTCGGCCGTGTGGCGGCTGTTGGATCTTGGGCACGTCACCTAACCTCTCTGTGCCTCAAGCTCTTTGCCTGTAAAACTAGGAATGATAACATGTACCTAGTTCATGGGGCCGCTGTGAGAATCCAGAAAGTTAATAAACGTTGAAGGGTTTAGAACAGGATCTGGCACAGACTGAAATACAAATGTTAACTGCTCTTGTTCCCATTTTATCAATGAGCAAACCAAGTCTTGGCGAGCCTAAGTATTTCAGTCAGGCCCACGCAGCTAATTCAGGTCACACAGGAAGTCCAGTCTGAGTGCAGGGAATACTACCTCCTAGTCCACGCTTTTAACCATCGACTTCATTTTTACGCCTTTGTAAGACTGTCGTTGAGTTTCAGAGAAGAAAAACATCTTCCGTCGGATCCTGGTGTGGAAACGCCAGCCTCCCTGCGTACAGTTTCATACATGGATGAATACATGGCTTGGGGGAGGCGCTCGTGCTGGGTGACCGGTTGGGGGAGGATTTGGGAGTCTCCCTCTGAGGTCGGCTTGCGTGGGGCTGGCATTCGGGGTTAGACTACCTCCATAACCACGCTCCCCAGATTTGTGTGTGTTATCAAGCACGCTCACACTCTAGACCGCATACGATCGTGAAAGAGAAAAGATAGGAACCACGTTCCCCTTTTCCAGATGAGGAAACGGAGCGCCAGGCAGAGGGAGGGGCTTACCCGAGGACGGGCAGCTCATCAGTGACACTGGTGCCCATCTGACCCCGGGGGGACACCTCTCCTTCTGCCACCAGGCCCACCTCACCTTCCCTGCCCCTTGCACGGGCATCATAGGAATAGTCAGGGATGGGATGTCACGCTGGCTTGTGTCCCTTGCTCCCTGGGCTCTCTTTGGACATACTTTCCCTACCTCCTTGGGCCAGACTGTGGGCGATCAGTCTCGGGGTCCCCAGGACCCAGCTCCCGTGCCCCAGAGCTGGGTTAGGAGCATCTGCTGGTTATATGAACAAGTACAAGGAGCACATGGAATTGCTGGTACTTTGGGCAGCCCGTTCTTGCTATTTGGACCAGCGGTTCTCAAAGTGTGGCCGTGGGTCAGCCTCACCTGGGACTTGTTAGATATGCAAACTCTGGACCTCACCCCCAACCTCGTGATTCAGAAACTCTAGAAGGTGGTCCAGCGAGCTAGGTTGTAACAAGACCTCCAGGAGTACAACAGCACCTGCTTTTTGGAGTTAGGCCCTGGAATTGAAACCCCAGCTCTGCCCCCAACTTGCTGTACGGCCTCGCACAAGTCACTCCACCTCTCTGATTTGTTTCCTCATCTGCAAAATGGCGTGCCATACATAATGAGGAGGGTTATATGACTCTTTGCAGAGAAAGGAGCTCAGCACTGGACCTGGCATGTGGCTGATAAATGTGAAGCCCAAGGCTGCTTGGAAACCGTGGGCTGAGAAACTGCCTACCCCCTGACAATGCTGGGGTCAGCCTGGTTCCTCTGACTCTGTGCTCCGCAGGGGCCCCACCTGGTGTAGGATAACCTTGTACCTCAAGGAGAGGCCTGCCAGATTCGGCTTGGTCCGGGTCTGTCCTTCCTGGGGCAGTAGAGCGCCTCTATCCCAGCCCCGGGTCTCTCCACGGTGGCCCACATGTGTCCACTGGGTGCTGGGGCCTGGGCCCTGCTGCTCGCTCCCACCACAGAGACCACAGAGGCCCAGCCCAGAAGTCACTGCCTGCCCTTCTAAGGGAAAACAGAGTCCGGAGGGGGGCATGCACCTCCTGCAGGTGTCTGGGGGAAGGGATGCCGAGGGCAAGGCGCCTGCCCAGCAAGGTGTCCCGCTTCTGGACACCGCCAAGGTCATCCCCACTTTATGCAGTGAGGCTCAGGCACTTGGTTGGGCTTCGGGTCACACAGGGGTGGGGGTCCTCCCCAGCCAGTTTGTAGTCCACTCTGACCTCTTGCCAGCCAGGGATGCTTTCCACCGGAAGTGGGGGGAACAGCTCAAGGACCCCATAGTACTGTGCCCCCAAGGGCCTTGGAGCTGGGTTGGGGGCCCTGTTTGTCCTAATTTCCTAAGACTTGTAGGGGGGCCTCCAGAATCCACCAGGTACACTCTCAGGGGACCATCCTGCCCCCTCCTCACTGGTGTCCAAGTGACTTGGACCCTCCCTGACCTTCTGGAGTTCCCCAAAGGCAAACTTGGGTCCTTCTTCGTTTTTCTCCTGTCACCACCTAGTCTTGCACATAGTAGGTGCTCAATAAATGCACAGTGAGGGACGCCTGGGTGGCTCAGTCATTAAGCGTCTGCCTTTGGCTCAGGTCATGATCCCAGGGTCCTGGAATCAAGCCCTTTGTTGGGCTCCCTGCTCAGCGGGAAGCCTGCTTCTCCCTCTCCCACTCCCCCCGCTTGCGTTCTCTCTTTCACTATATCTCTCTCTGTTAAATAAATAGAATCTTAATAAGTAAATTACTTACTTAATTAATTAACCGTGAATGAATATGACCCAGGGAGAGAGCCAACTGATGCCCTGCCAGGAAGGGCTACTCAGGGTCAGGCCATGCTCAGCTCCCCCAACCACTCACTCTGACCACGGGCAAGTCACTCCTGCCCCTCACTGGGCCTGTTTCCCCATGAACAAGGAGGGGGTTGGTCAAGTGGCCCACGGGTGCCCTTCTCAACCTCCCCATCCCCATTCTGATGGATTGTACGTGGCCCCCTCTATGTCTGCCGCTACTACCCGAGGCCTTGGCAGAGCCCAAACCCGCCGGTCACCCAGCAAACACCTGTCCAGGCACAGGGAGAGGCCTTTCACGAGCTTAGGTGGTGAAGGGCCTGCAGTGAAGCCCAGGACAGAGGCTTGCTCTGTCCTCTCTCAGGGAACTCACAAAACCTAGTATTTTAGCTCAAGCTGCCGCAGAGCCAGACCTCTGCCTGGGTCACTCACTGGAGCTTGCTTGCCCTCTGGGCATGCCCTGGGGGCTCGGGCAGGAAGAAGAAATACCCCCTCCTACCCTCTGCTGCGGAGAAGGGACTGGGCAGGCCGCCCAGGGCCCCAGGCCCCGGGAAGGTGGTGCCCACACAGCAGTGATTGGGGGGAAAGAGCAGCTTGGCCCCAGGCAGTGGCTCTGGGGAAGGGAAGGACAGAGGGACAAAGAGGAGTTGGTGGCCCAGCGTGGAGGGTGTGGGAGGGGCAGCCAAGAAGGCCAGAAGCTTCTGGCTGGGGACCAGGAGGAGCTGGTTATCACTTATCACCACGGTAACAGTTATGGCCCCCTGGGTGCCTGGGGCCCTGCTCACCCGCCTCTAGCCCTCCAACCAGGAAGACAGGCACCGCTCTTGCCTGGGGAAGCTGAGGGGTGAGTTAGGATTCCGGAGCTCGCCCCAGAGGGCAGGTGGGCAGCGAGGGCCCTTCGGGACTTCCTGCAGGAGCTCTCAGATGACGGGCGGGGAAGGGGCCCCGCTGAGCAGAGGTGGTTTCCTCCTGGCTTTGGAGGGTTCCTCCTGCTCACCTCCCCCCACCCACCCCCTTTATCTGCCAGTGGAGGGGGGCGAGGAAGGGCTTGCCCTCAAGAATCCTGCAGTTCTGTCATGGGACCTTGGGCAAGTTGTGGCACTTGAGTTTCCAGACCTTCTGTGTCGTCTTCTGCAAAGCGGGTGACTCCAGCCTCCCCCACAGCGGTCATGACAGTACATGAGCTCCCCAGGTGCCCAGGACTGGCTGGCCCAGCTCAGGCTGTGCGAACCAGGAGCCTGCGGACCCGCCCCTCTGCCGTCCTCCCTTGTGTCTGTGCCAGCCTGGGCCGTGTCCGCCCTGGGCAGCGGGCAGCTCCGATGGGCTCCAACTCCTCCTAAGTGGAGAGTAGGGGCCCCATCACCCATCAGATGACAAGGTTCTTCTCCGCCATTCCTGAGCCGGGCACAGCAGCGCTGCGGTGGCAGCTGCCCGCCTCGCTCCTCCTGGCTCCCCTGAGGGCCCGCGGCCCAGGAGGGGCACCTGTCTGGACGAGCCTCACTGGGGTTTGGCGTTTCGGGCTGCGGCAGCCCTCACATCTCTCCTCTCTTGCCTTGCCCTGGCCTTCTTTCAACTCAGGTCACCCCAATGAGGCGGGAGGATCCCACAGGGATTTTAGTGCCACAGACCAGCAGGGACTCCTTGGCAGGGCGGGGCGGGGCGGGGCGGAGTATGGCTCTTGGAGCCTCCGTGTCCTTCTCTGTAAAATGGAATAGGGAGACTCGGCCGACACACAGGGATGTCTGGAAATGGGCACGCTTTTGTTTTAAAAGATTTTATTCGAGCGAGAGCGAGCGAGAGGGAGGGAGAGAGGGAGTGCACAAGCTGGGGGGAGGGGCAGAGGGAGAGGGACAAGCAGACTCGCGGGGATCATGACCTGAGCCGAAGGCAGACAACCCACTGAGCCCCCAGGCGCCCCCGAGATGGGCACGCTATTTGCAGATACTGTCAGAGCACAGGGCCCAGCGCACAGCAGGCGCTCAGGGAATGTGTTCGAAGAAGCCCAGGTGATGGTCTCCCATCTGGGTCCTGCTGTTTGGGTCTCGGGGCGGGGGAAGGAGGCGGCAGCGTCTACACCGGGGCAGCCCGGGCCACAGAGGAGCGGGTTTCGGGGAGAGGGGCCTCTGGAGGGGCTCCGGTGCCTCACATCCCCAACCTCCGGACTGGCAGGGCGCAGGGCCCTTCGGGCAGCGGTGGGCGCCCGGGATCTCGCCCAGCTCCAGAGATGGAAGACGCTGCCGGAGACACGGCCACCAGCGGACATGAGCGTGAGGGACGCACAGCTCGGGGACAGCGACACTCATGAGATCAACTGTTTATTGATTTTTTTTTTTCTAAAATACTATACATTTAAAGAAACTCCTAACTGAAAAGACTTGACAATTTTTGGTAAATCTGTAGCAAAGGAATGAGGATTTCTGCTGGTAAGTTTTCATGACGAACACAGACGCACATCCACTTTCCAAGCAAGACATCAAGCTCACTGGAAACACTGAGAAAATGCATAGCTTGTGATGGCGGTGGCCATTTCACTGGTGTCTGAGTTACACAAAATAAAGGTTTTCCCGCCTTCCCTCCCTCCCCCGCCCTGTGATTACAGTGTAGTTCCTGCCCCAGCACATCTGCTCCCGATGACTAAGGCCGCTCAGAGACCCCGGTGCTCTGGGGTGAGACCCAGCTTTCGTGTGCTCGCGAGGGACTGGGAGGGCTGGCATCTGCAGCTGTTGGAAAGACACGGGAGGTTTTACAGTGTTCTGCTACGGAAAGGACTAAGGCTGGTGGGGAGGTGGACCCACAGCTGTCCAGCGAGGACAGGCGTCCCAACAGCTGTCCCCACTCCAGAGAGGCCCAGGTTCGTGCCCGGAGCCCAGAGGAGGCCCAGCCGACCAGCCAGGCCTGTGCCCGAATGTCACAGTCTTCAAGCAGTTTACAAATTAAACCCACTGTCAAAAGCCATTAAATCTCACTAAAACAGTAGACGAACTCTTTAGACTCTCTGAATATCAAATAATATATACAGATATACACCAAGACATGACAGTCTAATAGAAAGCATCTTAATCTACAGATGCGTGTGCTTGAGAAGTTAGTCTTCTTACTTTGTAACCTTTCAAATCACTGATAAAATTGTTAATTTGCAAGAATAAAGTTTTAAACACAAATCGAATGAAAATAGTTTTTAAATACGGGGACATCTGGAGTACTACGTAAGGTTATTTCCGGAACTCATGGCAGATGCCCCAAATGCACAGGGCCTTCACACCAGAAATCCAGCCGGACGCGTTCCCCACCTTTCCACCACCCTCTCGGGCCTCAAGCACCGCCTATCTCAGGGAACTGCGGCTCTCAAGGCTTGCCCCAGGCCCAGCGCGGAAAGAGAGATTTCCTCAAGACCGGTGTATATCAATCTGTGCCATAATTTAAGTATAAATGAATGGAAGAACAGGTATATAAAAAAGTATAACTGTACACAGCCTTTAAATTAAAAACCTCGACGTCTTCACTCAGAAAATAGCATGTAAGTTTGTTCATTTAAGTTGCGGGTGATGGGACGCGTCAGAGGAAGTAATCAGCGGAACAAGAATCAATGGAACCCACCATTGCTTCAGAGGAGAGGAGGAAAGACAAGGTCAAGAACAGACAGATCCATGATAAGCCGACAAGCAGAGTGAGCAGGATGGGGGTACGGGGTGAGTCCTGTTGTACTGTCTTCCGGCGCTCAGACCTCTCCGTCTGCACGGCGTGCGGAAAGGTGCTGAGTCCCAGATGAAACGACCAGCTCGTCTGCCTCTGAGAGACACCAGGAAGCCAAGAGCAACGGAGCCAGCACGTCTTGCAGGAAAAGGAGCGGACACTCACACAGCCGACTGCCGCCGGGCTGCCGCTGTCCAGGGCCGATGGCCAACGGAGCTCCTGGGACCCCCGCCTCCACTCTCCGCCAGCCAGCTGGCTGGCCCGTCACTGGATCGCCTCGACGTAATTGGCTGGGTACAGGCCGACCTGCCCGTTGTCCAAGCGTCCCTTGCACCAGCCCTGTTCATCCTCGTCCTCTATCTTGGTCAGCTCGTCCCCTTCAAGACAAGAAGCAAGCAGTCCTGGTGAGCAGCCGGGTGACACACGGACCACCCACCACCCGGTCAGAGTGCCCTGGCAGCTTAGCCCCCACCCTGGCCCACAGAGGGCCTCTAAGTTGGGTGGGAGGAGCAGGCATTCTCTTGGGCCAGACCTGGTTATTTCTCTAAGTTGCATTTTAGCTGCTCTTTTAGCCAGCCGTAGGGGCCCCCAAGAGGCCTCAAGACCGCCATCTCGCTCGTGCAAGGACCCGAAAGCAAGCAGCTCCCACAGAGACTGCAGAATTCAATGCCACAGGCCCTGTGCTTCCCGACTGTTCCAGGCCAGGTCAGAGGAATGCTTTCAGAGGGCCCATGCCTCCCCCATCACCGCCCTCTCCTGCTGTCCCCCTCCTTCCCGCTTGATCTTAGATCTCTCTCCTCCAGCACTTATTGCTCTGCTGTGCCCAGCCCACAGTCCTGCATTTATGTCCACAAAATTGCTGACCGGGTGTGTTCATTTAATCTGTGTCCAGGGTAGGCTGTGGGAGGGGCAGGGACCCCAGCTCAGGGCATTTATCCTCTGACTTAAAGAAATCAGCCCCTCTCAACACAGTGAGACGGAAGCCATCGGCAGAGTTCTGGAATCTCCCCACGGCTCTGTGTGTTACTGTGGTTTGACTCATCTCATCTGTTCAGACATGAAGGAACCCCGACTTCAGGCCGGGCCCGGGTAGTGGAGGAGGAACCCTGATGAGGAGGGACAGATGGAGCCCTGGTCCTTCAAGGAGACAGACAGGGGACAGAGACCAAAGGTGTGGTCAGGGCCGTGGTGTTGGAAGGTCCAGGTCTGGTATCTCCCACTCGGAGTGGACAGAGCAGTCCAGTGCTCTGGGGCTCTGGCCCGGGACCGCCTGCAGGGGCACTGTGGGAACCCCGTAGCTCAGGCCTTCTCGGGAGCAGGGAAGGGGTGGAAGACTTAGCCCAGGACAGCTTTTGCCTTTTGTTCAGCTTGAAGCTTTGTACTTCTCGGGTTCCCTTTGCAGGCTTAGCTGCACTTTCTTCCCCAGGCAATTATGCCCTGCTTTGGCATTTCCCTGCCTCCGCTTCGTGCAGCAGCGACAGTGACGAAGGTGCCTGTGGGACCAGTTCGCAGGGCTGGGGCTCGTGGGCAAGGCGCCCTGCCCCGGGGCCTGGTTTCCTCCGCTGCCGACCGGGTGCTGGGAGGACTCAGTGTTGGAGCAGGGAAGGAGCCGGGTGGTGCCCAGCAGGCAGTGAGCCGCCGGTTAGGAGAGCTGCCGTCACTCCCATGTGAGGGATGGCTTCTCCTCCTGCCATTGGGCCACTCCGGCAGCACCAGTCCCATGCAAATCTAACTCAGCAACATCAGCAGCGAACACGGTGGGTGGAAGTGAGCGCCAAGAGGGGTAAAGCTCAGGGGCGCCTGGGTGGCTCAGTCGGTTAAGCGTCTGCCTTCGACTCAGGTCATGATCTCAGGGTCCTGGGGTTGAGCCCCACGTCAGGCTCCCTGCTCAGAGGGGCCTGCTTCTCCCTCTCCCTCTGCTGCTTGCCCTGCTTGTGCGCTCTCTATCAAATAAATAAAATCTTAAGGGCGCCTGGGTGGCTCAGTTGGTTAAGCGACTGCTTTCGGCTCAGGTCATGATCCTGGAGTCCCTGGATTGAGTCCCGCATCGGGCTCCCTGCTCGGCAGGGAGCCTGCTTCTCCCTCTGACCCTCCCCCCTCTCATGTGCTCTCTCTCTCTCATTCTCTCTATCTCAAATAAATAAATAAAATCTTTAAAAAAAAAAAAAATCTTAAAAAAAAAAAGGTGGGGGGGAAGCTCCAACTTCTCCTGTCCTTCCTGCCCCCTGTGGGTCCCTGGACAACTGGCGTTTCTCCCTTTGCGCCCTTGCACACAGCCAGGCTCGCAGGTGCACGGCGAGACCAGCTCTGTGATGCTCACACGGGCTGGAAAGGGCCCCAGGGAAAGGCTCCACAGGTGCCTGAGACCCAGAGGAGTGGAGGGCACCAGAGCTACAGAGAGAAGAAAGCAGCGCTGGCCGGGGCGAAGAGCGCAGTAAAGATAATGGACAAAACAGACATAGTGAAGAGGGAAGCTTTCTAGCTGTAAAAATGTGAACTGGTGATTTAAAACATTGGTTTCAGTCAGACTGCTTTTAATAATTCACTCAGAGCAGGGGCGCCTGGGTGGCTCAGTCGTTAAGCGTCTGCCTTCGGCTCAGGTCGTCATCCCAAGGTCCTGGGATCGAGCCCCGCATCGGGCTCCCTGCTCAGCGGGGAGCCTGCTTCTCCCTCTCCCTCTGCCTACCACTTTTCCTACTTGTGCTCTCTCTGCCAAATAAATAAATAAAATCTTTTAAAAAAAAAAATTCACTCAGAGCAGAAGGGAACATTTATGTCCATAAAATTGCTGACAAATCCAACAGGTGAGACAGAGAAGGAATTAGAAATTATAATGAATAAATCAACAGACAAAGAAGGGGGCAAATGACCCCGAGAGGTCAGAAAACTGGACAAAGATGTGTGCAGGTGCATAAGAAATGCGTAAGAACTTTCTACAACCGGCCAGGGACGCCTGGTGACCAAGCCTGGGCTTGAGTGTCTGGGGCCATCTGCCCGGCCTGCTGAGCACAAGGGCAAGGGGGCCGACGAGCACGGACACGGCCCTCTGCCCCACAGCCAGACGGACGCGGGGAGCTGCCCAGAGGTGCGGCCTGAGTGGAGGAGCACACTTTCAGCCCGCGCTGGTTGAGTTCTGGCCCGGCCTCCCGGTTTGAGGGGTGGATAGTGGATCTGGGGTGACTTCGAGGAGGGGCCAAGGCAGAAGGAAAGAACTTGGCTCTCTGTGGGCCCACTTTGGCACCAGGCCACTTGAGCTCCCTCTGACAGGCTCTGAGAGTGTTTTCAAACTGAGGGTTGAAACTCATTTTGGCAAATTGCAACCAGCATTTAAAAAAAGAAAAAAAAAAAAAAAAGACAAAGGCTAGAAAATCTGTGTGCACAGAGTTCCCATAATCTGGGTCCAGAGTGTTCTGTAAAACAGAAGTTCTGGGTACTGGCAACAAAGGTATGCTGGTGGTAGAATGTACACAACGTGCCTACAGGGAGGAAGTTCAAAAGGCACGGCCCTAACACGAGGCTCCAGTGGCCCAGGTGACTCACCAAGGGCCCCTCTGCCAGCTGGGGGTCTCTGGAGAAAGCCTTCCCTTGGGGACCCGCAAGGCTGGCTGCTTCCAGGGAGCACCTGGGAAACCTGGCTGGTGCCGGTGACCAGCATCTCCTGCCCCAGCGCCCTGCTGTGCTCAGCCCTCAGTCCTGCTAGGGGTGGCACCTTGGGCAAAAGCACCAGGGCACCTTCTAAGGTTTGGCACGGAGCATCTGTTGCTTTTGAAATGTGGGGGGAGAACCCATAAAGGGAACTAGCAGGAATTTTCCAGACTTAAAAAAGAAAAAAACCCCAAACCTTCCCCCCAGCAGGTTGGAAGCATTCGCCCCAGATGCCAACCAGGGAGCCCACCTACCCGCCTTGAAGCTCAGCTCATCATGCTCCTGCCCTTCATAGTCGTAAAGGGCCCGGACCCGCACTTCTGTCCCCGAGGTGGCATCCTCGTCAAATGGGTTTGAGTCCCCATTGGCATCCGTGGAGGAGAACGGGTTGTTAGATTCATCATCTGACCAGTCAGTGGGGTAGCTCTGGGTCTTCTCGTAGCTGCTCACGCTGCAAGAAAGGGTGGCCCCGGAGGGCCCTGAGCACGGGGCTGGCAGAGGCACGAGGCCCTGCCTGGAGCCGGCAGCCCTGGGGCTGGGCGGGGGCCCCCTTCCGCAGGAGCACTGCCCCTCAGCATCACAGAGCAGTCAGCCTCCCCGCAGGGCCACCCAGCATGCCCGTCTTCCTGCGGTGGTGTGCCAGGGCCTCGGCGAGGGTTAACGGAGGACAGAGAAAAAGCAACCAGAGATTGTTAATGGGTGCCCCCTCCCCCCCCACTGAGAAATCGAGAAGCCAGAGACTGTCCACCAGCTGGCAGCTGGGCCACCTCCTGCAGGCCTCATGCATTGCTTTGAGTGCCAAGGGGGCGAGAGCCTGGACAGAGAGAGAGGAGAGACAGAGAGCGAGCGAGGTGGAAACCAGAGGGAAATGTTTGTTCACCAACTTTTTGGCCTTAATGTCCTCCTTCTCACTGACGGTGCTCCCCGTGTCGTCCTCATCCTCGAAGGGGTTGTAGCTGGACAGTGACTGCGCTGACCGTGCGGGGTTGCTCGGGACACTAAGGTCACTACCGGGAGAGAGAGAGCTTTCAGGGGACCCCAGCTCGGCACCCCACCCCGGTCCTGGGTGCTCCCAGCTGCAGGATCACAGGGCCAGGGTCTGAAGGGACAGATTGGCTCCTTGCCAGAGAGGAGGATATGTTGTTTGAGCAGAAAGAATGGTTTAGCAAAAACAGTGATATTTTGGTGGTTAAACACACTTAAAACGTCTAGGAGAGAACATGTCCACTTCCCTGTCCTTGCCTCTGGATACAGTCTACCCTGAACTGGAGACCCGGGGTGCGGACAGGAGGCTGCTGGAGCACAAGTGATGTCTGGGCTTGCCGCTTCTCCCCACCGTCCTCCCGACCTGGCCCCTACTCCTGATGCCGTGAGCTGGCAGCAGGCCTGTGGGGCTCAGAGGCTGGGAGGCTCGGAGCCGCTGTTGAGAGCAGGAGGGAGGCTCCTGGAGCTCCCCAGACCCCACAGCACAGCAGTCCCCTCCTCCTGACTACAAAGGTTCCAGCGGCCTCTTCCCCGCTTCTTCTGGGGCCAGAGCTTCCAAAATCAGCACCAAAGCCCGCTGAACAGCCCTTTGTAAGACATTAGGACCCCTTTTGTGCTCCAGAGAGAGAACATCCATCCGCATAACCGTGTCAGCCGCCTACTGTGTGCCAGGCCCAGAGGGGACGGACTGGGCAGAACTCTGACTCGGGCCCAGGCTGCGGACTGACAGCCAGGACGCAGTGACCATAGGTGCCAGATGCGGAACAAGATGGTAAAGAAGAAAGACGGGCCCCTACGAGCCGTGGCACCACACCATGGATTCAGTTGCAAGGCAGGGCTTGTGGAGCGCACACCACCTCCGGGCCTCCGAGTCGGGCTGCAAGCTGCTGACACTCAGAGTGCTGCATGGACGGCTCAGACAGAGCTGGGGGTGGGAGGAGCGGGAACAGGAGAGAAAATGCCTCAAATGCTACCACGGACCCCAAGTGGCCAGCAACTACCTCATGGCTTCAGGTGAGGGGCACGGGACCCAAGGCTGCCCGCTGCCTACGCCTGAGCCGCATGTCTGAGACCACTAGGCCCTCCTCCCTCCCTGGCACCTTTCTCTTTCTGGTGCTAGGAAGCCGAATTTGTGCAGCAGCCCTGGCCTGCCTAGACTCTCCTAGACCCTCCTCCCCGACCCCTGCAGTGGTGTCTCGTGCCCACCCCCCAGGCCTGCCCCACTCACACAGGTACTAGCCTCATCCCTGGGACAATGCTTACTGCGCCGGTCACTTCACCAAGCCCACCTGCCCAGACGGAGACATGGCAGCTGAACGACCACTGGCCATGCCTGGCCTGGGAGCCCAGGTAGGGGCTCCAGAGAGGCCTCCAGAACCTGCGCTGACCCTCCTAGGAAATAGCAACCATGAACTGCATTATTACTTGTGGCATGGAAGCCTCTAGGCCCAGAGCCTGCGGGGCGGGAGTGCTTCCAGGGGGGTCAGCTGGCAGCCTCAGTTCTGCAGAGGAGAGTAACACCTATCTGCTGGGATTTGGAGGCCTGGGGGCAGGCCTTGTCTAGCACACACTTTCCAGGAGGGTCTAATGACCTCAGTGCCACTTTTTCTACCCAAACTTGGTTTCAGCAAACAATTAAGTCAGAAGTAAAATAACCAACACTCTCATCAAAGAGGTGACTTGAAAGGGGGGACACTTTGATCTCCTGCACTGCCCCCCCCCACTCCCAAATCAGGCACCTGCATACAGGACAGGGAAGTACAAACCTGGCCGGGATACCTAAACCCGCCCAAAGGACGGCACTGACAGTGACCTCCGCCTGCCAGTGTGTACTCCTGGGGACACACAATGACCAGTACCTGACATCACCTCTTGCCCTCACTTGGGGCCCCAAGCATGTTTGTGGCAAAGCCTCCCTTCTCTGGATCTTTCCACAGCTCTAGCATTAAGTGATCCTCCCCAGAGAGGCCACTGCCCAGCGGAATTTGGATGCCCAAGGAGCATCATCTGGAAAGACACCCGTGGGGTTCCCTGCAAGGCCTCACTGGGGAGTCTCCCAGGTATCCGGGCTAGGAGCGTCCGGCCCACAGAGGACCCGGGGGACCTATCCCAGGGGATGGAAGCTGCCCCGGCACCCACCTGCTGGGCTTGTTCTGCAGAGCCTGGTCACCTGTCTGGTTGATGCCTGTCAGGGTGACGCCATCAGCAGCCTTCTTCTTCTCTCTCCGGCTGAGGGTTCGATTCAGGTCTGCAGACCATTCCTGGGCAGCAGGCACCGAGGGAGAGAAACAGGAAGTTCGTTTGTTTGAGGCCACATCAGTCTAACACACCGGCCAGCCGGCCAGTGGCCTGCCCTGCACACTTCGTGACATGTAGCCCCACGGCCTCAGTCTGCCTTGTTCCCCAGCCGACCTCAGGTTCCTGGCACCCTCTTGCTACCCCCTCCTCACTGCCACAGGTGAGGACTCCAGCCTGTGGAGGCCCAGTCTCCAGAAGGAGAGTCTGAGCAGCCAGCACTCAGACGTCCAGGAACTGCCCCATCCTGCCCCGGCCCCCAGGGCCCTAAGCCTCCAGCCCCCTCCCGCCAGCAGGGGTCGCCAGAGGCCTCACCAGCTGTCCCTGAGCCTTCCAAAGTAGACAGGAGCCAGTTCCCAGCTTTCCCTAAACTGTTTCTGGCTCCTAGCGGGGCAGGAGAGCTGGCCGCAGGGCCTGAGCAAGCCTGCGCCATGGGGACCGCGCCATGGGGTGCATACACGACAGGGGCCGGGTGTCACATGACTGGGGGGGCAGGGAAGCTAGCCCACCACGCGGGTCTCCAGGGATCAGGGCCCTCACTGGCAGCACCGGCTGTGGGACTAACAGAACAAAGTAAAGCGCTGACCTCCCCAAAGGTTTGCCAGTTTCCCAGCATGTTAACAGCTTTTATCGACTGCACTGAGAAACAGTGGAAGTGGGTTAAGGGAAGAAGGGGCTATGATATCATCTCCCAGAGAGGTGTGTGCATGCACATGGTTAATGAATTCTCCCTCCTGACCCCACCCTTCACCAAACAACCTTAACTGAATTAACCCTTGGTGTGACTGAGTCCACAGCTTGGCCCGGGTTAAAGCCTTCTTAGAAACATCAAGAATAACCTGCCAGCTTGTGAGACAAGAAAACTGAGGCCCAGAAAGAAAAGGTGACTTGCCCAGAGTTGG
>NC_138373.1:154383229-154412996 GCF_054177405.1 Leptonychotes weddellii
GGGGGGCGTGCTCAGCTGCAGGGACCTACGCTGCCATCGGAGCAGCTTTCTTGAGAAGAAGCTCCAGAAGACAGAGGCACATGTGTGAGGACAGACACAACTGTGGACTAAGATGGGGCCAAGGGCCAGCATGGACCCCCAGCTGCTGGAGGACATGGGTGCTGTTGTCACCCCCATTTTATACATGGAAACGACCTGCTCAGTGTCCCACAGCTGCCAAGTGGTGAGATCAGACGTAAGTGCAGCCAGGGCCCTGGTGGCCACCGAGGCACGGGAAGCCCCTCGGCCCCCACACAAGGCACCCTCCCTGGAAGGCAGCTGCCGAGCCTTTCCTGGCCCCTGCTTTACCACAAGATGGGGAGACCCCTGCCCTCAGAGAAGCGGGTGGCAGGGCCTGGTGGGGGTGGGAGGGGCAGAGGGGGCTGGAAGAGACCCGAGATCCCCAGGCCCTCATATTTTGCATGTAAAGATACTGGAAGCTTAGACCCATGAAATCAGGAAAAGAGAAAAGTTAATTCTGAACCAAAATTAGCTGAATGTACTGCCTGAAACAAGGAAAAGTCCCTCATGCGAAGGGTAAGAAGAGCTACACACAACCCGCCCCCCACTCCCCCCCCAGACCCGAGGCCGCCAGGCCTGGTGTGCCCTGCGACAGCCCACTTCGCAGCCATCCTGCAGGGTGCGGCAGGGAACCGGCGGCTCCTGGGACTCACCCTGAGAAGACAACGCCGATGGTCAACAAGCGACCATCCAAGTTCTTAACGAGAAAGAACATAATCGCACCTTCACTGAGATTCAGAAGGCCCTTCAGGAGTGCCCTCGGGACTCTCAACATCGACCTGGATCCCAGAGTAGCCATGCTTAAAGGCTGCCTCATAAGCAGGGCAAAGGCCAACACTGGGTTGGAAGGAAAAAGATAGCATATGTCTCAATCCTGTGGGCCCAGGGGGTCACGGGCACAGCCTCCTCTTACCTCAAACTGTGGCCAGTTCATGGACATGCCTGGCCCGTGGTTGGCTCTGAACCACCTCAGGTCCTCCACCGCGTCAGCAGCTTTGATGCTCTGCTCCAGGTCACGGTAAATGTTCTTGTAGCTAAATCAAACAGAGGAGATGCATGACTGTCCTGGAAGGCAGGGATGGGCACTGTTCACACGGAGGGAAGGGCAGGTGAAGACAGAGAGAGAAGATGGCCGTGTGACGGGGGCGATGTGTCTACAAGCCAAGGACTGACAGCAGACAGACAGCTGCAACGATCCTCCCCGAGAGCCTCAGAGGGAACACGGCCCTGCCAACGCCTTGATTTCACACTTCCCACCTCCAAACTGAGAGAGAGAATAAACTTCTGCTGTCATAAGCCACTGGGTTCTGGTACTTTGTTCTGGCAGCGCTCGGACACTACTCTGCCGTCTACTCCCCAGGCTGGCTTCGAGAGCTCAGGCCAGGCATGCCAGCCGAGGTCGGGCATGTACACCCCACCCCAGCCAGCCGTGTAGCCCCAGGCAAGTCAATCCACTACAACCGGCCTCAGTTGCCCCGTAAGACGGGGAACAATGCCACCCACTTTATAGACTGTCATAAGCATTAATTAAATCCTGGCAGAGTGGCTGTACAGTAATTGTTCCTTCCCGCTGTACTGTGCAAGAGACAAAGAGAATGTAATTTCCTACGAACGAGAAGCCTTAGCTCGTGAGTCATTTCTACGTGGCTCTGCGATATGGATGACTGAAGTCCACATCCATGGTTAGCCCAGACCTCTGGCCCTGTGGAGGCACCACAGGACCACAGACAAGGCAAATGCAGGAGAAATACCACAGCCTCCATGTCATGATCCAGAGCTGAGTCCGAGGGCCTCTGCTGTCCAAGGGACCCCTGAGTAGTCAAGGGCTGAGCAGGGAGCTGCTCTAAGAGGAGGGGCCTCTGGAGGGGCTTCGAAGTAAGACAGTCTTGAGGACAGGGCACACCAGCCCAGGAAACATAGAGAGATGTTCCTGGCTTCATTTCAAATACACCAACTGTGGCCCTCCCTTCCTACCTGGATCTAGACTGTTGTACACAGAGCCAGCAGCGCGTGGCCCACCTTACTGCGTGGCCCGAGGCCGCCCAGCTCAGGCCAGCAATCAGCCGTCCCAGGCGGTGGGGTGCCTGGCCCAGGCCAACCACACAGCTGCAGACAGGCTCAGCACAAGGTCCCTCCCTGGGCAGGAGGACTTAACCAGGGACTTAACTTTTTTTTTTTTTTAAAGATTTTATTTATTTATTTGACAGAGACACAGCGAGAGCAGGAACACAAGCAGGGGGAGTGGGAGAGGGAGAAGCAGGCTTCCCGCCGAGCAGGGAGCCCAATGCGGGACTCGATCCCAGGACCCTGGGATCATGACCTGAGCCGAAGGCAGATGCTTAACGACTGAGCCAACCAGGCGCCCCCCCCCTTTTTTTTTAAAGACTTATTTATTTCTTTGAGAGGGAGAGTGGTGGGGGGCAGAGGGAGAGAGAGAATCCCAAGCGGACTCCCCACTGAGCACGGAGCCCAACACAGCGCTTGATCTCATGACCCTAAGATCGTGACCTGAGCTGAAACCAAGAGTCAGATGCTTAACCGACTGAGCCACGCCGGAGCCCCCAGAGAGAAGGTCTTCTGACGAACACTGCCATCCCAAGTCTGGAGAGCAGTGATCGAGCTTTATTCAGAAGCAACTTTTCACTGACCTCATGGTGATGTGCTCTTTCTCTAAATGGAAACTCACCTGGCCACGTTTGACAGGTCTAGGTGCTTCTGAACCTCCAGCAGAACTTCCCGGAAGAAGCGCAGACGCTTTTCCTCAAAGTGCTGGCACTGCTCAAACACCTGCTCCATGTTCTCCATGTACTGCGGCGTGCCCTGGTCAAGCTCCTTCAGGGACTTCTCGTACTTCTCTCTGGTCTACAAGAGAATCCGGGCACAATAGGATGAAGGTTCATCTCCATTCACCCTGGTTCCCTCTGACGGAGAGAAAGCGAGCCAGGCTCTACACCACCCTGTTCCTCACCTGCCTTTGTCCCTTTCTGCCACTTCTGAATTCATCAGCATCTAGACCCACTTATCAGTTGACAATACTAAAGCAGACACTCTGAGTGACTTTATGAGCAGGGTGAGGAGCTGTGACCGGCATCCAAGGATCTACTTCCTCGGGTTCCAGCCCAGAAGACTCATGCTCTACCTCTACTCCCGAAGGGTGCTTCCACCCAATCTGGGCTGGGAAAATACTCAGAAAGACGCCCTTCCCACCCCACATGGCCAGGCCCCCCAGGCTCATCTCGATGCCACCTCCACCACTGAGGTCATCCTTGGGGAAAGCTTCTCAGGCCTCCACAGATTCCAAAGCACAAAGAGCACAAGCACTGGAGTCTGACGGACTCCACTTTCAAATTCAAGTCCCAGCCCCTCCACTTCTGAACCGCAAACCACACTCCTGGCATGTGCCAGGCCTCTCAGCTAGTACCAGGCCCAAACAGGCAGACGCTGGGGAAGGGGCAGTCACTCTGGAGCCCAAGGTGCATGGTCTCGAGCACCGCTGCCCTGCTGACTCGCGCCCATGGCATCCATCCGTGTCCTCTCCCTGAGGAAGGGCTATGCTGGGGCCCCCTTGAGCCTTGGACCTTGCCCACAGCAGTGGTGACTCAGCAGATACCTCTGGGCAACATCTCGGGCTCTGAGCGCCAGACAGACCTGGGGGGTGAGTCCTGGCACCTGAGTTTCTGACAGCCTCACTTCCCTCTGCAGAAAACGAGGTACAGGCAAACCCCGTTTCATGGCGCTCCACAGTATTGTGTGTTTTACGGACTGAAGGTCTGGGGCAAACCTGCGTGTAGCACGTCTCCCAGTGCCATTTCTCCAACAGCACTTGCTCGCTTCCTGTCTCTGGTCACATTTTGGTAATTCAGTATCTCAAGTTTTCATCGTTATTATTACATTTGTCATAGTGATCTGTGATTAGTGATCATGACTTGCTGAAATCTCAGATGATGGTTAGCATTTTGTAGCAATAAAGTATGTTTTAATTAAGGTGTGTATACTGTTTTTAGATGTAATGCTATTGTACACTTAATAAATTACACTATTGTGTAAACATAGCTTTTATGTGCACTGGGAAACCAAAAACAGTCATTTGGCTCACTTTCTTGTGGTGGTCTGGAACGGAGCCGACCATGCCGTACTTCTACATCACAGCAATCTGATATTTAAATGAGGTGACAGACAAAGGGCATCAAGCTGCACGAAGTAGGCATTCAAAAAAGTCCTTATCCTCCTGTCCTCCAGCCCACCACTCCCCCCTACACAGCCGTTCAGCCCGAGACTGGCCTCGAGAAGGGGTTTTACCAGAAAGGAAATAGGGCAGGACCAAAGGAGCCTCCTGGGGCAAAATGAGGGACGGCAGGGCTCGGGCCATATTTACTGTAAGCCTTCCCGCTATGGAGACCCTGAGAAATGGAGGGATCATGGGCAGATGAGCTGGCCACCCAGGAACTTCGCTTTTCTGTCTCTGACGACACTGTGGACTACTGAGGAAGGGCTGAGCCTCCCGCCTTCAGGATCAAGGCCAGGTCTCGGGACCCCAGACCCTGCCACATCCCTGAAGCAGCTCTGCCCTCACTCGAGACTCCAAATCTACTGTCTACGCTGCTTCCGTCCCAGACACCCTGCTGTGACTCATGCCCTGGAAAACTCCCCTTTATGCTCCAGAGACCCCTCTTCTGAAAGACTTCCCTAACAGGCCCCACCCACTGCCTGGAGCCTCCCCTCCCCACCCCCCCCTTATATGCTGTTCCTTGTTCTGCTTCTGAGCCTCCTGGCTGGCCTTGGGTCCTCTGTGACCCCAGGAAAAGGTTATCCTTTCCAGAATTTGGACATTCCCAGCAGGAACAGAGTGCCACCAACTCCTCTGATTACTCCTCATCGTCATCGTCAACTGCCCTGTGTCTATGTGTGAGGCCCTGCGTGAGATCACGAGCTCAGAGGCCTCAAGACATGCTGCTGCGGTTAAACACCCAGCGCCTGGAGAGCAAGCACTTCTCTGGGATTCTTCAACAACACAGCAACCTCCCCAGAGCCCCTGAGGTGCCCAGTGGCAACAGGATGCTTCCCAGGTCCCTGGCCTGTGCTCACAAACAACCCTGACCCAGCAAAGCCAGATGCAGAGCAGGATCATCACTACTGGGGAATTCCTAGCACAGAGCACATAGAAAGTTCCTAGTAAACATCCATGGAGTGAAATGAGAGACAGCCTTCGCTCTCCTGTGGACTGGACATTTAGCACTGAACATGAGAAGTTCCTTTCTGATGGATACTGCAAGACGCAGTCACTGCCTGAAGGAAATACAGAAGGGAGTGTGTAGCCAGTCGGTGCTGGCTTTTAGAACCTGCTTCAAAAAGGGGAGTAGAAGGTGGGGTTGCCCTCCTGTCCGGGCCAGCTCTTGGCCTACAAGGACTATCATGCCCCAAGGTCACTGGCTAGACCGCAGAGTAGGGAAGGAAACCTCTACAAAGTGGCCCAGTCATCCTGACAGGTGCCTTATGTCTGACCTCGGACCCGGATCAATTTGGTGGGCTCTGTTGTGAGTGACTGTGAAACACAAAAGGTATGTGTGTCTACGTCCCTCACCCCCACCCCTACCCCCATACCCAGGACCAGAGATGCCTCGTCTCTCCTCCAGGCACTGTCATGGACACCTGGAAAAAGCAACCCTCAGCAGCCCCCCAGCCTTCTGTTCCTTGAGCCCAGGTGCCCTCCCCATTCGGCATGTAGCCCCAGGCTCCTCACCTGGTTCCACGGTGGAGGCAGCCGCCTGGCCCCAGCCCCAGTCCCAGAGCCAGGGGCGGGGGGGGGGGGGCTGCTCCCCAAGGGACTCTGGTGCTCACTCTGAGCGATGAACTCTTCTGCAGACATTCCCCACAACCGCCCTCCGTCACCATGCTGATGACAGAGTGGTGAGGGGTGGGGAAGAGAGGGTATGGGCCCTCCCCCACTCACACTAACAGGTGGCACAAGATTGAGCCTCTCTGAACTTAGTTTCCTGCGTCACACAACAGAGATGCCACCACCTAATTCCCTGGGCTCAGTGGTGCCCATCCAAGCCTGAGAAGGCGGTGGGTGTTAACAGAGCAGCTCGGGGCTCCTCTTTCCTTTCTGGCCTCACATCCTGTTCCCGGGACGCAGCCCTTCTCAGTCGGCTGCCTCTCTCTCGCCAAAGGCAGGTGGCGTCTCCTCAGCACTGCTGCAGGAGGGCTCCTGACAGCCGCAGCCCCAGCCCCGCACCCGTCACCGTGCCGCAGAGGTGGTGGCCTGGGCCTTGCTCGCGTCAGCTCTCACTTACTGGGAACTTTTAAATTATCTGAATCTGTCTAGTGTTTGCACCCGTGACTCAGGCCTTCCAGGCAGAATCACTACCTGCATCCGTGGAGCCCAACAGCTTATACCATCTTCCCATACGATCTCTCTCATCCACGGCAGCAGGACACCTCCCCCACGGCACCCAGGGTGCTGCACTGGGCCTGCTGCACACAGGGCCTGTTCACGGTCTCCTGGCTGAGCGCCCGCAGCCTCCACCCACCCCTCTCGGGGGCCTTCACTGCTGCAACTACCCGCCTGCTCCCCCCACCCTTCCATGCTCCCCACGGCCACAGTGTGCTGGGCCTCCTGGATACTCCACCACTCCTTCTGGGGACTCCCTCCACTCACCACCAGGGCAAGCCTTCCCAGCTGTGGCCCTCCTCTAAACCTCTGCCCTCCCTGAGCTCTGGAACCTTCTTTCAGTGGCTCGCTGGTAGCAGTGTCCTAGCTCCTTACTTCACTGGCCTTGCAAGACCACTGGCGATTCGGTCATCATGCCCCTCCGTGCCGGCTCACGTATCAGCTGCCAGACGCTGGCATCCACACCTCCTTGTCCTGCACAAGCTGCTCCCTCCCGCCTCTCGCACACCCGCCCCTTCCCCGAGCTTGCCCAGCACTTGGGTCGGCCCCCGTCCTCAGCGGGGCACAGGGGGCTGTGGTAAGGTGAGTGCTCACTGCGGGGCCCTCCTGAGCGCAGGAGTAGGTCTTACTGGTGGGCCATCTCTCCACCCGTCCCATCAAGCAGCAACAAAGGCTCACTGTGGGCCCGAGAGGTGACCGGGTGAGGCACGTGCATTCAACACGGAGAAAGACGTGCCCCATTTACCTTCAGAACGTCTTGCTTGCATTTTTCTACTTTGTCTTGCAACTTCTTAAGCTGCTCGGGGTTGAGGGATGGGTCCGCTTTGCTATTGGTTTCTCGGGATGTGGCCAACTTCTCCTCTTTACATGCCGCGTGGTAGGCCTTCTTTGCTGCTTCCACCTACAGGGAGAACGAGCTCCTGAGTGCCACGTGTCTGCAAGTTCAAAATCCTGACCAGAGGCTTCACAGACTCTGCTTTCACCCCCCAGAGGAGAGGGGAAGAACAGGTACAAAGCTGGGCATGCCGTATAATTACAAGTAGTTACGAGGGAGGAGTTCATTCAGCAGAAAGGGACGGAGGGCCTGCTCTGGGCCGGGCGCTGTTCTAGGCACCCGGGGTGCAGCAACAAAGACCCTGGCTTTCGGGGAGCCCTCCGTCTAGCCAGGGAGGCAACTACAAAAGACAGCTGAAGAGCACAGTGAACAAGAGGGTGATGAGTGCCAAGGAGGAGAGGAAAGCAGGGAAGAGAGGTGGGGCGCTGTGCTGGGGCGGTGTGGGTCGAACCGCATCCGGAGCGGCTGGAGAGAGCCAGCCAAGATCACATGGAGCAAGAATGTACAGGAGGTGTGGCTGTCTGCGGGAAGAGCACGCCCCGCAGCTGGAACAGCAAATACGAAGAACATTCCGAAGTTCCAGAGCTACCAGGAGGGGTAATGTTGGCAGGCAGACCTACAGGCCACGGGCTCCATGGCTAACTCAGGGAGAACACGTGCACCCACACGTCGCTGTATCTTTATTTCAGAGGCTTCCTTCCTTGAGCCAAAGTCACAGAGTTCATTCTAGAGGGGAAAGATGAGTTTTGTAACCATGGCCTCGAGAGGGGGTGGGGTAGTCATTATAAATGAGGCCACGGACAAGAAGACAAAGGAAACGTGGCAAAAGCCAAGACACGGAAAAAAGAAGGAAAGCCTGTCATTACTACCCGAAGACGGAGGTCTGTTCTGGGAGATTCTGAGGAGGAGGACTCTGAGGAGGAGGAAATGGTGCAGCTCCTGAGAAAAGCCAGCCGGTGGAGACGGAAGGAAGCAGCAAGTGGGCCCCTAAGGGAAGGGGCTGGCCAAGCTGCGGTGGCGGGGTGGGGGGTCTGCTTGTGGGCATGGGGTCCGTGTAGGAGAGCCTCCAGCTAGCCAAGGCCAAAGGAGACTCAGTGGCTTTGGCTACTTTTAGAAAAACCGGTATCAGTATTATTTGCAAATTTCAAAGAAAAACACATACGAAAGAAATAAAAATTTTAAATTAATCCCTTCTGCTAACCCCAAGAGGGGGCCTTGTCTCTACTGCTGTTAGCATCCTGGGCCTAAAGCAGTCAGAGGGGGTCTAGCCAAGAAGCACGGGGTCAGGCCGGGCAGGGGCAGCCTGCAGGAGGGAGGCACCTCTTTCAGCTTCTTGGCCCAGGGCTTCTGTGCTTTCCGAAAGCCATCCTCGGCTTCTTTGGTCTCCTTGAAGCCTCCCATCATCTGCTTGTGAAAGACTTCCTTCTGCCAGTTTTTGATCTTCTCGAAGTCCTCATTCATCAGCGAGGCCTTCACCTCCAGGTGCAGCTCGCTCACCTTCTCTGCCTCGGACATGACTGCCGTCCAGGCCTTCTCCAACGTTCCATACTGGGGCCCTGGCACA
Source organism: Leptonychotes weddellii (assembly GCF_054177405.1). Taxonomy (NCBI): domain Eukaryota; kingdom Metazoa; phylum Chordata; class Mammalia; order Carnivora; family Phocidae; genus Leptonychotes; species Leptonychotes weddellii. Next base: position 154,392,080 of record NC_138373.1, read on the forward strand.
GGAGAGAAGCTGGTGGTTACTGGGCACCAGGGCTCCCAGACAGGCCCTGCGTGGGGATTTCGTCCGTTAACCTCTCTCAGCTGTGAGGATGGGATTCTAGGCCAGCAGCCTGGCTGTGGGGGCTGGGAGGTTTCCTTTCGGTTCTTTCAGACAGTTTTCTCTTAGTGGCTGTTCCTTTTTCAGTCTGGGATGAAGAATAAGGAACTGAAGCTGGATCTACTCAACCATTCTTTTGTTAGGGAAATTAGGGGATTACACACATTTTCTTTTTTTAAAGTCACTAAGCTTTTAAAGACTTCCAATTTCTGCATCTTGGAAGTTTTAATTTGCTTAAGGTGGGCTGGAGGAGGAGGACCCTCTGAAGTGAGCTGACCTCTCTCCCCGTCTGCTCGGGTGCTCTTGCAGCCCGCCCTCTCCCTTCCCTGCAGTGGACTCCTCAGCACGTCTCTTATTCACTCCCACAAGGAGAACCGAGCCCTGGCTCAGAGCAGGAACTCAAGAGCTGCCTGTTAAACGGAGGACTCTCTCTCAGCAGAATGGAAGCCCTGTCTTGCAGAGAGGAAGGACAGTTGGAGGCAGGAAACTGCTCTGGCCAGATGGAAATCTCTAGATTAGTGGTCACCTCGCACACTGCTCAGGAAGGAAGCTCGTAATCCGGCCTGTCATTTTGTTGAGGGTGTGGGGTGGCATGGCATTAGGTAAGGGAGGAAGAGGCTATGACAGAATGTGAGGATGAAAATGGGAAGATCCAGGTCCTGTCCTCAAGGCTCTCCCCAGGGACAGTCACTGTTTGAGCTGGGTAATGACACACAGAGGCGCTGGAAGGGGCATAACCGTGGAAGGTGAGCCCTTCTGAACTTCGAATCCCTCGTGTCTACAAAATGAGCAGCTCCCTCTCCAGCCTTGGTCTGAACACAGTGGCGGGATCCACAAGGTAAGCGGGGGCAAGGGTGCTTTGTGAACCTCAAGTTCTGAATAAACACAAGGGACAGTGTGGATAGCTGGATCCTGAGAGGTGGAAATAAAACAACAGTTACGGTTTACTGCAGGAGCTGCCCCTTCCCTGCACGGCCACCTCGCTCCCTGACACCTACTCTGAACCAAGGCCCCGTGCTAAGCCCCACAGATGACTTGTTTCAGCAACGGGGGAAAGATGAGCAGCTGGTCCAGACCCAGCTGTAGCTGCCTGGGGCCCTGCCCGTCCAGGACCCCTCAGCCGGTGGCCTGGCACCCCCATCTTCTGAGGTCAGCCATCATGTAGAAGAGGCTGGCCCACAGCACACCCTGGAAAGCCCCACTCTCCGGCTTCTGTCCCAGGAAACCCTGTAACCCACCCAGCTCCCCCTCTGTGTTGGGAAGTGCACTCTGAGCACAATCTGTACCCATAGCAGCGTTCTGTTGCTAAACTCCCGAATCTTCTGAGCGGTTTGCTAGGGAGGGAGCGGGGGCAAAACCTGCACCATGCAGCACCTCTAGTTATTCCTGTTAAAATCCGAAATTCGAAAGCCTGCCACATGTCACCATCTAGTCTTACCTGATGTGCTACACAGCCAAGCTTACAGATAAACAACTCTCCACGTTGGAGCCCACAGTGTAGAGCCGCAAGGCCTCTGATGTGATGGGCGCTTTACTCAGATCTGGGCCCTGTAGGGGCTGTTCTGAGTTAGACTGGCAAGCGTAGCACGTCCTATGGACGACAAGGGCTGCGGCGGGAGACTGGCACTGTCTGCAGGAAAGCCCCGTGCCACAGAGAAAAGGGAAGAAAGCCCACACAGCCCGGGCTGCTGGGTGAAGGCTCCCTGCTGCTCCCCACTATGAAGCACAGCCCCCCAGAACTGAACACGCACTCCTGCGCTGATCTTGTGAGATCTGCCTGGAGCGCCCGGGCAGCCCCCTACCCTTCTCCACGAGCTGCCTCCAGCGCCGTGCCCACTCGGTGAGCTGCTGTGCGTACGCCTTCTCGATGCGCGCCCGTTCGTGCAGGCAGTTCATGAGGTCGCTGCACAGACGGTGGCCATCGTCTATCCGCTTCACGGTCCGCTTGTAGTTCCCAACCTAGGAGACAGGACCACACCGTGAGGCTGGGGGCCCCTCCTGGGGGTGGGGCAGCCGGACCCTCACGGCTGCACAAAGAGCCTCCGTGCTAGCTGGGCTCCTGGGAGTTTATCCCCTCTCCCACTAGAAAGGCATCCTGCGTTGTTAGATGACAAGCTCCCCATTTTTTTTTTTTAAAGATTTATTTATTTGACAGAGAGAGAGACAGCGAGAGCAGGAACACAAGTAGGGGGAGTGGGAGAGGGAGAAGCAGGCTTCCCGCGGAGCAGGGAGCCCGATGCGGGGCTCGATCCCAGGACCCTGGGATCATGACCTGAGCCGAAGGCAGACGCTCAACGACTGAGCCACCCAGGCGCCCACAAGCTCCCCATTTTTATTACTAGCAGCAACATTAAAATGTGGAGCTTCTCAATAACCACATGGCCAGTGTCCACGCTCTGACCCGTGGGTCAGGGAAGGAGACAGACCAGCACAGGAAGGGCTCTGACGGAGGGAAGTGAAGGGCTGAGGGTACCCAGAAGGGCATCTCGTGCAAACTGAGGGGTCAGGGACAGCTACCCAGAGCAAGTGAGGTCTGACCAGAGAGACTTAAGAAAAAGAAAAAGAAAGAAAAAGAATTCAGTAACTCAGATTAAAATGATTTTATTTATTTATTTGCCAGAGAGTGAGAGAGGGCACAAGCAAGGGGAGCTGCAGGCAGAAGGGGAAGCAAGCTCCCTGTCGAGCAAGGAGCCCAATGTGGGACTTGATCCAGGACCCTGGGATCATGACCTGAGCTGAAGGAACTGAGCCATCCAGGCGTCCCTAAAATGATCTTATAATTAGTATTATAGAATTGGTGAAAGACCTTTTGATCATCATTAGTATAAACAGGTTTCAGGTGCCTTCCGCTTAAATGTCATCCCATGCTGGGTTATTACTTCCCGATTAGAGCAATAAATACTATTTCCATCTTACTGAGCACCCAGTGTGTGCCAGGCACCACAGCAGGTGTTTTACACCTCCAAATACTGCCCTGCCCTAACGAGTAGGACTAACTGTCCCCCTCTTAAGAGGAGAAGAGCACGGCTTGGAGAATGACATCAGTCCCCGGATCCTGCAGCAGCAGGGGTTCAAATGGCTCCAGGTAGGACCGTCTTGACAGCAAAGCTCAGACTCTTACCTGCTTTGACGAGGGTTATGGTGAGTTCTGACTACTTTCTCTCACATGTGAAAGAGAGACTAACTTATCAAATATATAAAGAATAATTGACAAAATATTAGTGGCTAATTCAGAGTGAGAATCAAAGTGTTTAATATGTTTCACTCTTTCAGCAGTTTATTTGAAAGGAGAGCCTGCGGCTGACTCTGGAGCACTAGAGGAAATGTGGCAGCAAAATGATCTGTTCTATTTCAACCTTTTCTTCCCCCGTCTTCAAAAATCTTAATCAACTTTTACCAGTTTTACCATTTCTAAAGGTCTCTGCCTGGCTGATCACTCTATTTCATCTCTGTTTGGGCTCAGTTGGGAAGCTCCTGGAGAACAGGGAGGACTCGTTCCCACTTCTACAGAAAAGGGGACAGTCCTCTCTCTCCCGGGTAGGCTGCGGGACCAGCGGCACAGCCCGCTAACTCCGACTTATGAACAGTTCAAACTACCCTAGTTTCTCCTATCCTGAGCTAACCAGGTGAAGGGGGTGGTGGTAGGGAAGACCTCACAGAGGGACAGAACACAGGGACCCCAAAGGGAGATGGGCAATGGGGGAGAAGGGGTTCTGGCCACTTCAGAAAGGGCTGTCCCTGAGGCCAGAGAGAACCCTGCTCCTCTGGGAGCAGCAAGGACCCCTGGGAGTGAAGTGGCCTGGGCAGCCTTCTCCAGCAGGCATGCTAAATAGCTCTGGGAGCCCACGTCAGCTGTTGTTCTGGCCTGGGGTGTGGCCAGGCTGCTACTCCTCACCAACACACAGACCTTTCAACTCTATCCTTCAGCAGCCCCTTTCTTAGCAAGCAAAAGCAAGCACTTCTTTCTCTTTTTTTCGATTTTTATTTATTTATTTTTGAGCACGATAGAGAGCACAAGTGGGGGGAGGGGCAGAGGGAGAGGGAGAGAGACTCTCTCAAGCAGACACCCCGCTGAGCGTGGAACCTGACAACATGGGGCTCAATCTCAATCTCGCCACCCTGAGATCATGACCTTAGCCGAAATCACAGTCAGTGGCTTAGGCAACTGAGCCACGCAGGCGCCACTAAAAGCAAGCATTTCACAACCAGTTGGAAGTGACACCGCATGTTCACTTCCCTTAAAATAGGGCCTTGCTGTCATTTTGAAATTTACATCAGGATGAAAACAAGTAACCAACAAAACACAACTCTGTTGCTGAGCTGGTGCCAAGAAGAACTAAGCTCATCACAGCTTGATTGAGACTTGACAGTCGGCAGGAAACCATGAGGCAGAGCTGGCTTTCACCTCACTCCCACCAACAATATTCACACGGGTAATCAAGATCACAATATGTTGGCTCTTCTCTGCTTTTCAAAACGCTGTAAAAAGATTTAGGGAAAAGAAAAGAGTATCTCCTAAAAAGGCACCTGTCGGTACGACCCTTTAGCGTGTACCTTAGCTGCCGTTCATATTTAAAGGACAAACTCTTAAAATCTAGAAGCAACAAGGAATACTGGCAGGATGTCTCCAGAAGCATGAGTTTAGGTCTAAATGCTAGCACTGTGATCACTGCTGAGGCAAGGGGAGAAGGGAGTGCTCATGACGCTCCAGCAACATCTGCCCCGCTGGTCTTTGCTGGGTGAAAAGGCTCCATGTGGGTGTGGGCCGGCCATCCCTTCAGTGCACACACAGGGACATACATCAGGTACCGCTGTGTCATCTCCATAGACCGCCCACTGCAGAGCAGTGTGGCCTTCCTGCTCCCCTGAGCAAGGCACCGGTGGTCGTCCTAAGAGCAGAACTACTGACCACTGTTTCTCGAAACTGAAATATAATCTACATACGGTAACACTCACCCTTCACAGGTCTATGCTTAGCTGAGTTCGGATGAATGTGTGCCATGTATAACCATCACCATATCCAGGTGCAGAAACTTCCAACTCCCCACCACGTTCCCTGTGCCCTCCTGCAGTCAATCTCTGCCCCACACAGCCCTGGCAACACTGATCAGATCTGTGTCCCTCGTAGGGGCCAAGGGGCAGGCCGCCCCCAAACAGGCCACTTTGACATGAAGATTCTTTTGAGTAAAAAGCAATCATTCCCCAGCAGATTCGGGAAAAGCTCTTTACCTCCCCCAAAGCTGTCTACAAAGAATTTAGATAGACAACCTGCTCCAGGAAGAGAGCTACTGCCATAGATAACTACATTATACTCTGAACTAGGCTTGGTGGACAGGGAGGGACCCAGCAAGGCCTATCTGATCAAAGTCCTCCGAGTCCCATTGTTTGTGAGTGGCCCAGCAAACATTTGTTTTCTACACATTTACTCTTTTTGTTTATCATTTTCCCCTCAATTACATTCCTTCCCTTTGAAGTACTAGACCCCTACCCACTTCTTATCTCAGGATGACACAGATAACTCATTTTGCCTGTCTTTGGAATATGCCATGCCTGTGTGAATTCCCCATATATACTAAATTTTATTTTCTACTGTTAATCTGTCTTGTGTCAATTTGATTCGTAGTCTACCTGGAAGGACCTTGAAGGGGACAGGAGATTCTTCCTCTCCAACACCCTTTATCAAGCTGTCCGGTTAAATGGAATCACACAGTACGTGGTCTGGCTTTTGAGACTGATCCATGGTATTGTCTATGTCCGTAGTTTACTCCTTTTATTGCTAAGAGGTGTTCTGTTGTATGGGTACACCGTCACTTGTTTGCCTTTTCAACCTGTTGAAGGACATTGGGGTTGTTTTCAACTTGGGGCAATTATTAAAAAAGCCATAAACATTCACTGACAGGTCTTTGTGTGGACATATGTCTTCATTTCTCTTGGGTAAATACCTAGAAGTGGAATTCTTATACAGTAAGTATATGTCTAACTTTATAAGAAATCGCCGAACCATTACCCAAGTGGCTGTACATTCTGCATTCCTCACTGCAGTACGACGGTTCCAACGGCTCCACATTCTCACTAGCACTTGGAACTGCGTCAGGTTTGTTTGTTCAATATTTTGCCACTTTAGTATGCAGCAATTATCTCACTGTGATTTTAATTTGCACTTTCCTAATGTCTAGTGATGCTGAGCGTCTTTTCTTGATCCTGTCTGCCACCCATATGTCTTCTTTGGTGGAGTGTGTTTTCTTTTTTTTTTTAATACATTTTTAAAATTGAGGTATAATGATGACTGGTTTTTATAAAATGCAAGGTGAGTTAATTTTCAAATACATGACAAACTGATCATATGTTAAAGTGAGGGTCTATATGGTTAGCTATTTCTATTTTATCAGTTTTGTAATTTAAAACTTTCTCTCTTGCTTTTTAAAACACTAGTTTGTTTTGAGGTGGCCAAATGGCAAAGAACTTTATGCAGAAATTTAAAAAATAAATGAGATTTCTTCCAAACCTTATTATCAATTGATTTACTCACAGAATGCCCATTTAAAAACGAGGTCAGAAGCTATCTATGTTCCAAACTTCCTCGAAATTCAGGCTCACTCCCTCAGATACCAAGACACTAAAGACAGACCTCAACACACATATGGATGGATGCGCGGCTGGGGACACTGTCCTCTCCCTTGGGGACTTCCACCCGGCCAGAGGGAGGAGTGAGAGGTGGGGAAGGTATACTGGAGACAACATCCAAACTGAATTTTCAAGGACAAGTAGGAAACCGGCCAGGTTAAAGGTGAGGAGAAAGAGAAAGGTCTCCAGGAAAATGGTGAAAAGATGTACCAGCATGGGGACTCAGGCGTGCTGTCCATGAGGCGTGGAGCATGGAACACAGGATGCAAGGGAATGACTAGCGACTTAGGGGGGTTGGGTGCAGCTGGGGGTGGGGGGTGTCAGATGATCATCCTGAAGGGTTCCGTGTTCGGGGGACTGGTGGGGTTCAGGAGGGTGAAGCTCCTGGAGGAAGGTGGGAGAGTGGCCTCCTCAGGCTGGGGCCATAGCAGTGGGGACAGAGAGCGGGAAAGCGGGAAAAGGGACGGCTCTGTCCTCCAGGTGGCAGGTGGGAGCCAGATGGGGTAGAAGGATCCAGTCAGTGCCTAGGCACCTCAGGGGCTGTAGTCTATGCAGGCTGGGCTTGGGAAAAAGCCGAACCACCACCTCTCTAGAGTCCTCCAGAAGCCACTCTCCTGTCCCCCTCTTCCCCGGGGAGTGGAAAAAAGAAAAGAATAAACTGGGGGGCCAATGGGTGAGTCCAACCCCCAAGCTCTGCTGTCCTCCCGTGAATCCGAATCACTCTAACCTCTCTCCACCCACAATTCCCCACCCCAGGGCCTAGGGTCTCCTAGCAGCCTGCCCTCCTCAAGGCTCCCTACCTCTCCCTTTCCCTAAGTCTGGCTCCAGTCATTCCTCTGGTTTTCCTCCACTCCAGGCACTGAGAATCCAGCGTCAGACACACCTTGGATTTATAGTCCGCTAAGATGAGTCTGGGGCTGGAGTTGCAGCAATCCTTGTGCAGAAACATCCGCGTAATCGGGAATCAGAAGAGAGACAGTGGGCTCTATCTAAAACGCAGTAGGACTGTAATTACAGGGGGGCCGGGAGGGACTGCTCAAACAGGTCGCACCAGTTCCTCCTTTATCCTCTACATGTAAACAGTCTGGAACTGCCTTTCACAAGGACACAGGAGAATGCCTGCCTCTCTGACTTTAGAGACTACTTAGCTTGGCCAACTCCCTTCTGTGGATCACAGTGGCCAAAGGCAACAGGAAGGCTGGAGGATTTGGAAGTAACCCAGTGAGACCTCTGGGGATCCCAAGTGGGTGACGGGGAAAGTGAATGCCGACCTGCAGTTCCTCTGAGCCTCCCACCCATCGGCCCCCCAGTTTATTCTTTTCTTTTTTTTAAAGATTTTATTTTGAGAGAGAGAGCACAAGCGGGGCGGGGGGGGGAGGGACAGAGAGAGAGGGAGAAGCAGACTCCCCACTGAGCTGGGAACCTGAAGCGGGGCTCAATCCCAGGACGGCCTTCCTTCACGCGTCCCAAGCTGTGTGGACCAGAGCCTGCGGCGTACAGGACATCAAGCCCAAAGACGTCCAACTCTTTGCCCTAAGACGGTGTGGACCTTTGCCCTCCTCATCCACCACTCTTTCTCCACTGCCTTCCACGGGCTCTGCCACACGGCTGGCACTCAACAAAAATGTAAGGTAGGACCGGAAGTGACTATTAGAAAATGCAGGTGACTATCTGTGTGACGTAGGGCCAGGCAAGATCCTTAAACAAAATTTCCAAAGTCAAAGCTGTACAAATACTTACATACACATGTGGCTATGTGTATAAATGAATTTTATTACATCAAAATTTAAGGATTTCTTTTCAGAAACCAACACCATGGACAAAGTTAACAGACTGCAAACACTGTTTCCCAATTTGCTATGTCTAAATTGACAAGAGACTAAAAGGGAATATCCCAGGAAGTCCTATATATCAACATGAAAAAGACAGGCCCTGAGGGAAGTTGGGCAAAGGGTATGACTAGGGCAACTTCAGAGAGAAGCAAAGTCCGAGGGGCTCACAGCAGCAAGGGGCTCACCCTTGTGCAACTTGGGGGGATGCCCATGATCACAAGGCTCTTCACTCCTATAGAATGGCAAACCCGAGGGTGGGAAATGCCAAGTGTGGGACAAAAGGGGCACACAGAACCGTTATTGTACACACTGGTGGAAAACAGACTGGGGCAGGCCTGAGAATAAGCAGACAGTAACTAAGTCATTAAGCATACACATGCCCCATGAGGACCTAGCAATTTTGTCCCTGAGTCATATCCCCACAGAAATGTTCTCTTGGGAGGCAGGCACGTAGGATCTTCTACCTGGGGAATGTGTGGGTGAAAGTGCGGCGGGGGCGGCGGGGGAGGCATACCAACGTGGAGACAAGCAGCAAGAAGTGCAGGACTAGGTGTAGACACTGCAACCGGCACAGACCTCACCAGCAGTGGAGAAAGAGAAACAAAATGACAGCATGAGGTCCTCGATGGGAATTAAAAATAGCTGCACACAAACAAGGCCAGAGACTTCACAAGAGCCGGCGCTAACACAGTCCTACCACTAGGAAAGGGACTAGTGTCAAAGGCAGGGAGAGAGCCGGCGAAGGGTGTGGGTGTGGAGTCCCAGCCTACCTGCCCCAGTTCCAGCTTTCTATTTAGGCTCAGCTTGTCTTCCCCACGGAGGCTTCCCTGACACCCGCTGTCCCTGCCGGACCACCAAGACGGAGTGCCTGCATCACCTGCACTTGCAGACAGTCGAGACCAGTTCCCCACCACAGGCTCCTGCTTGCTGGTCCACCTGGGAGCCACGAGGGACCTTCCACACACTGTCCCCATGGCCTGCAGCCACAGCGTGTCCCACATGGGTCACAGCCGTGCATGTTAGCTTCCCTGCCCTAGCTGGGCTGCAAGCCTCTGGCCACAGGCACCACGCACTGTTTTTCATCAGCAGGAGCATCATAATAGAGCATGTTTACAGTTTGCAAGGCAGTGTGCTAACAGCTCAGCATGTGCCACCTCATTTAATCCTGTGACCATCCTTGGCAGTGGGTACTATTAGTGTTCCCATTTTACAGAAAAGGAAACTGAGGTTTAAAGAGGCAAAGTCACCCATGATCATGCAGCCAGAAAAGGCAGAGCTCACCTTCCAGAGAGGGTAAATTTAAGACTTAATGGGTCGTCAGGTAGTATGTGTGCTTCCAACCAGCCCCACGGGTCCCAGGGAAGGCCACAGGCGGAGTTCAAGACTGAGAAGTAATGTATGGGCCCTGCTCCTAATTCCACTGTGTGCCACCAAGGCTCACGTCAGGAACCCCAAACCGGGAAACTATTAAGACCGCTTGCCAAAGACGACCTTGATTTCACCCTCAGAAGGCTCATGCCCTTTAACCTGTGACCCTGAAGGCTGCTCCTTCTACATCCTGGAGAGGCGGGTTCAAGGGTGAGCCAGCTCTGCTGTGCTGACCGGACAGAAGGAAAAGCCCTTGCTGTTATCCCTCCCTCCCGGCAAGTCCATGGAGTCAGAGTCCAATGTTTTATCCAAAGCTGATAAAGTACACTGAGAGGCTCCAGGATATTCTCAACCAGCTTTCGGAAAGACAAGGATGGAAGATGACCCTTCTGGGATTCCTTAATGACAGTCCTGCAGACGGCAGCGAGATTGTCTGAATGAGTTTCTGTGATCTGTTTTGAGTCCCTCAGCCCCCTGCCCTCTCTGATGAGGTCACCTCTCAGCAGAGAGAGGCAAAGATCTGGCCCTGCCCCCAAATAAATGACCTTGTATGGGTCTCTCTCCCCAACTTTCTGTTTCTTCTGCTGTAGGGTAGAGGTAGAACTGATTTCATAAGGACTAAACACACTGGGCTGGGGTGCGTTTCTTCCCAGCCGGGTGTGCTCTTAGCCCGGCTCAGACATCACTTGACCAGACCTGGCCATTTCTACATCTTGCCCACTGGGAGACAAAATGAAGAGGGGGGACAGGATTAGATGATCTCCAAGGGCCCTTTGCAATTCCAGGATTTCTAACTGAAGAGTCTGGCAATGCTACCAACTGGCCGGCTACCCCTGAAGCCCTCATAACTCAATTTTTGAGAGCCTGGCACCACCCTCTTGCCACACACCAATGTGTAATGAACACCTAACTCTGTGCCATGTGAGGAACGAGGGATATAACGGTGAACAAACTGTCAGTCCCTACCTTCCTGGGACTTATGGTCAGATAAATAACCCAATTACAGATGGCCACAAGTTCTGGAAGGAACACTCTGGGTGGTCGGGACTGCCTGAAGGAAATGATGTTTGTGGTAAGAGCAGAAGGGAACTCTGAGGGGCAAGGCTGCTTTCTGAAAGCTTGAGGCAGGATATCAAGGCCCACAGAGCATGAGCTATATGAGATCCCATCCCTTTGGGAAGTCTTCCCCCTCAGCTCATCTCTCCCTTGTTACTCTTGTACGGACATCTACTGTTGCATGCCTAAATGTGCTAACAGTGGCTTCGAGGGCAAGTACTGAGCCTTCATTCTTCTCCATCCTCCATGCCAGGCACCCAGAGGGCACCCCGTAATATCTTCTCAACACCCGAATGGTGCTGGGGGTGGGAATCCCCACTCCAGGTGCATAGGAAGGGACCGGGAAACTGCTAAGTGCTCAACTAGAGCTCAGCATGGGCAATGAAGTACTCATGAGCCTTTATTTACCAAGTTCTTAATCCAGTGAGTCATTCCAGCTCTCCTCACAAAAGCTAAAAAGCATCGACTCTTAGAGTGTAACTCCACGGATGACAAATGAGCAGCTAGCTAACGCTTCTGCCAATCTGGAAAGAGCCACGTAAGCCCAATCCAGCAGGAGAGCCCCACTGCTGCTTCATTTATGCTGACAAGGCTTTCAGTCAAATCCAGGGTCCGAGTTAGTTTATCCCCGAGTCCACCTGTGTCCCAGGCAGGCCGGAAGCGCCTCCGGCCTGGGCCTTGCAGTGTCACCACTCCCCCCCCACATTCCTTGCGAGGCCCTGACAGAGGCCATGGCCTGCACACACAGGCAGGGCGTCCCCCAGGTGCCAGCACAGGACCTCCTACCTCAGCCTAGCCCAACCCCTACTCTGAACTTTCCTTTCCAAACGGGGCCACTATGGATTTTAGGGTTGTGAAATGTGCTGTGTGCTTGAAAGCACAGGGGAATAAGGAGTATCTGTGCCTTGCTTTCAGACTGTGCTCTGGCAGTCCTCATTTCTACAGGATTCCACTTCACTTAGTTCTCCCCTTTGCCTTCCAGCTCACCCAACCCTCTGGACTCCCAACTTGCCCTGCACTGGAACAGAGGGTCTTAGGAGCTCCTCACCTTGGTGCTCCCCCGAACCACCACCTGGACTAGCCCTAACCTCACTGGGCCCGCCATCCTCAAAACGGGGTAATGCTATCTACCCGGCAGGACTCTGCGAGGGTTACAGACCCAATCGCTGGCTGGCCTGCTGCTGTTCACTGATCTGTGCTCTGGCTGACTCTGCCCCAGCACCAGTCCCGCCACTGCCCCCGGGCCTCACTCTGGGCCCAGCTCCGGTGCTCAGCTCTCACCCCCCATGCGGACCGGCCCTGCCTTCCGATCCTGGCACTGTACTCATCAAGTAGGAGGGTGAAGAAAAGGAGGCTCCTCACGCTGCAAAGGCTCCCCATGCTACATGGTAGCTTTAAAGCACAAATCCCTCGGGGCACCTGGGTGGCTCGGTCATTAAGCGTCTGCCTTCGGCTCAGGTCACGATCCCAGGGTCCTGGGATCGAGCCCCGCATCGGGCTCCCTGCTCGGCGGGGGGCCTGCTTCTCCCTCTCCCACTCCCCCTGCTTGTGTTCCCTCTCTCGCTGTCTGTCAAATAAATAAATAAAATCTTTAAAAATAAAAATAAAGTAAAGCACAAATCCCAAACTTCAGCAACTTAAAAGATCAACCACATCATTGACCTTTAAGCATTCAAATAAAACAGGAAGACATAGAAACCCAGAAATCCCAGTTCGCAGATGTAACTCCAAAGGCAGAACGCATAAAGTGGAGAGGAAGGAGGTGTTGAAACAAAGTTATCTCAGAATTGAACTCCTCCTTAAGGGTGGTCAGCTGGGTTCGATACAACAAAGGCCCAGCGACACCCGTGGACTTGTCCATGAGCACAGCACACACCCTCCCTGCAAGCCGTCACCCCTAAGACTCCACCCTGGAGCTCACGGTCTCTGGGGCACTCACACACACTTGTCCTTCAGCCAAGTGCCCAGGTCACACCCTCTTTGATTCCCCCTCACGCTCCAGGTAGGCGCTGGACGTGTAGCACCTCCCTGCCATAAGAGTGGCTCTGACCTCCCCAGGTGTCTAAGTAAGGGCTTGCTGAAGACTGGCAGCTTTTGGTAGAAACTCCAACAGTGAAAGGAGAATGAGAGAATTGTCTGAAATCAGGCAAACCTCTGGGATACAAAGCCAAATTACCTGGTGGGGAAACTGCCAGATTGGAAAAGTGGGAATAGCACTTCCTCTAGGTAATGCCCCCTTCCTTCCGTGACCATCCCCTCCCCAAATTGCTGCTTTCACAGTATCCCATCTCTCCCTGAGTCCCCTGCATCCGAATCCCTGGTTCTACTTTCACTGATTCCTGTTACCAGCCCGCCTTCCAAAACACACACACACACACACACACACACACACACAGGCACGCGCGCGGACCACGAGCTCCCTTACCCCATCTCCATACCTGGGTCCCTCAGTGCCAGCCCCAAGCATTTGTATACAAACGTCTCTATGGAGCTAGGCGAGCGCAGTCTAATTAAGCACTCAAGAGGCCACCAGCTCTAAAATTGTATAATTTGTTTACTGAGTAGAAAGGTTAAACGTTTTATCTTACATCGCTTACACAAGTTACTCTGACATCAGTAAAATCAAATGAGAAAATAATTTATCTTCAGAGGAAAAGCTTGACAGCAAAACAATTCTCTCAAGGAACAGCTCTTTTTATGGCACTTAGACAGGGGAGGAACAAGCTGGCACCAAGATGAAAGGCCACCTGACTCATCCACCTCTGCCTGTTCCCATGCAAGCAACATTTGCATGTGGGGCTCAGAAACAGACTAAATGAGGAGGCCACACGCCGCTCAGGCTCAGGAATCGTGGGACCGTGGCCCCGTGCGGGTTATTGATTCTTGCAACCATCCTGGGGAGGAGGAATCTGCAAGGCCATGTCACTGCCTAGGAAACCGGGCAGGCTATATCTCACTTCTCTGAGCCCGCGGGGTCATACACTAGCAAACGGCGGTACCCAGGTCTGACCCCAGACAGGGCGTGACTTCATGTTTTAGCAGAAGTTTTAAGTATGTGGCACTCAGAGCAAATGAACATTTCTCTTCTCTGAGGAGCTCCTGGGAGGCTGAGACCTGAGGCAAGAGAGCAGTTCTAGAGGGAGGTGCCTGGGCCCGAATCCCAGCTCCACCACCTACTATTTATGTGAAGCTGGGGACCAGAAAACCACCCAAGCCTCAGTTTCCCAACCTGTAAAATGGAGATCACAATCTCAGAAGGCAGTCGTGAGGCTCGAGAGCACCCATATAAGCCAGAGCAGGGTTCTGGTACAGAGCAATAAGTGCTAGCCATTATCACTGTGTTAAAACTACACAGACCATAAGCATATGGCTTAGCGCATGCAGCCTGATGACTTATCAGAGCATGTGCCCATGCGCAGGATAGAGGGGTGGGGGGGACAGAAAGTCCCAGCTCGCCTAGAGCCACCTCTGGCACAGCTCTGGCGTGCCCACTCAGGAGGGAGAGCCTCTTCCACATCCTCACAGTGCTGCATTTGGACCACTTAAAAGTCACTTCTGGGGACGCCTGGTTGGCTCAGTTGGTTAAGCATCTGCTTGCAGCTCAGGTCATGATCCCAGAGTTCTGGGATCGAGTCCCGCCCGCGTCAGGCTCCTTGCTCAGCGGGCAGCCTGCTTCTCCCTCTGCCTGCCGCTCCCCCTGCTTGTGTGCACGCTCTCTGACAAATGAATAAAATCTTAAAAAAAAAAAAAAAAGTCACTTCTGTCTGCTTTATTCATGCTGTATCCCCAAGGCCTCAAACAGGGCCTGGCACATAGTAGTGCTCTACAAATGTCTCCTGAAAGAATGATTTCTGCTCACTATTGTGGTTATTTGCATACATATTCTCATTCCAAATATTTCATTGTAAGCTTATGAGCAAGGCATGTCTTGTTACCTAGCATTAAACCTCTTCCTTTCTCCGACTTACTTGTGCATTCAAATCCACAGTCATTCAGCGTGTCAGCACTGCCATACTGAGTCCCGGGGACGCAGGTGAGAATCACGTCCTTGCCTCAGGTTGTTCAGAGGCCAGAGGGAGAAGCGAACGGTGAGACTACACACTGGGTGGGCAGGCGGGAAGGCTGCCTAAGGCTGCCGGAATGGGTCAGGGAAGGCTGCCTGGAGGAGGAGCTGGGAAAGCAGTGGAGATCAGGTTGGAGGAAAGACAACCAGGAAGGGAGGCAGCTTCCTTGTGGACAGGCACCTAGAGAAGGAGCCCAGGGCAGCGCTCCTCAGGAAGCACCAGATGGCCCAGGAGCTGCCAACACATGCTTATGCCTTTGTTATGCTATAGAGTATGGTTTTACTTTGGAGCTTCCCACCCAGGGCAAGGAATCATATAGGTTTGCTTTTCTGGGTGAGCTGGCCTGGCTTCAGGGTAGAGAACAGACTGAACACGGCACAGGGGAGGCCAGTGCCCTAATGCCCGGTTGTGACACAACAGATATTAGCTTGCCTGAAAGAATGAATTAATGGTTACTTTAGAAACTTCAGGGAAATCAAGGCATGCCACCAGCCTGCTGGGAGCTCTGCCCGAGCACAGCAGGATTACAACGAAGCTGATACACCCACAGACAGGCCATCATACAGGGAACTCGGTCCAGGTCTGAGAAAGTGGGGGGAGGTGGGGGCAAGGCAATTTATTTCCGTGCGCCTTGTGCTTCCACTCACCCTTGCTGCCCTGTAACTGCCCAACACAGCAAATGTTGGCTCTGGGGTCTCAAGACTAGGTATTCATCTTGGGACCCCAGGACTCAGCCACGGGTCTGGACCATGGCAGGTGCCAAATCAGGCTCCATGGAACCCACACACACAGGGCAGTGGCATCTTCTAAATATGTTACCTACAAAATTGTTCTAGAGGGATGGGAAAAGTGCATGCCATTCCATGTGGCCAGCTTTCCAGACAAAACCGCGCTCCGTGTGGAGATGTTCTCATGTGATACTCTGTCTCCACAGTCGGACAAGAAGCTGCAGGAAGAGCCTTCTCTGAAGGCGATGGTAAATACCGAGAGTCACATGCTAATTCTTTAGGGCTAACATTCTTAGAACATTTTCAGCAAGATATTTATGTTCTCTTCATCCCCCAGATACTCCTCTCCTCAAAGGCTCTTTGTGCCCACAGAGAGTGCAGTACAGGTCAGCCCCCGCCGGGCTTCTCCAGGGAGATCTGAGCTCTAACCGCACATATGGCTGACAGCTGAGCAGAACCCCCGCCTCGGGGATGAGGCAGACTCAGGACCCAGTTCCTGAAATTAGCAGTTTGCCCTCCCAGCCTGGCCACCAAGGAGGCCTCGGAGACTCGCGCTGCAGCAGGCCTGCTGGCGACAAACCCACCACTGTGTGCCCAGAGCCCACTGAAGGCAGAGGAGGCCAGGCTCTCCTAGGAAGCCCTGGTGACACCTGAAAAGCCCCACAAACTGCAGCCTAGGCTCTCTCTGTACCCCAGGCCCCAGGGCCTATGAGAAGACCCAGACTCAGGGCCTAGAAGCCGAGGATACAGTAGGAGGGCCCTCAGGCTCCTAGAGTGAGCCAGAAGACTTGCCAGAAGTAACTGACCTACCTGCCCTACCCCACGCTGGGAAGCCTGTGAGGAGGACACGCCAGGCTCCAACTTGAAGAAGTCACCCACTTGGGGAGCAGCCTCCCCTCGGTCCCAATCTACCCAATCCCACATGACTTTTGGCCTCCAAAACAGCCCTGGGCTCCAAAGAATTCAAGGTCTTCAGCCCTCTGCAAGGCCGTGCTCATTCTGGCTTCCAGACTTTGCTCCAACTCAGAATGCCATCCCATCTCAAAGTCCAGCCCCATCTACCTCACACGCCTTCTCTGGTGATGTCAGGCAGCAGGTCCTTCTCCTCTGAACGCCATGACACTCGGAGGCAGACTGTGGCTTGGCCCCACACTGACCACTCCCCCTTCATGGGGGCCATCGTCTTCTCTCCTCCAGGAGCCTTCACTGCGGGAAACAGAGCCCACTTCTCTTTTCTAAATGGCTTACTCTAAGTGTTGGGTAATACAGAAAGTGTCCCCTCCAAATACCTCCAAATACTTCCATTTGATATTAGTCCCTGTGGGTAATCTCTCCTCCCAGGACTTGCTCACCCATTCATCTAGCAAACACATCCTGCTCATCTTCCAATGCACTTGTCTGCCCCACCCCCAGCGGGAGCCCCACTTCCTGCCGTGCCCCCCCAGCAAATCTTACAGCACTCTACACAATGATCTGTCTGGTGTCAGTCTCCTCCCATGAGAGCTTACCTCCAAATGTCACAGCCAAAGGCTCCTGGAGGACAGGGTCATGTCCCTTCTGTGCAGGCACACAGCCAGCATGCAAAAGATGACCCACTCCAGGAAGTACCTTTCAGTGGAAAGGAGTAAAACTAAGCCCAAGGACTTTTCCACCTCAAGACCACAAGGCTTTCTGCAGATCTGTACAGGTCTGTGGGTCACATCAGTAAGAAGACACCTGCCATGGGAAAGGGGGACCCTGCTGACAGCATGGAGAGATGCGCGGATGGCAGCGTGTACCCAAGTCACTCACAGCCGAATGGGGTGGGTTCCCCCTGAGGAATCGCTCCTCCGTTCAATGAGCAGCCATCAGGGAGGAGGAGGATAACAGCACTGCTGATTTCTACAAGCTGAAGAGTAATTTCAGAGGGAGCATCACAAGATGAGCGGAGCCTGACTAGAAAATAAACCATTGGCCTTAGCATTCCTCGGGCAAAAGGAGATGTTCTTGTCCACTGACATTATCGCAGCTAAGGATTTAACAGGGAGCCTGAGAGCTTAAATCAGCGACAGGATTTGTTAAAGCCACTTGATTTAATACATGCTGGCAACTTTTTTTTTTTTTTTTTTTAAGAAGCAGCTGAAGATTTCTGTAATAGCACTATACTTAGCTACCTAATTTCTGCAGAGCAGTTTCTGCCCTCAACTGGGTAATTCAAATGATGCTGCCGAATGCACGCTGCAGGCAGATGATGTGCTGGGCGCGTGCTGGTGACCCCCAGCTCCCATGTCAGAGGGACAGAGCTATCCTGATGCCCTACACCACTTCACACGTGTTCATTCCTGAAATCCTCACAATACCACGATACAGGTATCATTTTTACCCCCACTTTACAGATTGGGAAATTGAGGCAAAGAAAAATCAGTAACTTGCCCAAAGTGCCCCCCCCGCCCCCAGGCAGGGAGTCAAGCCCAGGCCACCTGGCTCCAAAAGATGCACCTGAACCCGTCCGGTTGCCCCCCCTGGCCTATCGCTCACAAGGCCCGCTGTGTGTGCAGCCGCCGCAACGCCACCTAGCTCGCGGCGGGTACCGATGAGTCCCGGGTGGTAATGTCACTGCAGCTACAAACAGGAAGTTCCCCACAACTTTAAAGGATTTCAGCCAGTTTTGGTTCAGTGGTGAAACTAGCAAGGACCTGCTTTTCCAAAGGCCAGCCTCCCAGGAGCCCCCAGGAAGCCCGCCAGCGCTGGCTCCCCGAGTGCTTCCGCAGTGCTGGCGAGACCACAGCCTCCTGCGGGCAAGCGAGACGTGTCTGCCCGCGAACTGGACCTGCACACGGAGGCTGAGCGGTGGTCCTGAGTTTCAGCACTGTCCCAGAGGCACCTCCAAGCTGTATCTTGTACCTGCCGGCTCTAACACAGCTCCGGGTATTTCACCCTCACCCCCGCCAACGCCCCCCAACACCCTGGCGCCGTGAGAATGTGCCTGCCAACGCCAGGGAGCCCCTGCTGCGGCGGCTGGAAGCCAGCCCTGACCCTATCGCCGCCCTGTCCCTTTTGTTGCCTCCTGTGGGATGTTTCCCGGGGCAGATGCACCTCTCTGGCTACTGAAGTTTGAGCTCCGGCCTGGATACCCACCAGGAAGGCCGCTACCAGCCGAGCGGTAAGGACTCGGGTTGTCACATGTCCCACCGGAGCCTCAAAGGACCTAGCACATAGTAGCTGCTCATGAAACATACCCTTTTAATAAAATGCAGTATTCAGCTAAAAGTCGATAATGACCTTCTGCCCAACTTTAAGAAAAGTGTTAACAGAATTTTTTTTTTTTTTTTAAGATTTTTATTTATTTGAGGGGTGCCTGGGTGGCTCAGTTGGTTAAGCGACTGCCTTTGGCTCAGGTCATGATCCCAGGGTCCTGGGATCGAGCCCCGCATCTGGCTCCCTCCTCGGCGGGAAGCCTGCTTCTCCCTCTCTGACTCCCCCTGCTGGTGTTCTCTCTCTCTTTCCTCTCTGTCAATTAAATAAATAAATGAAATCTTTAAAAAAAATATATTTTTATTTATTTAAGAGAACGAAAGAGGGAGAGAGAGAATCTCTCCCACACTGAGCACAGAGCCCTACACAGGGCTCCATCTCAGGACCCCAAGATCATGACCTGAGCCAAGAGTCGGACGCCTAACCAAACTGAGCCACCCAGGCCCCTGAAAAGTGTTAACAGAATTTTGAGTTCCTTGCCCATCTTTTTTAAAACTGGGCACCTGTGATCACTGTCTCTATTAGACAATAGTATCACATGGTATTTGCTCTCAGACAAAATTATACACCTAATCAATCAAAGTCTATAAAACTAATGTGTGCTAGTCCCCAGCAAACCCTGAGAATCCTCCCCATCTCGTGCACCGCTCGAGCATCTGGGGTCAGGAAAGCACCCATGCGGGTGCTGATTGTGTATATTCTCATTTCATCCTGCAGCTTCCCTCGAAGACCAGTATCACCCCCATCTAGAGATGAAGACCTGAGGCTCAGATCAGTCAAGCAACTTGCCCAAAGTCACACAGCTAGCAAGGGAACAGCTGGGATCAGGACCCAGATCTTTCCAACTGCAAAGCTAGTGCTCCTTCCACTAAGCCCCCAGAGGTTTTTGCCACAAGAACAAAAATGGACTTTCCTTTAAGCAGCAGGCAGGAAAAAGTGGGCTCAGGAAGAGTGACTTCCAGAAAAAACAACCCCCCCCCAGTATCTAATCAGGAAAGGAATTCCTCGAGGGCCAAGACTCACAGGAAGATGCTCCGACAGGCTTGAGGGCAGTTGTTCAGCCCTCTGGCCACCTGCCCGCACTGTCCAGCATGATGTCACATCACCACTGTCCACTTTTCCGCACACAAGTCAGAAGTAACACTGCCTCCCCGGCCAAGCCCAGTAATAAGTGTATGCAGCACCAAGTCACGTCATGGTGACATGAGAAGGAAGATCTGAGATCAGACAGACTGATAAGACCCTGACAAGTACCTCTAGCCTCTTTATCACTCTTTTCTAGCCAGGTAAGTTCACCACCTGCACTGACAGCTTAGCCACATCTGCCGCCATCTGGATCAGACCACAGAGACCTGGCCTGTTTGGGGTCTACTCATCTTCTCCCCCAGTTCCGGCCAAGAGAAGCCAGGCCTGTCAGGCGCCATCAGCCTGGTCTCTGCATTCATGAGGATGCGAGCGTGGGCAGTACCTCCCAGAAGCTATCGCTGGACACTTCTACTCCAACGGCATCATCGTAAGCGACAGACATCTCTTCCGGCAGTGAGGGAAGCAGCAGCGAATGCTTAACGCAGAGGTCAACTTCAGATGCTCAAAATCCACAGACAAACCTATAAAAGAAAAGCACATTGTTGCAGTTTTTAAATTCCTAAGGTAATAAGCAAGCCATCCCCAACCTACAACTTGCATTCCCATCACTGCCTTAGTACAGCGCAGTCTCAAACGTTCCCTTGAGGTGAGAGAAAAGTCAATAATAACATATATATATGCATATGTTACATGCTTGTGAATGTGTGTTTCACATTAACAAGTGAACCTTCTCAACATCTTACTGAAGAGCTCAAAGAGCTTTCTGGAGAACAGTGCATGTTCTTAGACCAACAGACTGATAACCTTACTAAACAATCTTCCTCGTCCC